>NC_047663.1:52294348-52622681 GCF_011762505.2 Arvicanthis niloticus
TGCTCTCCGAAGCACCCACTACCCAGGTAAGAGCTCCGCAGGCTACTGCTCTTGCAGCCTTCGCTGGTTATATGCATTTGAGGATCAAGGCCCCATATGCTTCATCACCAGAAGTGATTATGTCATCACTATCATGCTTAATACCCTTGTGACCGTGAGTAGTGATAGCACTGCTACTTAGTAACATGTGCTAATATTAGTCATAAATATTATTACTAATTATTTTTATTTTTACAGTAAAGCAGGTTAAACCAATATGTAAGTGGAACATTATATAAAGGTCTAGAGCATGGACTGTAGAGTGAGCCTTGGGTTCAAAACCCAACACAGGCTTTATTGGTGGTGTGCACTTGGCAGCTTGCTCCCTCCACACTCCAGTCTCCTCATCTGTCATCGGAGTTGTTTTAAGGACCATGAAGGAGTGGAGACTCTCCCAGTACAGGGGGGAGGCTGGGCTGTTCTCAGCCGCCCTGACTGAAAGCTGCTCTTCTTCTCCGGCTGAGTCACAGTGACATCATTCTCAGAAGTGATCTAGGTACTCGAAGTGACTCACAGAGCCACCAAAACAACAATCCCTTTGTTAACTACAAAGAAGAAGCATCTGGTCCAACGTTTCTGAATCTTTCTGTGACATCTAGGGGTCATCTAGGGTCACCCAAAGGCTCCAACAGCCTGCAGACACTATACATGCTTGAAGGCATTGGAGGGTGCTGCCGGGGTCACACTCATGGTCACTGGTGTTTCTTCCAAAGGACAGAACCTGGGAAGACATGAGGAAACCCTAGGGGGTAGGGATGTAGACTGGGAGGAAACTGGGATTTCTGGGACTTGTAGATCTGAATGCATCTTGCTCAAAATCTCAAATTAGCATGTGTGGTAGATTCTTTTTTTTTTTTCTTTTCCTTTCCTTTCCTTTCTTTTCTTTTCTTTTCTTTCTCTCTTTTAAAAAAGATAGCCAAAGGGATGTGTGTTAACTCAAGTACACAATCTTGAGTTTAGGCTCTGAATATTCGCTGAGTTGTATGGGTATGTGGGTTTGTGTATGTAGTATTGTGTCTTTGGTGTACACACATATGGTGTGTGCATGTGGATGGCAGAGGGTGTGGATGGCAGAGGGTGTGGATGGCAGAGGGTGTGGATGGCAGAGGGTGTGGATGGCAGAGGGTGTGGATGGATGGCAGAGGGTGTGGATGGATGGCAGAGGGTGTGGATGGATGGCAGAGGGTGTGGATGGATGGCAGAGGGTGTGGATGGATGGCAGAGGGTGTGGATGGATGGCAGAGGGTGTGGATGGATGGCAGAGGGTGTGGATGCCAGTCTTGACCTTGGGTACCTTCAGCTATATTTATCTTATTTATCTATTTATTTTATCTTTTTATGTATTTAAAATTTTTTTTTAGATTTATTTATTATGTACACAGCGTCCTGCCTGCATGTATGCCTGCAGGCCAGAAGAGGGCACCAGGTCTCATTACAGATGGTTGTGAGCCACCATGTGGTTGCTGGGAATTGATATCAGGATCTCTGGATGAGCAGACCCCTGAGCCATCTCTCCAGCCCTATCTTTTTATTCTTGATACTGTAATTTAATTAGAACATTCTCCTTTCCCTTTTCTCCTTCCAAACCCTCCCAGCTACCCCTCTGCTCTCCTTCAAATTCGTGGCACTGTTTTCACTAATTGTTATTGCATGTGTGATTGTGTATACACATATGTATTCCTAATGTTAGGTCCATATGATGTTACTTATATGTATGTCTTCAGGGCTGGCCATTTGGTCCTGGACAACTGATTGTTGTGTTCTTCTCTGGGGAGGGTCTGCTCTCCACTCCCCAGTTTTCCTCAGTTACCTTTAGTTCTTTAGTTCTGTAGGCTGAAGCCTCGTGGGCTTTTCTCCATCCAAATTGGCATGCTTACTGGTGTCCACCTTTCAGGTCCGGGAGTCATGTTGGTGAGACCTATGGGTGTAGCTTCTGCTGTTCCTAGGAGACACGGCCTCACAGCAAACTCCATGGTGCTCTGGCTTCTCCCGTCCTTCTGCCTCCTCTCTGGCAGTGTTCTCCAAGCCTCAGGAGAGAGAGTGTTTTGTAGATGTGTCCATTGGGCCTGGGCTCCGCAATCTGCATTTTAACTGGTTGTGTTTTTCTGCAGTGGTCTCCATCTGTTGCAAAGAGATGTTTCCTTTGATGAGGGGTAACGGTGTAAGAACAAGGGTTTATAGATTGTCGTTAGCCATTGTGGTGGAATAGATAGTAAGCCCCATGGCTGTAGATTCTCCTCCAATAACCACGGGCTTGCTGGCAGTGAGCAGTAGCTGTCTGGGTTTCCAATATCAGACATGGTTTCTCTCTTGTTGAGTGGATCTTCAGTCCAATCTGAGAGCTGCTGGTTACCTCCAAGGTATGCATGCCATTACTGCATCCATAGGGTCATGGTGTCATTGGTGTGGTTCATTGACATCATAGCTGGGTAGGACTGTTGGTTACCCCCCTCCTTGGGAAGTTTACATGATGCTTTCTGGTACCCAAAAGCTGGTACTTGAGTCATTCGAGTCCGTTCCAGCTCAGGGGCCTCTTGGCCCTGTTTCTGAAGTACATGATGTCTTTAGCAATAGAGACTTACCTTCTACCTCCTGGGCTGAGGGTAACCATTCTACCTCTGGGGGTTGACCAAGGGTGACAGCAATAGGCTGCATGCAGAGTCTGGGAGTCTCTTGAACAGCTCTGGCTTTGTGTTGAATCCTACTGCTGTTCCACAGGCAGAGAGGTCAAAATTCAGTGATGTTAATTGAAGTGTTAGTGAGCTAAAGACTGTTAGAGCAGTGGCCCTCTGCCTCCTAGTCAAGTGCCCTCTGTGCTGTGTCACAATTGCTGTCATTGTGTGCCTGAGATATGCCTTTAACGATTTGGCTTGTTGGATTGTGTAAGATGCGGAGTCATTTTCAAGTTCCAGAAACCCTTGAGTTGAACAGTGACGCTCCGAGTTCTTAGGTAAAATGGGACTATTGTTCCAAAGACTGGTGAGAAGTAGAGTTAACCCATATGATGCATAATTAATAATGTACAAGAACGCTCCACATGGAATTATGGGTAATGACTAAACGAAGAGACTGGGAGAATTATACAGAGGAGCTGGGGATATTTCTTTGCCTTCAGAAGCCCTATGTCACTCTGTAGCTCATTCAACCTTACAGCTAGGAAAGGACGTGGAGCCCGGGCGTCCAGACCCGCTCAGGGCAGCAGCAAAGAGTGTTACTCATTGCCCTTCTTCCCAGGGCTCCTGGAGACACTGATAGAGATGAACACAATCCTGGAGGACATTCAGAAGTCTCTGGACATGTACCTAGAGACCAAGCGCCACATATTTCCACGCTTCTACTTCTTGTCCAACGATGACCTGCTGGAGATTCTGGGCCAGTCCCGAAACCCAGAGGCTGTGCAGCCACACCTCAAAAAGTGCTTTGACAACATCAAACTGCTAAGAATCCAAAAGGTCAGCGGAGGTGGCCATGACGGGAAGGTGGGCCGGGCAGGAGTGGCAACGTCACGGTATTGAAGGCTTTGGAGGGGTCCATACTCAGCCAGCAGGAGAGTGGCGCTCGTTAATGACTGTAGAACCTCACATAGAACTTTCCAGAAGTGGCAACGTTGAGAAGAGGGAAATGAAGAAATTACCTTTAAAGGGCTTGAATATGGGGTCAGCTGTAAGAGCACTGACTGCTCTGTCAGAGGTCCTGAGTTCAGCTCCCAGCAACCACATGGTGGCTCACAACTGTCTGTAATGAGATCTGAGGCCCTCTTCTGATGTGTCTGAAGACAGCAACAGTATATATATATATATTTAATTTAAAAAGGGGGGGGGTGGTGTTAAATAATTGCAGAGGGTTATAGAGAGCGAGGCTAAGGCATGGGTAACTTGTTTCTTCTGCAGGTCGGGGGCTCCAGCAGCAAATGGGAGGCAGTGGGAATGTTCTCAGGTGACGGTGAATACATTGATTTCCTACACCCAGTGCTTCTAGAAGGACCTGTGGAGGTGAGTGGTGGCTGAGGTCTTAGGATCAAACTGTCTTGACCAGCCTGGTCTACAGAGCCAGTTCCAGGACAGCCAGAGCTACACAGAAACCCTGCCTTGAAAAACCACAAAAAGAAAGGAGGTTGGCTCCTCGAGGAGAGCGATGTGCTTAGCTGCTACTGTTTCCTTAGCCACTCACGTTCTTGACGTCTGTCACCCCTCCCTGAACTTAAAGGTTCCAACCAATGCCTCCACAGCCTTTGGAGGCCCATGCCAGCTTGTGTCCAGCCATGCTTTTCCTCCGGGTCCTTAGCCTTCTGTGGTTTCATGTCCCCCATGCCTTCTCTCAGGGAAACCTCGGCCTCTGAGCCTTAAACGGAGGATTATTTCCTTTCCCCTAGTCGTGGCTTGGTGATGTGGAGCGGGCCATGAGGATGACACTGCGGGATCTGCTTCGAAACTGCCGAGTGGCCCTCAAGAAGTTCCTCAACAAAAGGGACAAATGGGTGAAAGACTGGGCTGGCCAGGTGGTGATCACTGCTAGTCAAATCCAATGGACAGCTGATGTCACCAAGTGCCTGATGACAGCCAAAGAACGATCAGACAAGAAAATCCTCAAGGTCATGAAGAAGAAGCAGGTGGGGGAGAGCTTCAAGTATGAGACAGGCCTGGGGCTGGGACGTGTGGATGGGGGATGACTAGAATCTCAACTGGAGATGAGCTGGTGCGAGCAGACCAGAACAAGGGTGTCTCGGCCCGAGCAAAATGTTGAGGCCCTGGCTGCCCCGCGTTTGGCGGCCACTGTATCCCGACCCAAGCTGCCACTCCGGTTCGCGGGTTGGGGTTCAGCAAGAGAGAGAGTGAGGACAGACTCGAAGAATGGAGACCAGACAGAGTGTGATTCAATCCCGTTTATTCTTCAGTCTCTCTTCCTAGTCCAAGTCCCAAGTCTAGCTGTACTCTCTAAAGAATCTCCCTAAAGAGTATATTTCCTCTAAGTGTCTGATTCTCCCTCTCTCTTCTGTCTGCCTCTGGCCTTTATATGTCTCATTTCTAACCCATGCCTTTTGGTCACACCTTTAATCATGCCCTTAGGTCTTGTCTCTAAATCTGATCTCTACACTTCTAAGTCACACTCTTAAATTACACACCTTTAATCTCATACACCTTTAATCTCACACACCCAAGGTATCTAAACCAAGATTATCAGAGTGTGCTCAGCTGTTGTAGGCTATTGTAATCCAAGTCTCATGTCAGGGTATATGGCTCAAGATGGCTGCAAAGCTGATAGCCACTTTCTGCTAAAAGTCGGCCCCCAACACAAGGGTGCTCTGGGACAGAAGAGTGGGGGCGGGGTGTGCAGCAGGTGAAGCTTCTCCTGTGTAGATGTGGATTTAGGAATTCTAGGGATCTGTATGCAGTCGGAGGTGACCTCATGCTGGGATGTGGTACCATCTAGCCTTGGCTACATTGGTGCTCTGTCCTTGCCCTACTGCTTCATCCCACAGGTGTCAATACTAAATAAGTATTCAGAGGCCATCAGAGGGAACCTGACCAAGATCATGAGACTTAAAATTGTGGCTCTGGTGACGATAGAAATTCACGCCCGCGACGTGCTGGAAAAGCTCTACAAGGGCGGCCTCATGGATGTGAACTCCTTTGACTGGCTCAGCCAGCTGCGCTTCTACTGGGAGAAGGTATGAATGGATCAGCTCGTTCCTCTCTCAGGCCCAAACTGACCCATACTGCTGCTCATGCATGGTCGCCTGCTACCTTCTAACCCAGTCCTTCGGACGTTCATAGCTTCTTCCTCGAAGGTTTAGCTCTGTCGAAAGCTCAATGCAGGAGTGCCGGTTATCCCAGGCAGTGCTCCCCGTGAGCGCCACTTCGATGGTGACTCAGGTCCCAAGCAGCTGTTTCCATGGATTGGGGTGGGGGAAGTGGTGCAGTGTGGAACCCATTTTCTTTCGTGGCCCCAAACCATATCCATTTTTTAAGCTCTAAACCAGAACCCTTAATCAACCTGCAACCCTCCCGGCCTCTCTGAGCCTTACTGGTGTCCGTGTCCACGTCCCCTAAGCCCGCCTCTGTCTCATTCTCTCCTGTTTTTCCAGGACGTGGATGACTGTATAATCCGCCAGACCAACACACAATTCCAATATGGTTATGAGTACTTGGGGAACTCTGGCCGTTTGGTCATCACTCCCCTGACAGACAGGTCTGTGGTGGGGGGTGAACAGGTGTTCCGGGTAGGAGCTGCAGAGATGAGACTCTTCCAGTCATCTGACCCGAGTCCTGTCTTAAATTCTCAGATGTTACATGACATTGACCACAGCACTCCACCTTCATCGTGGGGGCTCCCCCAAAGGCCCAGCGGGCACTGGAAAGACGGAAACTGTCAAGGACCTGGGCAAGGCACTGGGCATATATGTCATCGTGGTCAACTGCTCCGAGGGCTTGGACTATAAGTCCATGGGGAGAATGTACTCAGGACTGGCACAGGTCAGTACCCTGCTTCCTGGTCCTAAAGTCTTTACACATCTTTTAGTACCCAAAAATCAACCGAAACCCAAATCTGGTTTGAACCTGTGTGGCTGCCAAGACAGCCTTGCTGCAGGCAATTCTTAAAATCAGAATGAAGAAGTAAAACACCTTCAACTCCCTGAGTTTCGCATTGCATGTTTGCAAACTCTGGCCATGTAAGGATTAAATAGAGCATGTACAGAAACTGCCCAGCACACAGAAGCTACTCAGTGCACACAAGTTCCAACCTCGAGGTGTTCTCGCCAACACCATTGGCTGTCTTGTCTGATGGAAAGCTCTGGCTAGAAGCTATGACGCTTTTGCTCTGTCCCCCATGCACTCCCTATCTCAGACGGTAGCTTTGCTACTAAAGCATTTTCGGGAAAGGTGTGTTAGGCTGTGGTCTAGTGATGTGAGATACCTCTCTTGCTGTAGTGTCTCCACCTCTCTCTCCTCTCCACAGACCGGAGCCTGGGGCTGCTTTGACGAGTTTAACCGCATCAACATTGAGGTGTTGTCTGTGGTGGCCCAGCAGATCCTGTCCATCCTTTCGGCCTTGACCGCCAACCTCACACGTTTCTATTTTGAGGGCTTTGAAATAAATCTGGTGTGGTCTTGTGGGATCTTCATCACCATGAATCCTGGTAGGTGGGAGGACCCAGTGACACAGGGCGATGGGGTAAGGGAACTGGGCGTCTGGGATAAGTAGTGAGTCCTTTTCCCTCTCTGTGCCAAAGTGTTTATCTAAGAAGTGTTGGACTAAAGATGACTGTGTTCATCTGCTTTCTATCAATGTGACAAAATCCCCTGAGGACTATTTAGCTTGAAGGAGGAAAGGGGAGCTTTGGTGCCGCAATCTCGGCCATAGACCATTGTTGGTGAGGTGAGGCAGGATGTCATGAAGGAGGTGTGAGGGAACAGGACTGCTCAGGGTGACCATGGAGAAGAGAGGTGGAGGGAGAGAGAAAGGGAGGGAGGGAGGGAGGGAGGGAGGGAGGGAGGGAGGGAGGGAGAGATAGAGATAGATGTGGGAAGGAAGGATTAACAAGAGACAGAGGAGGGAGATTTTTGTTGATTAATGGATATTCTGCAGTGATTTACTTCTTTCAAGTAGGCCATACCTTCTAAAGTTTCTGTAGCTTTCAGTCTGTGAAACAATCCTTTGATGAGGTCCAGACCCTTGTTATCTAATCGCTTCCAGCAGGCTCCGCCTCTGGACTGCTGTGTTGGGAACAAAGCCTTTAGGGGACACTTCAGATCCAAATTACAGCAACAGCAGAAGAGAAGCCATAAGGAAAGGAGGAAGTTCATTTCCTGTCCTCCCCAAGGGCTCAAGAAACACCTTGTCTCTATGGAAGCCTAGTCTTTTGAGGCAGAGCCACCTTTTCCCAATGGGCTAGTTCCCTGCTCTACCTTCTATCCCTTTTGGAAACTGGAAGCTTCCCTAATGTATGGGGTTTTCAGTTTCAGAGCTGCACACTGAGAACAACTTTGGGGGAAGGGTCTAGGAGAGAACACGATTAGGGAAGCATCAGATCATAGCGACAGCTGTGAGCTCTGCAGGCCTCGTGTGGGCTCCACAGAGGACTCAGCAGCTCTGTGGTTTCAGTTGGGAACAGGGCCATGTGGAAAGTAAGTAACGAGAACACTTATGAAGAAAGAAGACAGGAGGAACGAGGACCCAGGGCTGGGATTGAGGAAGGATGCAATCTTGGAGCTGGGGCTGGGGAGAAAGTTAGGGGCAGGGTAAAGGTTGGGTAAGCGGGATTTTTGAGAGACTAAGTGAGTACAAGGAGACATGGTTCTAAACAAAGGGCTTTGTCTCCAGGCTATGCTGGCCGCACAGAGCTTCCAGAGAACCTGAAGTCCATGTTCCGCCCAATTGCCATGGTGGTGCCCGATTCTACACTCATTGCGGAAATCATTCTCTTTGGGGAGGGCTTTGGCAATTGCAAGGTATTCTGATAATCTGTTCCTTCCAATTACTTCATTTCCTTGGCATAATTGTTCCCTGGAAAGAGGAGCCCCTGAAGGCCTCACAATCTGTGTATCCTACCAGGATACCTATTGTCAGTAGGCTATGAAGGCCGAGGAGGACAGATGGGTGGTGGGGTGTCTCTCTTCCACAAAGCCACTAACCAATAATAGCACACAGTCCACAAGATCTCCTACAAGTGTTCAGAACACTTCCTAGATGCTTCAAGTCCCTGACCTTAGGTTCTTGTGTCTGAGAGTGTCCCTAAATAAAAAGGGGACTCATGGGAGGCGAGCCATTGTCTCCTCTGCACGGTTCCCAGATCCTGGCCAAGAAGGTGTACACACTGTACTCCCTGGCTGTGCAGCAGCTCTCCAGACAGGACCATTATGACTTCGGCCTGCGCGCTCTCACTTCTCTTCTGCGCTATGCCGGCAAGAAGCGCCGCCTACAGCCGGATCTGTCTGATGAAGAGGTAGGTCAGATGCACGGCCCCTGGATCTTTGCCTCCTTTGTCAATGGTCTCATGATGTCTTCAGGAAAGTTTTTCAGACCCTTGCTTCTCCTCCTCCAGATAGGGATATCCCATGTACACATCCACCTCTGCCCACCCACCACCTCATGCTTTGTCCCCTGGCTTGCCTGATTGTCCATGTTGATAAGGATGCTGAGGACGGACTCGGCTCGGGTATATCCATTGTCCTTAGGTCTCATTTTCCCCACACAGGTTCTGCTGCTCTCTATGAGAGACATGAACATCGCCAAGCTGACCTCAGTGGATGTTCCGTTGTTCAATGCTATTGTGCAGGACCTTTTCCCCAACATCGAGCTTCCAGTCATTGACTACGGCAAGGTGTTTGCTTCCCCACCCCATCTCCATTTATTTATTTATTTTAAGATTTATTATTAGTATTAATTTTTAATGTATGAGTACACTGTCGCTGTCTTCAGACACACCAGAAGAGGGCATCAGATCCCATTACAGATGGTTGTGAGTCACCATGTGGTTGCTGGGAATTGAACTCAAGACCTCTGGAGGAGCAGCCAGTGCTCTTAACTGCCGAGCCATCTCTCCAGCCCAGCCCCACCTCCTTTCAAAAAGAACATTATTTTGATTTTGTGTGTGTCTATGTGGTGGTCAGAGGACAGTTTACAGGATCCAGTTCTCTCCTTTCACCAAGTGGGTCCCAGGGATCACATCAGATCATCAGGCATGGCTGCCTTTATGCATTGCGCCCTCTTGCTGACCCAGCATTTACTCTTTAACAAGCTCCCTGATTTCATGACTGACTGTGCATCTGGGAACAGGAAGTGTGACATCCTAAACTTCTGTCATTCACTAGGTGTGCCTTTGAATGACATACTTGGCTCCCCCTAGGACCCACACAAACAGCTTCTGCTCTGACTCAGCCTTCAGGAGCACCTCTCACAACACTTACTTCCTTTCCTACTTAATTAATTAACTTAGAGACAGGGTGTTACTATGTAACCCTGGCTGACCCGGAACTCCCTAGACAGCCCAGGCTAGCCTCATGCTAACAGGGATTGGTTGGCCTCACTATGGGCCACCATGTCAGGCTCAAGTAACTTCTACTCAACAGATCCAGATCTCAGAATTCACTGGAAGCTCAGCTACCCTGGCTGTGTCCAATGGCGCTCTCCCACCTCGCCTCCTGTCCTCATGGTGGGAACTTTGAAGAGTGTCTCTGGGAGCTCTGTGGTTTGTGAGAGCAGAGGAATAGAGGAGGGACAGAGGCGACGAGAGCGCCCCCTCCTCGTTGTGTTTGTCCACACGCTCTGAGCTGTCTTCTCAGTTGAAACTGCTAAATGCTGGATTAAAACATTCAAAGAAATACACCCCCCCCTTTTTTTTTTTTAGTACATTGCTAAGATGGCAAGAATTCTAGGGCCCTTGGCATGGGGACAGTGAATGAAGAGGCTTTAAGAGGCAAGTAGGCGGTGGTGGCGCACACCTTTAATCCCAGCACTTGGGAGGCAGAGACAGGCAGATTTCTGAGTTCAAGGCCAGCCTGGTCTACAGAGTGAGTTCCAGGACAGCCAGGACTGCACAGAGAAACCCTGTCTCGAAAACAACAACAACAACACAACAACAAAAGAGAGAGAGAGAGAGAGAGAGAGAGAGAGAGAGAGAGAGAGAGAGAGAAAGAGGCAAGTAGCTTCCAATACAGTTTTCCCCCCATGGAAATTTTTTTTTTTATCAGTCTAAGGTACCAAGAATAGGAAGGAAAGCAGCCCAACCCTGGAGGTGGAATGGGAAAGCCCACTGTTATAGAAGCTTCATAGAAGCCTCAGTCTACAGGGACACACCCTCACTGTCAACCGATGGCCCTGGTGACGGAAGAGAAGGGTCAAAGGTTTCCTGGACATCAGCTGTTCACATTCAGCATTCATTCTACTGTATAATTTAAAAGTCTCATGCTTATGGGGGGAGTGGGGCTGTTGGTTGTCAGTGCCCCCAGGTGACTGGTGGAAGCTAAGGGAATGATTTCCGGAGGAGCTTGGGCTCAGCCCTGGTCCAGAAGAATGAATAACGAACAACAAAGCCCAGAGGGCAGCACAGGCCTAACACAGATGGAGGCTGGAACACAAGGCCAGCAGCAGCAGGTCATGTAATGTTCACACAGTGGAGCATAAGAGAAAATTGTACAGATAAACCGTCTTCAATAATCTCAAGGAAGAGACAAGAGGCTCTAAGCAAATCGCATTGGGAAAAAGAGTGAAAAGTTTATAGAAACATCTAGGCATGTTTGCGAGTGTCTGTAATCTCAGTGTTCTCTGGAGGTGAAAGTTAGTGAGTGCCAGACCAGCCAGATCTACACAGGAGTTGGGGGGCAGGAAAGAGAAGGAAGGAAGGAAGGAAGGAAGGAAGGAAGGAAGGAAGGAAGGAAGGAAAAGATAAAATTTAAGGACTTAGTGGTTAGGGCACTTACTGTCTTTGCAGAGGACCTAGGTTTGGTTCCCAGCACCCCATGGTAGTTCATAATTGCCTGTAACTCAAGATCCAGGGGTTCCTATGCCTTCACACAATTTCCTGTGTGCATATGGTATTCATAAACTCACGTACACACACACACACACACACACACACGTACACATAAAAATAATAAATCTGTATCTTAGATGTAAAAATAAAACCCTGATAATTGGGAATAAAAAGAAAATTAGCCTCAGTGGAGAAACAGAGAACCCCAGCTAAGGAAGGGCAGTTATACCTCATGGCAACTGTGTTGAGGTCTAATTTCTGCTAAGTGGTGGTGCACACTTTTAATTCCAGCATGGGGGGGGGGGGGAAGAGGCAGGTGGATCTCTGAGTTCTAGTCCAGTCTGGTCTACAGAGCTGTTTCAGGATAGCCGGGACTCCACAGAGAAACCCTGTCTCAACAAAACAAAACAAAAAGATTGATTTCTAGGTGTACACATCAAGTCCAAAGGTTATGTTTATCTATCAAAGAGCATGAAAAGGAGAAAGGAGGTATCTCACAGAACACACTTAGCCAGGCCTGAGAACTCCAGAAGTAGAAGCAGAGCGATTTCAGTTTGGTGTTTGTTGCATCTAAGTAATGGATGGGTGGGCAGAGCAGCTTAGTGAAGCCAAGGGGGCTTCTGAGGCAAACTGTTTCAGACTGGATAGGACTCTACCAGATGTGGAGGTACTCACTAGCAACCCCAGCATCGGAAGGTAGAAGCAGGAGGATCATTGTAAGTTTGAGATGAGCCCGGTCTACACTGGAAGATTGAAGCCAGCCAGAGCTGTGTAACAAGACTCTGTCTCAGGGGAGAACAAAAGGAGTTGTATCTCTAAGATCTGGTGTCTTAATGGCCCTGGGTGACTGTGCCTCCCCTGCTGGGTCGAAGTATCAAGCCTGAGGAACAGCAAGTCTGAGAGGAGTGAGTCAGATTAACCAGTACAGAGGGAACATTTGCAGATTGGAAGCTTGCTTTTATTGCTTAGCTTAAAGAATAGTGGCATCCAGACAGGCTAGTGAAAGTATTCTCTCTGGGGAAATTCTTCTGACCCAAGAGGAATGACTAGAACATGGCAGGAAGACCCCCAAGTGAATTGTTATCTGCAGGGCTGCTCTGCTTACAGTCTGGGAGCCCCATACCCATCTTCTACGGTCATATAAACAGAAATTGGAAATTGGGAGTAGAGGTAGGAGAATCAGGAATCCAAGGCTAACCTTGGCTACATTAGGAATTTGAAGGAAGCCTGGGCTATAATATATATACGTGTGTGTGTGTGTGTGTGTGTGTGTGTGTGTGTGTGTGTGTGTGTGTATGCAAGGAAAACCAAAGCTCACTAAACACCTGAGAAGAGGGCTCTAGTAGAAAGGCTGTTAGGTGTTACTAGTGGGAGGAAGGAAGAAAGGGAGAAGGAGTGGGGATGTTGAGCCAAATTCTTCAGGCAAGAGACTTTTTTAAATGCAGAGCAACAGACAGTATGGTTAAGAGTCTGAAGGAAAGTATTAGCCCTGAGAGAAGAAGCAAGGTGTCTACTTTGTAAGGGTTTTTGAGTAAAGGGGTGATCATGCATCACAAAGAAGCAAGCTTAGGCAATATGTGATATGTGACCTATGGTCCGAGACAGAAGTAGTGGAGTGGGCACATTGCTGCCGTTCATGCCAAATGGAGTCACTCTCTGAAAAGGAGGCATGGCTTAGTTAATGTGTGACTCAGAAAAGGTGATGGCAGTGAGACTGATCATGCCCCCTCCCCATGTGTTGGGGGCTGGGGCTGGGGTTGGGGCTGTCCTTGTCTGGCTTGCCTACTGGTCTGCTTAGGGCTTGGTTGCCTGCAGGGCCTAGGTTCTCTAACAAAACAAACCTAAACAAACAAGAATGAGCCAGATGGAGAAAATAGATAGCCCAAGGAGAGGAAATACAAAACAAACCATCAATGGCTGTCTCTGCTGGGGAGTGGCGGGCACACCTGCAGACTCGGGTACTCAGGGGGCGGAGAGAGGGTGATCCTTTGCCTCTATGCAAAGCCACCAGGACCCCACCAGGACTAAAACAAATGAACAACAATCACAACTATCAGAATGCAATTCTAATGAAATGCCATTGACAAAGGACTATGGCATAGAGAAAGTTAGACAAAGGGGGGAAGAGATAGGATTTAAAGGATAATCTAGGCAAGATAACATTCAAATAATTTCAAAAGTAGGAGCAGAGAAAATGGAGAGATGGGGTCCTCACAACTAAAGGAGAACCCACATAAGTGTGGACTAGAATTATCTTTTAACGGCTGTCCCCAGGAAATTCTAGAACATTGAACAAGGAGACTATTTCACATGTTTGCAAGGAGGAAAAGAAAAAAAAAAAAAGCAAGAGACAAAAGACTAACAACAACAATAAGCCAGGCTGTTCTGTGTCTCAATAATAATGTTCAGTATGTTAATAATGGAGCAGCCTTCAAAATTCCAGTGGTAAATAATTTCTAACTTCAAATTTTGTCTCATCCAACCTCTTTTTTTTTTTCTTTTTAAAAAAGATTTATTTATGTATGTGAGTACACCGTCGCTGTCTTCAGACACCAGAAGAGGGCATCAGACCCCATTACTGATGGTTATGAGCTACCATGTGGTTGCTGGAAATTGAACTCAAGACCTCTGGAAAAGCAGTCAATGCCCTTAACCACTGAGCCATCTCTCCAGCCCCTATCCAATTTTCTATAGAAGGCTAGATCAGCTACACTTTTAATTATGCTGATTCAAAACAGACAAAAAAGCCAAGCCGTGCCGAAAGCTGTTGAGAGAATGTGGCCTCACTAAAAGGCAGGTACAGACTATGAAAAGTTATTAGGGAAGCAGACACAGGAACACCATCCATTCAAGAGACGCTTTAAGAACACTTGGGGTGATGATGAACAGAGAGCCCAAGACGGCATTCACAGGGTGGGCAGGAAGAGGAGGCAATCGGGAGCAGATCAAGGCTATCGAACCTCTTCAGTACATGAAATCTTTCTCTGTTGATAAACAGATAAAATCCAAAGGCTTCCGGAGTGTGTATAACAGAGAAATTGATAAGTGATGTGTCATTCTGAGACTTAAGTAACTTGCAGAGTTTGGAGTTAGGTTAGTGATAAGCATCTTGAAACCTAGGTGAGCAACAGGCACAGTAAGTGTTAGAGCCCTCAGGGAAAACCAAGCAGTAGACACACCTGAAAGACAAAGGCTTGAGAGTCTCAGAGGAGGAGGTCTGCCAGACAACTTCTCCTCTCGGAGAGCTGGGGAAGCCATGACACACAGCCCAGCTTTCAAGGCAAACAGCTTTACTGGAAATAGATGGTCACCTCATGATAATTAAAAGGTTCTGGTTGGCCAGGAAGACAAAATAGATCTAATTTGGATGTACTTAGTGATCCAGACTCAAAAGAACTAAAGCTAAATGGACTGAGGTCTCAGGAGAAATAGACAAACCTCTTAGTAAGTCAACCAGGCTGACTAAAAATCACGGTCATGGGAGACTCGAACACAACACACAACTTTGAATTGGTTTATATCTAAAGAAATTTCACTCACTAATAAAAGACTAGGTAGTTCTTTGCAGCACACACAGAACATATAGAAACTCTACACACGTGAATCTGCCTAAAAAATGTTAAAGGTACCTCTTCAGCTTCTGTGTTGTGTCTGCAGTGATAATTGCTGGTATCAGACAAAGCAAGCTTTTTATTAGTTTGTGTGCACACACTGATCTCTGTGTATGGGCGTGCATGCCACAGCACATGCGTGGAGGCCAGAGGAGAGCTTTGTGGAAATGGTTATGAATGACCAGAGGCAGCACAGGACACAACAGCAAGAACAAGTTCTCAGCACAATGGAGATTTATTTGCCCCAGAGGGACCAAGGGCTTGGAATCAGAGGCAGAGACAGAGGCTTGGGGGAAAAGAGAAAGGGAACAGGGGAGAGGGAGAGGTGGGAAGAACAAGGGACTGCCTCTGGATGGAGAGAAGACAGATGGATGTGGCCCCTTGGGCAAATTCAAGTTTATAAAGGGATAGGAGAGAGCACTGTGTTAGGATGAGTTGGCTAATTTTGGTCTGAAGGGTTTGGTCAGTGCAGCATTCAGCTTGTAGGTGTGTATATAGGTTATATAGGTGTCTCGGGTAAATGCTGTCCAGTAGTATTAGCATAAGGATGTGGACTTTTCTTCCAGACTATGCTGAAGATGGTTGGATCTTGGTCAGCCACCTTTCACATTTACATGGGCTCTGGGAGTCAAAACCTCAGATCACCATGCTGGTGTAGCAAATGCCTTTAGCCTCTTCAGCATCTTGCCATCCCTAAAGCAAACTTATAGAAAGATACAATATTAGAAAGAAAGAAGCAAAAAAAATCTACATCCAGGATTCTGGTGAGCAGTTATATGGATGTTAGCATTTGAAGGATCTAGTTACAAGAAGACACACAGCTTTCTATAATATAAAAGGACTTTGGGGGGGGGGGTTGTGTGTGTGTATATGTGTGTGTGTTGAGTGTCTGGTGTATGTGCATGGGTGTACACACAGAGATCACAAAAGGACACAGACTGATCTGTGACTTTTTGCTATATTCCTTTGGGACAGGGTCTCTCCCTACCCCTGATCCCTGGCTACTCACCAGCAAGCAGCCCCACCCCTCCCACCCCCTCTTTCTCTGTCCCTCATAGCACTGCAGTTGCAGGGCCGTGTGTATCCAGGACAAGATTTTTATGTGGGTGCTGTGGGTCTGAACTCAGGTCCTCAGGATTGAGCTGCAAATACTCTTACCCACTGAGCCATCGCCTCAGTTCTAATCTGCTGACTCCTCCCAGACACTGCAGGGAGTCTGAAAGTCCCTTAGCTGACTCATCCTTTTTCTTTGGCTTTTCTCAGCTGCGGGACACCATCGAGCAGGAGATCCGAGAAATGGGCCTGCAGGTCACACCATTTACCCTCACCAAGGTTATCCAGTTGTACGAAACCAAGAACTCTCGCCACTCCACCATGATTGTGGGTGGCACCGGCAGCAGCAAGACCACCTCCTGGAAAATTCTGCAGGCCTCTCTGACGTCCCTGTGCCGGGCTGGGGAACCCAACTACAACATCGTTAGAGTGCGCAGTGGGGCAGTGACGTAGCTACAGGCAATGGGAGGGGCCGGACCTGGTCCAAGGAGGCCTGGGAGAGATGAGAAAGCAAGGACCAGTGCAAGAATCTAAGAGGATTAGATTGGGGGGCGGGGGAGGGGGGCGGCGGCAGTATTGGGAGCTTGGGTTGGGACACCTCAGAAGTCCCTTCTGGTATCATTTTTAGGAGTTCCCTTTGAACCCAAAGGCACTGTCCTTAGGGGAGCTATATGGCGAATACGACCTCAACACCAATGAATGGACTGATGGCATCTTGTCTAGTGTCATGCGGGCAGCCTGTGCAGGTATCCAGTGGGTCAGGTGGGTTAGAGGAGATGTCAGCAGCTCCCGAGACACTGGGGACCCTGGGAACAGGAAGCCCCAGCGAGGTTGAAAGATGCCTGGGGAATGCCGTAAGACAAGGAAGCATGGGGGACTGGGGGGGGGGGGGAAGCCTCTTGGTTTCCGTATTATCTGTCTGCCACTAAGATGAGAAGCCGGACGAGAAATGGATCCTTTTTGATGGCCCCGTGGATACGCTGTGGATCGAGAGCATGAACTCCGTCATGGATGACAACAAAGTACTGACCCTCATCAACGGAGAGCGCATTGCAATGCCCGAGCAGGTGCTGCTGCCACGCGGAGGGATCCCAGGCCCTGGGGCGAACTGCTGCGGTTGGGGAGGGGGAGGGGTGGGAGGAAGCTGAGGTGGAGGCTGGCTACTGAGAGTGACTTATCCGAGAGAGCGAACAGAGAGGAGGATCTGGATCCAGGGAAATCTTCAATGGAAGCAAGATGCAAAAGGTTGAAGGTGGACTCAGTGGAGGGCCCACTCAGGCCTCTGCCTCTGGGTCCCATCTCCAGCACGAGAGGCAGGGGGCCATTGCTACCACGGAACAATTGTACAGTAAAGAATTTAGGGTCGCCGGGCAGTGGTGGCTCCCAGTACTTGGGAGGCAGAGGCAGGCGGATTTCTGAGTTTGAGGCCAGCCTGGTCTACAGAGTGAGTTCCAGGACAGCCAGGGCTATACAAAGAAACCCTGTCTCGAAAAACCAAAACCAAAACCAAAACAAAACAAAACAAAAACAAAAAAGAACTTAGGGTCTAGAAATCACTGTATAGACCTAGGTTGTGCTCAGCTTCATACCCACTGGCTTGTGACGGGTGGCCTTCATATCATGCACCAAGGTTAATATCTCCTGGGGTGTCATGTCCACCTTTTTTCTTAATTTTAACCTCTCTCCCCCTCTCTCCTTCCTCTCCCTCTCTTTCTTTCATTTTAGGTAGTATCTCATGTAGGCCAGGCTGGCCTAGGTAGTAAAGAATAACCCTGATTTCTGATCTCCTGGCCCTGCCCCTAGGGCTCAAACACTGTGATTAGAGGCATATGCCACCCACTCTTTTCTTCACTCTGCAACCCAGAGACTGATTTTTTTCCTAAAGATAAATGTGAATGAGCTCTGATTTCTCTTAGAAAGTGTCTTAGTCACTATGCTATTGCTGTGAACAGATACTATGACTCAGGCAACTACTATAAGGAAAAGCACTTAACTGGGGGCTCACTTACAGTTTCAGAAATTTAGTCGGTAATCATCACGGTAGATCATGGTAATTGGTAGGCAGGCACTGGAGCTGGAGCCAGGAGTGGTTCGTCTTGATCTGAAGGCAGAGAGACTGGGCCTGGTGTGGGCTCTCAAAACCTCAAAGCCCACTCCCGTGACACACTCCCTCTGAAGTCACATCTACTTCAGTGAGGCCACACCTCCTAATCCTTCTCAAGCAGTGCCACTCTCTGCTAGCCAAGCATTCAAATATATGAGCCCATGGGGGCTATTCTCATTCAGACCACCACAGAAAGCAAGCCATTTATAAACCTCAGTCATTCTTCTTCTCTTTACGTGGTACGAGTACCCCCAAGTCGTGAGTTCTGGGTGTTTTCATTTCATTACTGTGGATAAGGTGCTGATGATGACATACTGACAAGATTCTGCATCCTTAGGTATCTCTCTTGTTTGAAGTGGAGAACTTAGCTGTGGCCTCCCCAGCCACGGTGTCCCGCTGCGGGATGGTCTACACTGACTACGTGGACCTGGGCTGGAAGCCTTACGTTCAGTCATGGCTGGACAAGAGGCCAAAGGTAAAAAGGGAACTGAGGAAATATGACTAGGGTGGCCCATAGCAATACCATAGACAGATCATTGCTTCTCGTCCACACCTAGACGGAAATAGAGCCCCTTCAACGCATGTTTGAGAAGTTCATCAACAAGATACTGAACTTCAAAAAGGATAACTGCAACGAGCTGGTACCTGTCCCCGAGTACAGTGGGATCATCTCGCTCTGTAAGCTCTACACAGTCCTGGCTACACCAGAGAATGGGGTAAGGAGACGAGCCAGCCCAGGGCAAAGGCAGAGGGAATGGCTCACAACCCACTCACACACCTTCAGTGTGGGCACAGCTTGAAACAGAAACTTAGAGGAGAGACATCAGCAGGGATCATGGAAGTGGGGGGAGGGGCATGTGTAAGCAGGAATAGATACACCTGCTTGGATGCTTGCCTGAGCTGAAAGTCCAGACTAGGAATTTTGAATTAAATGTAGCAAGTAGTCTGTGTAGCTCAGTGGCAAAGGACCTGCCTCATAATTGCAGGGCAGAAAGAAAAGAAAGAAGGAAGGTGGGGTCAGGAGGAGGTGAACAGCCCAAAAGGGTCATAGTTTCCTACACATACCATGGATACCATTGGATGAGAAGTTCTAGAAAATTTTCAGATGAATTGATATTTCAGAAAATTTTTGTTCGGTTTATAATTAAAATAACTAAAATTTGTTGTGTGGTTTTTTTTTTTTCTTGAGATTAAATCATTGCCTTAGAAATGTTTTTGCATTATTTTTAATGATGTTACCAGGTAACAAAACTATTAATATATAATGTGCAGCAGGAAAGATCTCTGACAGTGTAAGTTATTCATTAGGGCCAGGAATGGTGGCACACACCTGTAATCACAGCACTGAAGAAGCCCAGGTAGGAAGAGCCTGAGTCCCCCGCCAGCTTGCCTTGTATATTGAGTTCAAGGACAGCATGAACTAACACAGCGAGACCCTGCCTTAAAACAAAAGACCAAAAACCTCTTACAAAAGAAAAGTGAGCTGGGTGTGCTCAGAAATGCCTTTAATTTAATCCCAGCACTCAGGAGGAAGGGACAGGCAGATCTCTTGAGTTCGAGGCCAGCCTGGTCTACTGAGTGAGTTCCAGGACAGCCAGGGCTACACAGAGAAACCCTGCCTTGAGAAATCAAAATATAAGCAACAACAGAGAAAGAAAGAAAAAAAGAAAGAAAGAAAGAAAGAGTGTGGGTGGCAGTATTCCCTCTCCCTGACCAATGCCTGAGTAGCCCTGTTGCATCTCTTCCAACACGTTTACATTTTTTATCACTGCATTCTGCTCACACATGGTTGTGGGAAGCAGGGACCTACTGGCTGCAGCAGGCTCCTGGGGGACGTGCTAGCACTCTCAGGCCTCAGAGGAGAGCCCTGGTTGTTGCTACCAAAGCCCTGGCTCATCTAACCAACAAGAGATTCTCAACATACTCTCTCTCCTGCCTATATTTTGATGATTAGGGTTGCTATAAGGCTGACTCTATCATTCTGGGTTGGACAGAATCCTATAATCCTGTCTTTATACTTTCTGTGCATTCCTGGCTAGCCTCGAACTATGACAAGCCTCTTACCTCAGCCTCCCAAGCGCCATGACTGCAAACATGCTTGCCGCTTGCCGAGGTTTATCTGAAGTTATAAGCATCCTTATCCAGAATCTGTTACCAAGAATTCCTCAACTCTGCCTGCGGCTGTGCCCCTGTGATATGTCAGAGATGTCAGAGGGATGCTGAGTTGGTGGGTTGTTTCCCAGGGGAGCCTGTGCGGCGAGTTATCAACTGAGCCATCTTGGCTCCTTCGTTGTTTTGTGCAAACTCACACGTGTGTGTGTGTGTGTGTGTGTGTGTGTGTGTGTGTGTGTGTGTGTGATTTGTGGAGAGGCCAAAGGTTGATGTCAAGTGTCTTCCTCATTCCATCTCTACTTTGAAAAAAATTAATTAGGTAAATAAGGTCTTTCCATTCAACTCATCTAGCTGGCCAGTTTGCCTGGGCAGCCTCCTCCCCGCTTTAAGGGCTAGGATTATTAATGGGCTGCAGCACCCACCTGGCATTCATATGGGTGCTGGGCATCTGAATGTGGTTCTCATGGGCTTGAAACAAGTATTTACTACTGAGCTGCACTCCCAGACTCCAAAAGTACATTTGTAATTGTATAAGTAATCATTGAATGTATTTATTTTTAATTAGATATTACTTTCTCCCTTTTTTTTTTAGACAGGATCTGGCTGTGGGGGCCTTGAACTTGTGATCATTTTGCCTTCTCAGTGCTGGGATTGCAGGCCTGAGCCAACACAGCAGGCTCTTCTAGCCTGCTTGTTTCTCTCCCCCTTCCTGATCTTGGTTTCTGTCCCCTCCACAGAAGTAACTACTGAAGTGTGCTTGTTTGTATAATTCTAGGTCCCTTAAAGTACTCAGCTAGAGATGGTGGCACACACCTTAATTCCAGTGCTTGGGAGGCAGAGGCAAGTGGATCTCTGTGAGTTTTATAACCATCTGGGTCTACATAGGGAGTTCCAGGCCAGCCAGGGCTATACAATGAGACCTTGTCTTAAAAAAAACAAACAAACAAAAAAACCAAAAACAAAACCAAACCACACTAAACAAAAATGCTTGTTGACATAAAACCCCACAGATATTTATAGGTACTGTCGTGTTTAGGAAGAGATTGTGGTATTGCATGAAGGTGCATGCCTTTTGTCTTAGCACACAGGAGGCAGACACAGGTGTCTGTGAGTTTGAGACCAGCTTGCTTGCTCTACATAGCAAGTTCCAGGACAGCCAGGGCTATACAAAGAGACCTTATCTCAAAAACAAAACAAACAAACAAACAAACAAACAAATCTAAAAAATGGATCATGTTATAGGCAACATACTTGTCAAAACAAAACTATGACATTGAGTTGTATTGCCATGTGCAGACACATACCATTGCTTTAGCTGACACATGCCACTGCTTTAGCCGTTGTGTACTGTAGCTGTGGCGGACTATAACTGTGGCAGACTGCAGCTGTGGCGGACTGCAGCTGTGGCAGACTGCAGCTGTGGCGGACTGCAGCTGTGGCGGACTGCAGCTGTGGCGGACTGCAGCTGTGGCGGACTGCAGCTGTGGCGGACTGCAGCTGTGGCGGACTGCAGCTGTGGCGGACTGCAGCTGTGGCGGACTGCAGCTGTGGCGGACTGCAGCTGTGGCGGACTGCAGCTGTGGCGGACTGCAGCTGTGGCGGACTGCAGCTGTGGCGGACTGCAGCTGTGGCGGACTGCAGCTGTGGCGGACTGCAGCTGTGGCGGACTGCAGCTGTGGCGGACTGCAGCTATAGTGTACTATTCCATGGTAAATTCTACATTTTACTTTCCCTTCCTCTACTGGTAGATGTTTAGGTCATCTCCATTTTATTTTTTTATTTTTATTTTTTTTGCAGTTACATATAGGCGACCACATGCCTGTCTCCTTGAACACTCCTCCAGTGCTCCTCCAGGGTTAGCCTGGAATGGCCAGATGACAGTTGTGTTATGACTTAGCCTAGAGGCAGCTGGGAGCAACTGCAGTGAATCCCAAAGTTGTTTAAGATCTGTAAGGAAGTTGTAGATGAACTTCCCACATAGAACCAGGTAGAAGAAGAAGGTAGGCTCTCTGCCTTCTTGGTAACTACTAAAGTAGATCCTTCCATCCCTTATAGGTGTGGCTCCTGTATCTTGAGGAATGAAGATTATCCTAAGGCCAATTCTCCACTCTGAACTCCTGAACCTCTTCTCTTCTCTTCTCTACCCAGGTGAACCCAGCCGACATTGAAAACTACGCCATTATGGTGGAGATGACGTTTGTGTTCAGCATGATCTGGTCTGTGTGTGCCTCTGTGGATGAGGATGGACGTAAGAAGATTGACAGTTACCTTCGGGAAATCGAGGGCTCCTTTCCCAATAAGGTCAGGGCCTTTACAGTAGCTGTCTTGTATCTCCAGTTCCTGCGGGACTCGCAGGGCACCTCTGGCCCTCAGACTCCACCTGACCTAACATCTTGCTGCCACCCTCTTTGCCCATCAGTCTGTGAGCCCCACCTCTGGCTGGGAAGAGCTGGAGGAATGTCTGATGACCCAACTCACATACTTTTTCTTAGGACACAGTGTATGAATACTACGTGAACCCCAAGATGCGGACTTGGACATCATTTGAGGAGAAGCTCCCCAAGAGCTGGCGTTATCCTCCCAAGTGAGAGCAGGGTCCAGGTGGGAGCAGGCCAATATGGCGAGAGTGGTGGGCCAGAAATCAGGGTGAGCTAAAGAGGAAAAAGCCGATTCCAGGAAGAGATGACGAGGTTTAGGAAGTTGGATGTAGGGGACTGGGGACAGGGTCTTCAAGGAGAATGCCACACTCCCGGGACCCAGAAGGCTGGGTTGGTGACTAGACCTGGTAACACCAGAAAAAGATAAATCCTAAGAGGAAGAAGGAAGTGAGGGCTGTACTGGGCCAGGCCAACGGTCTTTGAGACAGGGTTTCTTTCTTCCCTAGTGCCCCCTTCTATAAGATCATGGTACCCACTGTTGATACTGTGCGATACAACTACTTAGTGAGCACCTTGGTGGCCAACCAGAATCCTGTCTTACTGGTGGGTCCTGTGGGAACTGGAAAGACCTCCATAGCCCAGAGTGTTCTCCAGTCCTTGCCCTCCAGCCAGTGGTCAGTGCTCGTTGTCAACATGTCTGCACAGGTACATCGAAGGGAGGGGGGCTCGGACCACCAGTTCCCTGCCATCTGCTCTCACCTGGAACTCAAGTGCTCTGCTCGCCCCATATTTCTCTCGGGGGCCCCTTACATCTATCATGTGCTTTCCCACCAGACCACATCGAACAACGTGCAGAGCATCATTGAGAGCAGAGTGGAGAAGCGAACCAAGGGTGTGTATGTGCCGTTTGGGGGCAAAAGCATGATCACCTTTATGGATGACCTAAACATGCCTGCTAAGGACATGTTTGGGTCCCAGCCACCCCTGGAGCTGATACGCCTCTGGATCGACTATGGCTTCTGGTATGATCGTATAAAGCAGAGCATCAAGCATATTCGAGTAAGCATCCCAGGGCTGTTCTCACCTGTGGCAGGTGGGCTCAGTCCCTCCTCCACTAGACCCCCGGGCCACACAGTCTTACAGCTGTATATTGCTCCTACACAAAAGTGCTCTGCTCCTTTCTGAGGACCCATAGATCCGGCTCCCAAGTTACTGACCCCATTGTTTCCTCACTGAGCCTGTCTATACTTGGTGACTGGAGTCTTACTCTTCATGTCACCTTGCTTCCAGATCTCCTCAGCTCACACACACACCACACACACACCACAACACACACAAACATACACACACACACACATCTGCAAAGCCCTCAGAGCCAACTCCTAACTCCATCCTCCCAGCTTCCTTCTCTCTCTCTCTCTCTCTCTCTCTCTCTCTCTCTCTCTCTCTCTCTCCCTCCCTCCCTCCCTCCCCCTCTGTCTCTCCCCACCCCACCCCCAGGGTCTTCCTATATAGTAGTTTTGGCTATCCTGGGACTTGGCTATGTAGATCAGGCTAATCTCTTGACCTCACAAGGCATGCACTACCATGAACAGCCAGCATAATGTTTTAACATGTGCAGTATAATGTGTAACGGCTCACACCAGGCTAACTGAAGCATCTAGCCCCTCCAACATGTACCATTTTTACTGGAAACATTCAGAGTCCTCTGGCCTAGCTCTCAAAAAGCACCATTACTTTGTCTGTCTCTCACCAGCCTACCTGTCTCTCCCGTCTTCTTTGTGTTTGCTCTCTAGGACATGTTCCTGATGGCTGCCATGGGCCCCCCAGGGGGCGGACGGACTGTTATCTCCCCGAGGCTGCAGAGTCGTTTCAACATCATCAACATGACCTTTCCCACTGTGAGGCCTTGGGGGTTGTGGAAGGGATTGAACTGGGTAAAACCATTCCTGCCCCTTAGAATGAGGGACTGATCAAGCCAGGGGGCTGAGCCTCCAGCAGAGCTGCGTACTGAGAGCTGTGAAACGAAGAGGTAGGACGCTCTGCAGAAGCCCTCAGCATCTGAGCTAGGACAGCTGCAGGATTTTCAGGCTTGGCCTGCTGACTCTGGAATGTGGAGCCTGCGGTCTCTGAGGCCACATAGAGAATTCCTGGGGTTGATATAAACTCAGGGAGGTGGACCTTACAAAGCTGACAGCCAAAACCAGTGCCAGGGTTAGGAGGAGATGAATACTAGTTTAAGGGAACTAAAACTCAATGCCAAATAAAACACTGTCAGGAGAAATATTCTTTTTTGTTTTGTTTTTGTTTTTGTTTTTGAGACAAGATCTTGCTAAATGTAGTCCAGAATGGCATTAAACCCTGCCTACCTCAGCTTCCCAAATGCCTGGTTTTCAGGTGTATATCACTACACACTTGGCCCTCTTTTTCTGTTTTTTGGGATCAAGGTTTCTTTGTGTAGCTCTGGATGTCCTGGAACTCACTTTGTAGACCAGGCTGGCCTCCCGAATGCCGGGATTAAAAGCTACACCTGGCTTACACTTCTCTCTCTCTCTCTCTCTCTCTCTCTCTCTCTCTCTCTCTCTCTGTCTCTCTCTCTCTCTGTTTGTTTTTCAAGACAGGGTTTCCCTGTGTAGTCCTGGCTGTCCTGGAACTCACTCTGTAGATAGACCAGGCTGGCCTCGAACTCAGACATCCACCTGCCTCTCCCTCCCAAGTGCTGGGATTAAAGGCGTGCACCACCACTGCCCGGCTGCACTTGACTCTTTAATATTTTCTTTAGATTAAATTCCATGTGAAGGAGGTAAAGGCACAAGTCCTTGGACCCTCGTGGGTTGAAGGAGAGAGGCCTCTTCCCCAGATTGGTCCTGTGATCTCCACAGTGTACTGTGGCACACTCATGGCCATATACATAGAAATAAAATTAACTTTAAAAAGTAAAATGAATGTAAAAAGTTCTTGATGAACAGGATACCCAAATGTTATATATAAGATCAATACAGTGCATTACAGAGCCATAGTGAAGGCTGAGATAAAGGAAGGGGCCAGCGGCACCCACCTGTCTTTATTTAGAATGTTTGTGTTTATTATAGTTTGCATTTTTTTTCATTTCTTAAGGATTATATAAAAACATAATTTCTCTTAATTAGAGATGTATTTATTTATTAATTTGATGCCTCTTCAGTTCTGCTCATGAGGTCAGCTCTTCTTCTGCCTCATCCTGGTCCTGGGCCTGGCTGGCTGCAGGCCCAGGAACCTAGGAAGTGAGTCTGAGACTTCTTTCTAGGAATCCCAGATCATCCGCATATTTGGCACCATGATCAACCAGAAGCTTCAGGACTTTGAAGAAGAGGTAAAGCCCATTGGGAACGTGGTGACAGAGGCTACCCTGGATGTTTACAATACGGTGGTACAACGCTTCCTTCCCACGCCAGCCAAGATCCACTACCTCTTCAACCTCCGAGATATCTCCAAGGTAAGCACTGGCCTGAGCCCCTGCTTTGACCTCGCTCAGGCTCAGCCTCCTCAGCATTTCCTTCCTCTTAAAATAAGCCTTGGGAGCTCCATAGTGGGGCTAGAGAAATGGCTCAGCGGTTAACAGCACTGGCTACTCTTATGCGGGACCTGGGTTCGGTTCCCAGCACTATGGTATGTGACACACAACTGTGTGTGACTCCAATTTTTCAACTGCACACAGGTAGTACACAGACATACATGTAAGACTCATACTTATAAAATAAAAATAACTCTTTTAAAAAGAGGAAGAGCAGCTGGAGAGTTGGCTCCGTGGTTAAGAGCACGTGTTCTTGTGAAGGACCAGGACCTATGTGGAGGCTCACCACCTCCTCAGGCACCAGGCATGTGTGTGGTGCACTGACATACATACAAGCAAAGCATTCATATGAATAAAATAAACCCAAAAGAATAGGGCTGAAGAGATGGCTCAGAGGTTAAGAGCACTGACTGCTCTTCCAGAGGTCTTGAGTTCAATTCCCAGCAACCACATGGTGGCTCACAACCATCTGTAATGGAATCCAATGCCCTCTTCTGGTGTGTCTGAAGAGATCGACAGTATATTCATATACATGAAATAAATAAATAAATCTTTTTAAAAAATAAAAAGGAGGAAGAGGAGGAAGAACAAGAAGAACAAGAAGAATTATTCCATAGCAAGGGGCTAGGATTGCTCTTCTGTTTGTTTGCGGTTTTTGTTGGTGTTTGTGTTTGGGACAGAATCTCAATGTGTAGCTCTGACTGGAACTTTCCATGTAGACCAGGCTGGTCCCAAATGCATAGCGCAGTGATCCACTTGCTCCTGCCTCCTGGGTGCTGGGATGAAGGCATGTGGTTCTGCTCCTGTAGAGGCTTGAATTTGCTCTCCAGCAATTCACAAACCACTGCTAACTTCAACTCTGGCCTTTGTTGGCTCCTGCACATGTGTCACACCCACACAGATGTTCATACGTACACATAATACACAAATACACATACATATACATATTTTTTAATCTTTAAGGAGATAAAAATAGTACTGCACAGTAAAGCACATGTCTAAAGTCGCCCCTGTCCTGAAGTGGCCTGCACTCTGTTCTTGCCTTCGGATCTTCTGTGAACGATCTCTTTCCTCCCTCTTCTTCAATGATTGCTTCAACTTCCCAGGTCTTCCAGGGCATGCTTAGAGCCAACAAGGACTTCCATGATACCAAAGCCAGCATCACCAGACTCTGGATTCATGAGTGTTTCAGGTGACAAGTCTGCGTGTCCTGGCCAGACTATACCCCACCTCCAGCCTTGATCCCAACCCCAGCCTTCACCTCTGGCTTGACTTCACTTCCCCAAGACTGTTCTCTTCCTGACATCCTCCCCAACTATTTCCCAACAGAGTCTTCTCTGACAGACTGGTTGATACAGCAGACATGGAAGCCTTTATGGGCATCTTAAGTGACAAACTCGGTACCTTCTTTGACCTCACGTTTCATCATCTCTGTCCCAACAAACGCCCTCCCATCTTTGGTGAGCCAGGAACTGGGATGCCTTTGGGCCTTAGGAGGTTGGGGTTAGAAGGTCGGGGCATGGCTAATGGCCCTCTGGGACCTCTGGGAAGGGCCAGGCATTGGGGATGCTGATGGCCTTCTCCTGTGGCCTAGGGGACTTCCTGAAGGAGCCCAAGGTCTATGAAGACCTGGTGGACCTGACAGTACTGAAGACAGCCATGGAGACAGCCCTGAATGAGTACAATCTGTCTCCTTCCGTCGTGCCAATGCAGCTGGTGCTCTTCCGAGAGGCCATTGAACACAGTGAGTGCGGGCCGCCTCCGGCCTTCTATGTTCCAAACACAGCTTCCCCTCAAAGGCCACTCCCAAATCAAGTTCTAGACGTTGTTCTTCTGGTCCAACCATATTCTTGCACCAATGTGGTTTATTTATTTATTCATTTTTGATGTGAGACAGGGTCCTGCTGTGTAGCCCTGGCAGGCTTGCAAATCGCTGGTTAGAGTAAGCTGGTCTTGAACTTGTGACACTCGCCCTCTCCCTGGGATTACAGGCCTGCAGTATCCCACTTATCCACAAGAGTGTTAAATGAGCAAGGGGAAGGTTAAATGCTGAATTGCCATCAGAGCCACCACCCTTTCCACTCTTACTTCTTGACTTCTCTAATTCAGCCTCAGGGGTTTTGATCCCCAACCCAGGGCCTGGAAATTGCTTGGATTTGCTCACCTAGTGCGTTACCCTCACCCCGCTCCCCAGTCACCCGGATCGTGCGTGTGATCGGACAGCCCCGAGGCAACATGCTACTGGTGGGGATTGGGGGCAGCGGGAGGCAGAGTCTGGCCCGCTTGGCATCTTCCATCTGCGAGTACAACACGTTCCAGATTGAGGTTACCAAGCACTACCGCAAACAAGAGTTCCGAGAAGGTATGTACGGCTGGGCTCTTAAACGGGGGTGGGGGGGGTGGGGTGGGGGGGTGCGGGGGTGTTTGAGACTTTAGAATGAAAGATAAGCCCTTGAGTTGTGCCATGCCCAGTGGTGAGATGGCCCTGGCCTTTGTGTGCTGGGAGTGCTTGTGGGAGGGTCCTCCAGCTCAGAGGCTCCGGATGGGGAGTCTGAAGTAAGTCTTTTCCTTCACCCTTCACTTGGCTGGCCAGATATCAAGCGCCTGTATCGCCAGGCAGGGGTAGAACTCCAGGCCACGTCTTTCCTTTTTGTGGACACCCAAATAGCCGACGAGTCCTTCCTCGAAGACATCAACAATATCCTTAGCTCAGGCGAAGTCCCCAATCTCTACAAGTCTGATGAGTTTGAAGAGGTACACAATTCCTTCGGTACTGACTTGGTTCTTTGGCTTTCCTAACAAACCACCAGAATCGCACAGATTCCACATCTGTTTCTGTAGCATCCCCAACCTCCCAGATCAGTCCTTGTGAGGCTGAAGGCCTGTTTCTCATCAGTCATCCCCAGAGGCCTCACAGGGCAGGGTTGCTTTAAATCCCACTGCAGTCTGCCGTCTGGCTCACACTGCTGTGAGAACTTCAGTCCTCTGATTCAGTGTGATTTCTGAACAGATCCAGAACCAAATCATAGACCAGGCCCGGGCAGAACAGATCCCGGAATCCTCGGACAGCCTCTTCGCATACCTCATCGAGCGCGTGCGGAACAACTTGCACATTGTGCTCTGCTTAAGTCCCGTGGGAGACCCCTTCAGGTGACGCTTCCTGAGTTGACCTGCTCCCCACAGGCTTCCCCCTTGGCTTTTGGCTTTCTGTATTTTTTGGAAGTTAGAGAGTCCCATGTAACTCCCTCCACAGTTTAGGGGTGTTCCCCACATTGTTCTGGAACAACCCACCAGAGCCTTTTCCTTTTCCCAGAGTCAAAGTCTTTTCCCAGTAAAAAACAACTCCCCTCCCGCAGCTTCCAGAAATGACCTTCCTACTTCCCATCTCTTTGAATCTTATGGTCTTTGGTGACCGTGTATATGGGAATGGTGCAGTATGTGTCCTTTTGTGACTCACTTATTTCACCCTATGATGTCCTCAAGGTTCATCCATACTGTAGCATATGACAAGTTTTTCTTTTTCTTTTTAAAGGATGAATAGAATTCACAGTATGTATACACCAAAACCAATTTTTTACTCATTTTCAGTATGACTAGATATTTCAGGACAATGGAAACTGGGAGGAAGAGGTTGACTGTAGCAGTGCATACCTATGACCTCAGGATTTTAGATGGCCAAAGCAAGAGGACTGGTGCAAATTTGAGACCAGCCCAGGCTACATAGCAAGCACGAAGGTAGCCAGGGTGACTACGTGTAATATCTGTATATGTGATACCCTGTCTTAAAGAAAAACCTAACCAAAATAAATGTAGGAAGCAGGCAGAACATCTGTATGAAGAGGCAAAATGGGCTACCGTTTTGCTTGTGGTTTTAATTTATGGCATAGAGTATATTTTACTTATCGCAGGCCAGGTGCCGTGCCACGCATTTCTCTTGGGTTACCTCCCCGAAGTCCCCAAAACCTTAGTATATACTGCTAATCTCCTAGAGATGAGGAAACTGATGTTTGAGCATGCTAGCTACTACTTGCTCCAGATCGACATCTAGAAAATGTGGATCTGGGCCTTTTTGACCTGAGACCATTTCTTAATGTTACACTGAATTATCCATCTCTGAGGAGGTAAGTCCTGAGAAGCCGATAGGAAGAGGAGGACTGGGCCCTTGGGTTACTGCAAAGTGGGTGGCCATGGGTCAGCAGGCCAAGGGCATTGTGAGTAGCCTTAACTCCCCTTGACTTCTCCCTAGGAATTGGATTCGCCAGTATCCAGCCTTAGTAAACTGTACAACCATCAACTGGTTCTCAGAGTGGCCCCGAGAGGCCTTGCTAGAGGTGGCTGAGAAGTACATTATAGGAGTGGACTTGGGAACACAGGAGAATGTGAGCCTTTCTCCTGACACACCCACACTCCCCTTCCTTCCCTGATCCACACCTTGACCTCCCATTCTATATTATTGGCTTCAGATCCACAGGAAAGTGGCCCAAATCTTTGTCACGATGCACTGGTCAGTGGCTCAGTATTCCCAGAAAATGCTGTTGGAATTGCGGAGATACAACTACGTCACACCCACAAACTACCTGGAGCTCGTATCTGGATATAAAAAGTACGAAAGCCGAGAGACACGGAGGGCCAGGGTATTGGTGTCTTTCGAAGATGTTAATTGGTGAAGTGATGTCCTGGAAAATATCCGGGATCTGGCCAAGGGGACAGGCTGGAGGCCATGGTCACTGTGGGGGTGGCAGGTATGCAGAGGGTCTTAGTTATTCCTGGAAGTGAATTACAAGAGGAACTCCTGTTGAAAAGGTTTTTCCTAGAGTTCTTCCCTCGTCCTGTCCCCAGATTCTAACACCACTTATACCCTGCCTATCCTTATGTCCTGTGGTTTTCAGACCATAGTTTATGTGGGAGTTTATCATAATCTTTGTAATCCTCTCTTCTCCCCCTGTAATGGCCTTTCCTGTGAAATGGGTAGGCAAGGTAACACATGCCTAGAGATTCCCTTCACTAGGAAGGCTGACATGGGAGGATTATGAATTCAAGGACAGCCTGGCTACGTACAAAGACCCTATCTCAAAAAATGCACAAGGGCTGGCAATGGTTGCTCATGCCTTTGTTCCCAGCTCTCAGGAGGCAGAGGCAGGGAGAGCCCTGAGAGTTCTAGACCAGTCCAGTCTACATAGTGAGTACTAGGCCAGTCATCGATCGATACATGGTGAGACCCTGTCTCAAAAATCAATCAATCAATCTAATGAAAACTACACAAGTAGACAGGGCTAGAGCTACAGATCTATATGTGTGTCTTAGCACACACAACATGCTAGGTTTGCTTTCCTACCACAGTGCAAACCTCACAATGGTGACAGTGGCTGTAATCTCAGCCCCCTGGAGGGCAGAAGCAGGATAATCAAGACCCACGGGGCTCTAGTTCAGCGCCAGCCAAGGCCAGCTCAGAGTATATGAGTGAGACCTTACCTCAAAGCAAAATCCATCCAAAACGAAAAAAGATAAGCAAGCAAAGCAGATAAAAAAAAAAAAAACAGAAAATGTGAAGTGTTTTTCTACTCTACCACCCAACCCAGCATTTCACTATGATAATCAGATGTGTGGGCAGATTTCCTCACAAACCAAGCAGTTCCCCCCAAATGACTGTATGTCCTAGAATTTAGCTTAATCCTCTACTGTCTACTTGGAATTGGAATCGTATCCTTACAGGTTAAAACCTCAGTCCCAGTTTAGATTCAGAGATTAAGCCCCGTGCTGTTTTTCCTGTGTATCTGCCCACTCCAGTTTAGCTGAGCTAAGCGCTTTGTAGCATACCTTTATTGGGTGATAAAGGATGTTTTTCTCTTATGTGACTTCTCTTGAGACAATGTTTCAGGGATGTAGCCCAGTCTGACTTTGAACTCACTATGTAGCTGACACCAGCCTCAAATTGGTAGTAATCTTTCTGCCTCAGCCTCTCTAGTGCTGGGGTCACATGCATGACCCACCATGTCTACCTGGATTGGGTATTTTAATCAATGTGTGTGTGTGTGTGGGGGGCGGCGGCGATTTGTGCTAGGCATCGGCCACACATCTTTAATCCCAGCACTCTGGAGACAGGCAGGCAGATCTGGGTTCAAGGCCAGCATGGTCTACAGGTCCAGTTCCAAAACAGACAGAGCTACATAGGGAAACCCTGCCTATTAATAAATAAATAGATAAACAATCAATTTGTAAGAATGACAGTCAACACCAATTCACCCATTTATCACGTATTTTTAAGCACCTACTGTGTGCTAGGCACTACTTAAGAGAAATATGCCAGCCCTGCCTTCCTGGACATACCAACATTCTGCCCTTTTTTAAATGCCAAACATGTTGATAAACCCTTTAGTCCAGGATATACCCACATCTTTCTTTAAAAAAAAAAAAAAAATCAGATTTCTAGCTTCTCTTTAAACAACAGAAATGTAACAAGACTGGGGCCCCATTAATTCCTCCTACACGGAGAGAGGCTAAAGGGGGGCTCACTTGCCTCTTTGAGTGGGTTCGTGTTTTCTGGACCATTATGGTCTAGCCACCTGCTGCATTGTGTGGGCGGTAAAAGAACCCTAGGTACAGGAAGTGATGTCAAAATGGTATTTAACAAGCTGATTTCAAGCATGGTATAGAGAATAAATCAGAGTAATTAGAAGACCTGTGGGGAATTTGTTGGAAACAATAAAGACCTGACCAGCCTATGTGTCTGTGTATGTGAGGGCAGGAAGTGGCAAGTAAGGGGGCGTGGCACATAACCGAGACATCGGAGAAAGGAAGATTATGTCTGACACCTCCTTCCTCCGAGTCTCTCCATACATGCAACTTACCACAAGCTCTTTCCTCTGCAGGCTTCTGGGAGAAAAGCGACAGGAGCTGCTAGACCAAGCTAATAAGCTTCGAACTGGATTGTTCAAGATTGATGAAACTAGGGAGAAAGTGGAAGTGATGTCGCTGGAGCTGGAGGACGCCAAGAAGAAGGTGGCCGAGTTCCAGAAGCAGTGTGAGGAGTACCTGGTCATCATTGTCCAGCAGAAGCGGGAGGCCGACGAGCAGCAGAAGGTCATGGGTCTTGCCCTGCAGTCACCCCACCCCCTTGCCTCGTTCTCAGTTTTCCTGTTCTTCCTTCTCACCAGCCCTATGGCTCCCACCTCTGCTCAACACAGACGAAACCCTTGATTTTCTTCTCATCTCTAGGCTGTCACTGCCAATAGTGAGAAGATCGCTATTGAGGAGGTCAAGTGTCAGGCGCTGGCCGACAATGCCCAGAAGGATCTAGAGGAGGCATTGCCCGCCCTTGAAGAAGCCATGCGGGTACCAGAGCTGGCACTAGATGGTGCCAGGAGTGGGGATAGGGCCAGCCGCCTTTGACCCTGGGGTCTGTGGGGAAGTTAGGGGGAAAGGTGACATCTCAGTTGGGCTGTGTCCAGGAAGGTCCTTTCTTGCCGTCTGAGGTCTCTGAGTCAGTCCCTTTGCTCAGGCCCTAGAGTCTCTGAACAAGAAGGATATTGGTGAGATCAAGTCCTACGGACGCCCCCCTGCGCAGGTGGAAATTGTAATGCAGGCAGTCATGATTCTTCGAGGCAATGAGCCCACGTGGGCAGAAGCAAAGCGACAGTTAGGTAAGCCAAGGGCATTGTGAGAAGAGGCTTCCATTTGTCCAGTGTTTATTGATCAAGTGTAGGGCATCAGGCCTTCACGGAAGTGCTGCAGAGACCCTCGGGACCACAGGGCTTAAGAGGGAGAGAAGACCTAAGTATGCATTAGAATTCTTTAGGACAGGGCAGAAGCTGGCTCCTCGCACCACAATCAAAAGAACATTGATCTGAAGCCATTAAAATGCATGGCAACAGCCAAGGACAGGAATGCCTTGGTGCCCCTTTGGGACAAGAGCAGAAAATGAGAAACAACTCTTCTCTGTCTGTTTCTCTTTGTCCGGCTCTGTCTCACTCCTTTACTTTTTCTCCATGTGTATGTGCAAGTATGTACATTGTATCTCCATATGCATATAATTGCTTGCATGCTTGCATCTGTGTGCGTGTGTGTGCCCGTGCTTGCACACATGTGCATGTATGTGCGTGCATGCGGTATGAAGGCCAAGAGTCAATCTTGGGTGTTGTTCCTCAAGAACCACTTCCCTTTTTTCCTTTTGAGACAGGGAATCTGACTGAGATCTGGGGTTTACTGATCACCTAGGCTGACTGATCCTGGAGATTCTCCTGTCTGCCTCCCCAATGCTGGGATTATAGGTGCTTGGTACCATGCCTGGCTTTTTATTTAAGCGTTGGGGATTGAACTCATGTCTTGATGCATGTGTTGTAAGCACTTTCCTGACTGAGCCATCTCGCTAGCCTCTGGGCTCTATTTTTATTCAGTGGCTTTCTCTGCTTTGGGTTCCCACAGCAGAATGTAGCTTGCAGGGAAATAAAAAAAAAAAAAAAAAAAAAAGTAATTTTTGCCCCTAAGAAAGTGCAAAGCACATAGAAAGAATGCTGTGTTGGGTGGTTTAACTGAGTTTGCTAAGGGAGGGAATAGGAGACCAGGCTGAGGAGACTGGGAGGCTCTGGGGGCTGAGAGGATACCAGAGGAAGGAGCAAGATTATACAGGGTCAAATATCTTGTCCTTGGGAACTGAAACATGATGTGCGGTATCGTACCTCAGGGGAGCAGAACTTCATCAAGTCACTGATCCACTTTGATAAAGACAACATCTCAGATAAGGTGCTGAAGAAGATCGGAGCCTACTGTGCCCAGCCTGACTTCCAGCCTGACATCATAGGCAGAGTCTCCCTGGCTGCTAAGTCCCTCTGCATGTGGGTGCGGGCCATGGAGGTAGGTGATGGTAGAAGTGAGTGGGAATGGAGAGGGTCCTGGGGAAGCCGTGTGTGTGTGTGTGTGTGTGTGTGTGTGTGTGTGTGTGTGTGTGTGTATGTGTGAATGTGTGGCAGGTGCAGAGGGGAAAGAAGGAGGTTGGCAGGTAAGTGGGTTGGTGGTTGACGGAAGTCCCCGATGCCTGCTGTCTTCTCATAGTTGTATGGGCGTCTGTATCGAGTGGTAGAGCCTAAGCGGATCCGAATGAATGCTGCCATGGCCCAGCTTCAGGAGAAACAAGCAGCCCTAGCTGAGGCCCAGGAGAAGCTGCGAGAGGTGAGCCTCACCCTGGCCTTTCCTGCAGCCATTTCTCTCTCTGTCTCTGGCTCTTTATTACCGTGGTCCTCCACCTAACTCCATGCCCGACTCTGCTGTCCTATGGTGTTGCACTGTCTCTCCCTGCTCTATGTAATGTTTAGATCTGTCTGAAGCGTAGGAGATTGCAGATAGTGGGAGAGGCTCCTAGGGCCCTATTGTCTTTGTAGGCCCAGGAGTCCTTCCAGGTTACCTCTGTCACAGCCTTTGTGGGATTTTGACTGACTTCATATGGGCTGTGAGTCAGTTTACCATGGGGGTGGGGGGTGGGGGATGGGGGTGGAGGAGGATCAGTAGGGTCAGGATGGCAACTACTGGCCTGGAACAGCAGGAGGGTGTCTGTACTGGGGCCAGGTTAGGGCTTTCCAGGAGCTGGAGTTGGGGTTAGTTACTATGTGCAGAGTAGACAAGCCAGGCAAAGTCCTACAAGATATGTACACAGTTGACTATTAAAGCATAAAGAACAGTCAAGTGGTATTATCAAAAGAATTCAGGATTCTCCTTGTCCATCATTTTTTTTAATCATAGGTTTATTAGATAATACACCACATATGATGGTGCTCGACTTTAATCCCAGCACTTAGAAGAAAAAACTGGCAGATCTCCTTGAGGTAGAGGCCAGCCTGATCTATATAGTGAGTCCTAGGACAGCCAGAGCTATAGAGAGAGACCTTGTCTCAAACAATTACAACAAAATAAAATATAAATAACTTCATTCCCTGAATAATATACTCACATTGAAATTAGTTAGTTTGAAATTCAAAAGGTACAAAAGAATACACAAGAAAAAAATCTTTCCCCACTGAATCAACCAACCAGGACTCATAGGGGCTCAGGGAGCCTGAACTGACAATCAGGAAGACTGTATGGGCCTGACCCAGGTCCTCTGCATGCATGTTATGGTTGTGCAGCTTGGTGTTCTTGAGGGAATCCTAACAGTATGAGTGGAGGTGTCTCTGACTCTTTTGCCTGCTTTTAGAACCCTTTCCTCCCACTGGGTCACCCCATCCAGCCTTGATTTGGGAGTATATGCCTAGTCTTGTTCTCAATTGGTATGCCATACATATATGGTTGGTATCCCTGGGAGGCCTGCCCTTTTCTGAGGGGAAACTGAGGTGGAGTGGATCTGTGGATCTGGAGTAGAGGAGTTGGGGGGGGGGGAGGGAGGGAAGACTGCAGCTGGGATGGAATACATGAGAGAAGAATACATTTTTAAAAGATTCTTTCCCACCTTCTTCTCTGTAGCACCCAACTTCTCTCCATGAATGAGTAGCCAATTTTTACAAATCTTGTCCACCTATCCAAAATTGATCTGTTAATATCAGTGAGAGCACTTGCACATGCATTAATATCAGTTAGAGCACGCGCGTGCACGCGCAAATACACACACAAGCATACATACATAAATGCACAAGCATACATACAACTTTTACATACTTGCTATGGTTTGAATGAGAATGGCCCCATTGGTTCATATATTTGAATACTTAGTCAGCAAGAAGTAGAACTCTTTGAAGGGATTAGAAGGATTAGGAAGTGTGGTCTTGTTGCAGGAAGTGTGTCCTTGGCAGCAGGCTTTGAGGTTTTAAAAGCCCATGCCAGAGCAGAAGGCAGTGGTAGCACACACCTTTAATCTCAGCCCTTGGGAGGCAGAGGCAGAGGCAGGCGGATCCCTGAGTTCAAGGTCTACATGGTGAGTTCTGGCAGCTGGGACTACACAGAGAAACCCTGTCTCAATTTAAAAATGAAAAACAAAACAAAACAAACAAACAAAAAACAAAGCCCATGCCAGGCCATACTTGTCTCCGTCATCATCTCTTGCTTCCACTCTCTCCTCTTGCTTGCTTGCTCTGTCTATTGCCTGTGGATCAACCACTGCTCCTGTCTGCTTCTCACCATGATGACCACAGATTAACCCTCTAAAAGAGTAAGGGTAAGCCCCCAATTAAATGCTTTCTTCTATAAATTGCCTAAGTCATATGTCTCTTCACAGAAATAGAACAGTAAGACAGCACACACAGACACATTCACATTACACATACTGTTTGGTGTCTTCTTTGTTTACTTATAGGTTAGTTGTCAATAGAGCTAGGCACCATGTTTGTGACTCCATGTTGATCTACCGAAGCACATAGCTGGTCTCTGTCTCTTCCCATTATGGTCATTTTTACTATCAGAAGTACAGCTTGCCCTCAAGGCCTCTTCCGGTTCTGCCTGTGCAGAGAACCCATCCTAGGTATCTGTCTGTGCACACTTGTCCATCCCTCCATCCTGTTGTCATAAGCCCCTCCTAGCCCTAAGACCGCCTCGTCCCTCACTGTCTCTTTTCCCCGGAGGTCATAGCTGCAGGAAGTCATAGCTGCAGGTGAGGCAACCCCCTTAGAAAGGTTTCTCACCTAGATGAGTCACATCCTGGGACAAGCAATTAAGCCTAAGTTGTTCCTTTGTATTTAAACAATGGAACCTCAGGAGTTCCTTTGCTGCCAGTGATTCATGGGTAAACAGAGTTCACTCTGTTAGGACTCTTAGTGGATGAGCCACACGTGCTCAACAGCAACAGCTTGGTAAGGGGAAAGCAAGAGAATTGTGTGCCCAGTGGGGGGTGTGTGTGTGTGGAGGTGGGGGTGGTCATCTGGTCCCAGATATTCAAGTTTACAACATGGTGAGGGCCCTGGCTCAAAAACAAGAAAAAGTGAACAGATGGGGGAAAACAACACTTTTTCTTTGTTGCTGATAAAGGTTCTGAAACTTAAGAGTCAAATGAATCTTTTTTTTACATGCTTTTTAAAATCTTTTTATTGATTCTTTGTGAATTTCACATCATGCACCCCAATCCCACTCACCTCCCCATCTCTTTATATCCACCTTTGCAACCTCCCTCACAAAAGAAAAAAGAAACATCTCATCTGAAAGCTGTAGTGTGTAACAGTGTATCACACAGTATTCCCATTTGTCTGCACGTCTTTGCTTGTAAATGTTCATCACAACAATGGGTTGGTCTAGTTTGAGGCCTCTGGTTTCTGCTACACCATCAATACTGGGTCCTCACCAGGACTCCTCTTGGATCTCCTGTTGTTGCCCTGTGCCATGGAGATCCAGCAGCTTTGGATCTGCAGGACTGGCCCCTTCACACTCTCCATCAGCTCAGAGATGGGGTAGATGTTGGGGTGAGCCAACTCACAGCCCTGGATCTGGGCCTGGGTGGTAGATGAATGGGTTAGTCTGCCAATCTGCCAGCTCTCCTGAGTCCAACCCACCAGGGCCAGCTCTCCAACACTTCCCTGGCTAGCTCACCCAATGTGGGATCTGGCAAGAGGCAAAGCTAGCCCACCTGTTCCCATGCTAGGAGGACCAGCTTTAGTGTGCCACCCAGGTCAGGTGCACGGCCTGCTCTCCTCAGTGCTGCGGCTGCTGAGGGGCAGGGCCAGCTCTCCTGCTCCGGGACTTTTCTGACATTAGGACCAGATCTCCTGCCTGCTGTAGGTGGAGAGGGGCAAGGGCATCTCTTCCTTGCCTATACCACTGTACAGCATGAACAAGGACAGCTCTCCTGTTCCCATACCTTTGGGGCCAGCTCTTCCATGATGCCTAGGGGAGGGGAGGGACAGCTCTACACAGTTCTCAGTCACAAACATGGCCCTAAGTGGCAGCCTAGACCAGGGATGTCCACCTAGCCTTTGGTGGTAATATACCCTTCTACTACAGAGCTACAAATCCAGCTCTTAACTTGGTGGTGGCACAGGCCAGGACATCATCATGGTCCCAGGTGACATCACTGGCTACTCACATCAGACTGTTCCTCACACCCTCAAGTCTCCAGTTCTGCCTCTCTTCATTGTGCCTACATCCTTCTGTTTCTCTTTCTCTGCCCTCTGTCCACCATTTACTTGCTCCTCTTAGTGGCACCCAGGGCCTCTGGGTATCTGGGGTCATCTCAGGAGTGCTATGCCCCACCTGTGCTATGTGGTACCGGACTGGGGGTCATCTTGGACGTCATCTGTCCTCCAGGCCACGTGACCTGCTTGCTTGTGTTAGTTTTTGTTTTGTTTAATTGAGGCAGAGTCTCCTTTAGCCCAGGCTGGCCTTGAACTTGATATACAGCCAAGGATGACCTTGAACTTTCCTGATCCTCTTGCCTCCAACTTCCAACTGCTGAGATTAAACCCAATGCTCTGTGCATGCTCTGCAAGCCTTCAAACCAAATGAGCCATGCTCCCAGCCCTCTAGGACTCAGTAAATGTTTTTGACAGGTTCTCCCTTCCATTGCCCAGGCTGGCCTTAAACTCACTCTGCAGCCCTGAGTCCTCACACTTGTTATTTTCTTACCTCAGCCTCTCAAGTAATTCCCTGGAGCCTGGCAGGAGCTTCTTCACACAAACTAACAAACAAGCGAAGAAGTTCTGTGTTTGTGTGGGCTTCGTGCAGGTGCGTGCCAGCGCCCAGAGGCCAGAGGTGTGGGATTTTCCGGAAGCAGAGTTCTAGACAACTGTGAGCTGCCCTAGTGGGTGTTCTGGGTGCTGGGAACCAATCTGAATGCTCTGAACTGCTAAGCCACTTCTCCAGTCCCCCTTTCTCCTTTTAAAATTACGTGTGTGTGTGTGTGTGTGTGTGTGTGTGTGTGTGTGTGTGTGTGTAGAAGCCAAAGGGCAGCTCACAGGAGTTGCTCCTTCCCTTCCATCCTAAGGGCTTAGGGGATTGAATTCAAGTTGTCAGGCTTATCATTAAGGCCCTTTACTCACCAAGTCTTGCTGGCCTGGGAAGGCCAAGCAGCTGCTGTTGCTGCCACCATTTCTTTCTTCTCTGCTTTCCCTCCTCACTGTTGTCTCCCCCTTCCTCATCTTTCTGGTTTGAGATAGTCTCACTTTACAGCCTTAGGTAACTTATGGTTCTCTAGGAAGACTAGGCTGGCCTTGAACTTGTGGAGATTCTCCTGGAGTTTCAAGTAGGAGCCACCATTCACGACAGAGCCTCTTTTGGGGGGTACTAATTTCATGCATGAGTCTTCTCCCAACACCACAGCATTGAAATAAAGAAATAAATAATGCCCGTGTGTGCCCTTTTAAAAAGATAAAGTAGTTTTCCTAAACTAGTGTGTCTTTCCCAGAAAAAGGGTATAGCTGTGTACAGTGGTGCATATCTTTAATTTCAGTATGGGGGGGTGGGGGTGGGCAGAGGCAGGCAGGTCTTCATGGGTGAGCTCTAGCACAGCCAGGACTTTATAGTAAGACCTCATCTAAACCACAAAAGCCTGAGGAATGCAGAGGATGTGAGGGGCAGGCACAGTGCTGTCCTGCATCAGATGTCAGCCCTGAGAACACACGAGTAATAGTGTGGAGACTGAGCGGGTTATAGTTGGGAATATGTATGTATATGTATGTTCACAAATATGCCTGGAAATGACAATTATTTGAAAAATGAGGCCATGAATTTGAATTAGAGCAAGGAGGAGTTTTTGGGAGGACTTAGATCAGTGATTCTCAACCTGTGGGCCACAACCCCCTTTATAATGATCAAAATCACAGTTATGAAATAGCAACAAAATAGTTTTATGGTTGGGGTCAGCACAGCATGAGGAACTATGAAAGGGTCACAGCGTTGGGAAGGCTGAGGGCCACTGCTCTAGGAGGAGGAAAAGGTGGGAAAAATGTCATATCTTCAAGAATAAAAGAAAAAAAATGTGTTTGGTTTTTTGAGACAGGGTCTCTCTGTATCCCTGGCTGTGCTGAAACTCACTCTGTAGATCAGGCTGTCCTTGAACTCACAGAGATCCACCTGCCTCTGCTTCTAGGGTGCTAGGATTAAATTTATGCACCAGAAAAAAAAATTTTTTTAAAGAGCTAAAAGGTTGTCTTAGTTCAAAGTCAAGTTTCTCAATGAGCACCATTTAGGAATAAAAAGAAACGTAAACATTTCGTAGGTCATGTGTAGCTTCCAAACAAAGTGATGCCTCAAACCACTAATGATTTTTTGCCTAAGACCACAGTAGAAACTCAGTCGTGCCTGAGGTAATGAGGGTCTTGGAGGTCATCGTGCACTTAGCTTTGCTGGAGTTTCAGTCATCAGGAAACGGTGAATTTAAGTTTAGTGAGGAAGCCTCCATCAATAGATGACATAAGAGAAACAACCGAAGCAATGAACATTTACCACCGTAAGGGGTGTGGAAAACACACATTTTTTTTAAAGACGAGTTTATTGTGGTTGTTTTTAAAACACATAAAATTGATTTACCTCAAAGTATATTTCAAGTCTTTTAAACATTTTTAAAAAGATTCTTTTGAAATGTTCTGTGTCAAGTTATATTGCCTGTATTATGTGCATTATGTGTGTGTACCAAGTGCCCGGTGCCTACAGAGGTCAGAAGATGGCATCAGATGCCCTGGAACTGGAATTACAGACACTTGTGAGTTGCCATGTGGGTGCTGGGAATCGAACCTGGATCCTCTTCAAGATCAACAAGTCCTCTTAAATGTGGAGCCATCTCTCCAACCCTGGCACAGTTGGTCTTCAGGTGGTATTAAAATACATTCACCATGACATGATCCAGCCATGACATTGCTTCTAATAGAAATCCTGATATCCTTTTAATTTCTGTTTTCTCTGTTGTGATCCATGTCATGGGGGGTTTGATGGATGTCTCTCCCTATGGAAGCTGAGGGCTGTAAAGATTGCTTCACAGGCGAGCTTTCTTCTCCTCCCATCCACACCCCCTTTTGGAGACCATTTTCACTTTAGTAACCCAGGCTGGCCATGAACTTGTGATCATTCTGCCTCGGCTACCCGAGTGCTGGGTTTCCAGGCCGCCCCATCCCACTTGGCCTCCCACCATTAACTGGAAAGCTACTGTCAACAGTTCTGAGTGGAAGCTGCTGAGGTCAGTCTCCAGGAGTCTCCTGGGAGAGCAAGCTCTGCCGCCAGAGTTCTCTTGCTTGCTTCTCCTATGTGGTTTGTGTTTATTTTTCTACTGTGCTGGAAAGTGACCCCAGGGCCTGCTGGCGCATGCCCTCCACCACCGAGTTACTTTACGTCCCCAGCCTCTTATGTTGTTTACCATGCTTCAAGAGGTCTCTGTGTTCTACCTGTGCTTGAGCATAGTGACCAGGTCAGTTCTGGGCTTTAAGAGGAGAGAGGAAGGAAGGGAACAAAATGAAGCTCATCTGACATAATATTCATCCCTCCCCCTGTCCCTCCTTGATATACTTCAATGTCGGATTATTTCATACATAAGGGAAACAGAGCCTCAAAAACACAAACTGTGCCACATGAGCTGTGCGACCATGGGATGTTTACAGTCCAGGGCTCCTCTTCTACCTTAATGAGACAGCTAGCTTTTGAATTTCTCAGTGATTCTCCTGTTTCTGCCTCCCATCTTTCCTGTAGAGTGCTGGGATTCCAGATGTGCACCTCGGTGTGTGTGTGTGCATGTGTATGTGCACGAGTGCGAGAGTGTGGAGGACTAAGTCAACTTCATTGGCCCTCAAAGAGATTAACCGACTCAAGGACAGGCCGCTTCAAGTAGCAATGTCAGGATTTGACTGAAAACAGCCTTCCCTTGAGCCCTGTGTTTTCATCCCCCACATGCCAATCATTCCTAGGTGGCAGAGAAACTGGAGACGCTGAAGAAACAGTATGACGAGAAGCTGGCACAGAAGGAGGAGCTTCGGAAGAGATCAGAAGAGATGGAGCTGAAGCTTGAGCGAGCAGGAATGTTGGTGTCGGGGCTAGCTGGTGAAAAGGCCCGATGGGAAGAGACTGTGCAGGTGACATGGGTCGTCCCGGTGGCTGCTCTCCCACGCCACTCAAGAGGTCTGTCTCCGTGCCCCCTGAGAGACAGTGGTTGGGGAAAACAAGGGTACATGGCTGTAGAAAATCGAGAGGAGAAATCCCTCCCCTTCTCACATTTGATGAGAAAATACAGGGAATGGTTTCCTGACCACGAAGGGTGAGTTCCATGAGAGAACTGGAAGGCTCTTGGTTTACAGCTTGTCTTCCTGAGAGATAACAGACAGGGGTCATCTTGTCTCTATTTCACTGAATTCCTGGCTCCTTGCAAGGGGCAGATCTTATCTGTAGCTAATTAGCACACACACACACATCACTGTCAGAGGCCAGGGCTCCAGAGTGATTGAGTTCTCAGCCCTCAGGGGCTTAGAAAGGGGAGACTAGCTTTGATCTAGTCCAGAATCAAAGGAGCAAAGGAGACTGTCTTCCAAAACACTCAGCTTATCTCCAAAGGTCTGAGGCCCCAGGCGCTTACACCTCCCTCTATACACCAGGGCCTGGAGGAGGATCTGGGTTACCTGGTGGGTGACTGTCTGATTGCTGCTGCTTTCTTGTCCTACATGGGACCCTTCCTGACCAACTACCGGGATGAGATTGTCAATCAAATCTGGATCAAGAAGGTGAGAAGGGCCCAGGGCGGGGGTGGGGTGGTAGTGGTGGGGGTTACAGGGAAGCACTTGTAGTGTGCAGGCAAGAGACAGAGCTGCTGGGCTCTGGCTGAATTTTCAGGTTTTTCTCTCCTCAGATCTGGGAGCTTCAAGTTCCCTGTTCACCTCGCTTTGCCATTGATAACTTCTTGACCAATCCCACCAAAGTCCGGGACTGGAACATCCAGGGGTTGCCCTCAGATTCCTTCTCTACTGAGAATGGCATCATTGTCACCAGGGGCAACAGGTGAGAGCCATGTTGGGGAGGGGAGAGGCAGGGGAGCAGCAGAGCCTGTCTTCTGACAGGGCTTCCTTTTTCAGGTGGGCCCTCATGATCGATCCTCAGGCCCAAGCCCTCAAATGGATTAAGAACATGGAAGGAAACCAGGTATCAGGCTGAGTGGTTGGCTGGGCTGCCCCAGGAGAGTCCCAAGCCTAGTCTTTTCTCAAGGTCCTGCTCTTGGCTCTTGTGGTCCTCCCTGCTGCTCTCATCCATCCGTCCGTTCGTCCCCTTGCTCTCTAGGGCCTTAAGATCATCGACCTGCAGATGCATGATTACCTTCGAGTTCTAGAACATGCCATCCAGTTTGGATTTCCAGTGCTACTCCAGAATGTGCAGGAGTATCTGGACCCCACGCTCAACCCAGTGCTCAACAAATCTGTAGCTCGAATTGGTCAGAGCCTAGCCTTATTGTGGTCTGGTCCTAGAGACGGTAGGGTGGGAAGTGGGGGCTCGTTCTGGCTAATCCCATGAATTAGCCTTAGTAAAGCCTTTAGAGCAGGCCGAGTCGAGTCACAGTCCTAGATGTAAGAGGGGACTGGGGCAGCAGCCTTACGGGTCCTCCCTCGGATGCAGGTGGTCGGATGCTGATGCGCATTGGTGACAAGGAGGTGGAATACAATCCCAATTTCCGTTTCTACCTCACCACCAAGCTCTCCAACCCCCACTACAGTCCAGAGACCTCAGCTAAGACCACCATTGTCAACTTTGCTGTAAAGGAGCAGGTAGATGAGGGCTGAAGCTAGGCCGAAGCAGGAAGGCTGGAGAGTCTGTAAGAAACACAGAAAAGGCCAAACTTGAGCAATGGGAGGACGAGGTCTTGGGAAGTCTAAAAGTGTGGCAAGGGGAGAAGCCATGGTCAGGGGAGCCTTACCCTGAGTCTTGACCTCCTCAGGGCCTAGAAGCCCAGCTGCTGGGCATTGTGGTTCGGAAGGAACGACCAGAGCTGGAGGAACAGAAGGATTCTCTGGTCATCAACATCGCTGCCGGAAAGAGAAAGCTCAAAGAACTGGAGGATGAAATCCTGCGGTGAGAATATCATCCCCACCACCACCACCACGCTCACCCACCATATCTGCTCCCAATGGGCATCCAACCAGCCTACCCCCACACACAACTAGCGCCCTAGGGGCCAAGAGGAATCCTTTCCCTCCAGTCAAGTCTTCAAATGCCTTGATCCGTGTGGCTCTCGTGTGTTTCCCCCCAGCTTGTTGAATGAGGCCACAGGCTCTCTGCTGGATGATGTGCAGCTGGTAAATACCCTTCAGACATCTAAGATAACGGCCACGGAGGTGACGGAGCAACTGGAGACCAGTGAGACCACAGAGATCAACATTGACTTGGCCCGAGAGGTGAACGTCTGTACCCTCCAGTCTGGCCACCGAGAAGCAACTTAAATCATGTTCACTTGAGACCCCTTCCTTCCTGAGCTCTCGGTTGTGGTTGTGCCTGCCCCTCTGTCATCCTGACTCTTTTTGACCCCAACAGGCTTATCGTCCATGTGCCCAGCGGGCCTCAGTGCTGTTCTTCGTGCTCAATGACATGGGGCGCATTGACCCCATGTACCAGTTCTCGCTGGACGCCTACATCGGCCTCTTCATCCTCAGCATCGACAAGAGCCATCGCAGCAATAAGCTGGAGGACCGCATTGAGTATCTGAACGACTACCACACCTATGCTGTCTACAGGTCTGAGGACCACGCACAAAGCAGGGGGCACTCGGGTGGCTGAAACTTCTCTCTATTTGTAGCATGGTGCCACGGCAGTGGTGGTGTTGAATACAAATTTGGGGGTAGGGGCTTGGAAAAGAGCTCAGTGGGTAAATCCCTTGGAAGCATGAAGGCTTGACTCTAGATCCCATGCACCCACATGAAAACCTGGGCACTCGCTGGGTAGCCCTGTACTCCGGAGGCAGAGGCAGGTGGATCTTTATGAGTTCAAGACCAACCTGGTCTACAGAGTGAGTTCCAGGACAGCCAAGGCTACACAGAGAGAAACCCTGTCTCACCACACCCCCAAAACAAAACCTAACAACCAACCAACAAACAAAAGCTGGGTACAGTGCTGTGTGCCTGTAATCCCAGCACTGGGGCGGGAAGGCAGGTGCCTGAACCATCCCAGGCAGCCAGCCTAGCTGAATTAAGGAGCTCTAGGTTCAGTGAGGGATCTTGCCTCAAAAAATAAAGTGGGGCGAAACTGAGGAAAGTTAATTGGCCTCTGTTTCTCCACATGCACTATGCATACATGCATACTCGCCACCACACATGAACACACACATAGATCTGCACACATACACACAACATCAATCCCCCTCCCTCTACCCTACCTCGCCCCTCCAGGTTGGGATTCAGGAGGTCCAGGGGGGAGGGTATATGATTCTACGCCTTTAATCAGCTTCCAGGGAGTTGTTGGTCCTGATCTATTTCATCTTTCATTTAATTTTTAAACCTTACATTTATCTACTAATTATTTGTGGTGGGCAGCTTGCACATGCCACAGCGCACGTATGCCACACCAAGCTTGTGGAGGTCAGAGGACAGATTGCAGGAATCCATTCTCTCTTTCCAGCTCGTGAGCTCTAGGGATGAAATTCAGGCCACCAGGCTTGGCAGCAAGCTTTTTAGCTGCCAAGCCACCACGGTCACCTGTGGATCACATTTTGAACAGCAGAGTCCTTAACTGCTCTTGCTGGACTCCTCTACAGACCCCTCAAGTACAGCTTGTTTCAGGTCAAATGTGTGATCCACCCTCTTTTACCAGGGTCCTCTTCTTTGAATGGCATGGCTACCAAGCCATGTCATACCCATGCCACCCCACACCATATCAGCAACTTGGAGTTACTGTAGTTGACCAGCTCCAGGCAGTTGCTGGGTTCTACTTATGCATATTTCTGCGCCCCACCCTTGGAGCACATTTTCACAGGAATTGCACAGCATCCCCCAGTAGGTTACTCTGCCCCGTGTCTCTCCTACTGTGCTCCAGTTGGTGTTGCCCCTGGCTTAAACTCTTTAGTGGTTGTTATGTCTTTTTTGTTTGTTTGTTTGTTTGTTTCTGAGACAGGGTTTCTCTGTGTAGCCCTGGCTTTCCTGGAACTCACTCTGTAGACCAGGCTGGCCTGGAACTCAGAAACCCACCTGCCTTTGCCTCCCAAGTGCTGGGATTAAAGGTGTGTGCCACCACTGCCCGGTGTAGTGGTTGTTATATCTTGAGGGATCCCTCAAACCCTCTGTGACCTGGCATCTACCTACCCCAGTTTCTCACCAGCTGCCTGGGCAGCGCTGCCAACTCTCAACCCTTACCTTTTCCCCATGGGCTTTCTTGCGCTGTGGGTCTTTCCTGGAACACTCAGTTCTTGCTCTCCTATCACTGGATAATCCCTACACACCTCAAGACACCTGCTCTCAGGATCAGACACAGCTGGGCACCATGCCTTCCAGTCCCTCGACACCACTTTGAGCTCATCATGACGGCCTCTGGGTCCCTGTGTCAGAGCACGAGGCCTCCCTGCTGAGCTGTAACTTCCTCAAGGATCTAGACTATAGCTTACTTATCTGTGTCTTTAGGGCTGCAAAGTGCCAAGCACGATAGTGAGAGAATAATCAATGTTTTGTTTTTAAATGGAACTAAATGCCTACTTATGGATGAACACAGAAAACTCAATCTCTCAAGGCCCCTGAGTCCTTGGTTGTTTCCAGGAAGTTTGGGTTAGAAGCTGATTATAGTCCTTCTGTGTAAGGCTCTGTGTGACCTTTGCACAGAGTATTTGTGCTGGGCATCTCGCCCCACATCCCTTTACCTCCTCCATCTTCCTTGTCCTCTTCTCCCAGGTATATCTGCCGAACCCTTTTTGAGCGCCACAAGCTTCTGTTCAGTTTTCACATGTGTGCCAAAATCCTAGAGACGTCTGGCAAGCTCAACATGGACGAGTACAACTTCTTCTTGCGTGGGGGTGTGGTGAGTTGGTTGGGGGGGCACTTCCCAGCATGGGGGTCAAAGTGGGGATGCTGCCAGTGTGGGAGACTCCAGAGTCAGAGCACAGGAGCATAGGCTTCCCAGGTGATCTACAGAAAGCCTCACTAGGACCACAAGGAGCACCTGGGGGTGTGGGGCTGACTTGTCATGTGACTCCTGGTACCTATGGCAAGCTGATCATCTGATCACCTCTTACATGAGACCCAGGTGTACTTGGCTGTCTTCCTTTAAAAAATTAAGAAAAAGTCAGGTGTTTCATGTACGTATAACCCCAGTGGGACAGAGAAAGATGAAGACAGATGGTCGGGATCCCAGGAGCTTACCACCCACCTAACCTAGCCTAGTCTAAACTGGCCAGCCTCCAGTTCAGGGAGAGATCTGATCTCAAGGGAATAAATAGAGAGCAATAGAAAAAGACACCCAACATCATTCTCTGGCCTTCACATACTTGCACACTTGCACATAGCAGAGATACATACATCACACACATATGCGTGTGCACACACACCAAAGGCGGAAAAACTCCAGATTTTTATTTAAAAGCAGGACAGACAGGAGAGGTCTGCCAACAGTGGGTTTGGAGCTATTTTTGCCACTAAACCACCAGAGGGCATCAGCCTCCTAAACTTTAACTTTTATGGGTATGGAATGCCACCCCCACCCATCCATCCCTCAGTAAAGGTGGTTTTGCATCCATCTTGGATTCCTGTCTCAGTCTCCTCACTCGGCATTCACTCTGCTTCACACAAAACCAACACCACACACACACACACACACACGCACACACGCACACACACACGCAGGGCAGGGGAAGAGATAATTTAAAATACATTTTATTTTTCATTAAAACATAGCAATTATACATTCTTATTGCGTAAGTGTGGCTTTTTTTTTTTTTTTTTTAAAGATAAGGCTCTTTATAGCTCAGGCTAGCCTAGAACTCACTCTATAGCCCAGGCTGACCTTGAATTCCTGGTAGTTCTCTTGCCTAGCCTGGCACCGGGCTGCTTTGGTCACAGGCACCATGCTTGCTATGAGGTGTTTTAGTAATGAAGACCCCCATACTCGGGAGACCCTTCCTCAAGCCTCCGGAATCTCGACCACCCAAAAATCACAAGAAACCATACCTGGATGCAATCAGCAGAGGTTTATTAGGGGAGGAGCCGGCGGTCAAAAACGACAAGCTTTTTAGCTCCAAGAGCAGGGTTTTTGGCCCTGAGTGATGGGTACCGGGGTCTTTTAAAGAGCAAAACCACAAACCAGGGGAGTGGGGAGGGGGTAAGAGGTTGCCAAGGATACATAACATGAGAATAGTGATACATTCCAAAGAAACCCACCCTGAAAGGTTAATGGCCATTGAAATTACCCAGTACAATCATTTTCTCAAAAATGTGGTTTCACCAAGTCACTGCCCTACCTTGTCATTTATCAACTATTTATTCTCACTAGCTCCAGCTGTAAAGCCACAGTCCTGTCATTGTGTTTTTACCACCTGAATGACTTTCACTCCTTACAGCCAGTTCCTGGAACTGGCCTGGCTTGTTTCAGAGAAAATTTTCCATGTCCCTAAAAGAACTTAAGAGGCATCTATATATGTACATATTCTATAAAAATGATTTTTATAATTTTTCATTCTTCAGTAACAGCACATGTACACCCACACATACGTGCGTGCGTGCATTCGTGCATGCTTTCGTGTGTGAGGTGACCAGATCAGTTGCCTTTTTTCTTGTTGTTTTGCTTTATTTTAGGAACTCTCCTTTTGAGGGTTCCAGGCATCTCGTCTCTCTTCCCCAAGGTTCTGGATCGGGAGGGCCAAATGGACAACCCATGTACTAGCTGGCTGGCAGATGCCTACTGGGATAACATCACAGAGCTGGACAAACTGACCAACTTCCATGGGCTCATGAACTCCTTTGAGCAGTACCCAAGGGATTGGCACCTGTGGTATACCAACTCTTCCCCGGAGAAGGCCATGCTGCCAGGTAGGTGCTGGGCTGCCAGCCTCTGCCTCTTTGAAGCCTGTTTTCCCTTCCTTTTATCCACCCCACCCCTGCACAAATGCAGCCCCTGAAGATTCCTTCCAGACTCCACTCTGAGGCCGCTGTTCTCTCCTCGGCAGGCGAGTGGGAGAATGCCTGTAATGAGATGCAGCGGATGCTGATTGTGCGCTCCCTGCGTCAGGACCGCGTGGCGTTCTGTGTTACTTCCTTCATTGTGTCCAACCTTGGCTCTCGATTCATTGAACCACCTGTGCTAAACATGAAAGCGGTCCGTGGCTCCGCCTTCTTGCCCACGCAGCCCAGCTGCCCCTGCCTCTCCACACCCTGCCGGAGCTTCCCTCCCCTCGGTCCTGACACCACCCCTGTGCTTCCAGGTGATGGAGGACTCTACTCCGCGGTCCCCACTAGTATTCATCCTGTCCCCCGGTGTGGACCCCACCAGCGCTCTGCTTCAGCTGGCAGAGCACACAGGCATGGCCCACCGATTCCATGCCCTGTCCCTGGGCCAGGGCCAGGCCCCCATTGCTGCTCGGCTCCTTCGAGAGGGTGTGAATCAAGGTTAGTATCCCTCTTGGTTAGGTCACTGTTGTTGTGATGAAACACTCTGGCTGAAAGCAACTTGGGGAGGGTTGGGAAGTTCCATATAACTGTGAGTAAAATATATATTATAATCAAAAGCACTGAGGGCAGGAACTCAAGCAGGCAGGAACCTGGAGGCAGGAGCTGAAGCAGAAGCCCATGGAGGGGTGCTGCTTACTGGCTTGTTCATCATGGCTTACTCATCCTGCTTTCTCATAGAACCCAGGAGTATTCTGCCCATGGATGGCCCTATCCACAATGGGCCAGGCCCTCCCCCACCCATCATTAATAAAATACTTTGCCAGCTTGCCTACAGCCAGATCTTATGGGGGCATTTTCTCAGTTGAGGCTCCCTCCTCTCTGATGGCCCTAGCGTGTGTCAGTTGACATAAAACTAGCCAGCACAGTGTCCATCTTTCCTGTTCACTGTCTGCTTCCCAAGAACTTCCCAGCCCCAGCCTCACTGCTATGATTTTGGTTCCTGCTTTTCTAGAAATTCCAGAAACACATTGGGCATTTAATATCAGCTCACTTCCTTGCAGGACACTGGGTGTTCCTAGCAAACTGCCACCTGTCACTGTCTTGGATGCCTAATCTGGACAAGTTGGTGGAGCAACTGCAGGTGGAGGACCCTCATCCTTCCTTCCGTCTGTGGCTCAGCTCTAGCCCTCACCCAGACTTTCCAATCTCCATCCTGCAGGCCAGCATCAAGATGACTACAGAGCCACCAAAGGTATAGTGACCATAGAGCCGGGATCACCTGTGCTGCAGCTTACCTCTCAGCACCAAAGAAAGGTCGACGCCTTAATGGCAACATACCTTTCTCTGACTTTGGTGGTTTCCTAAAACCCCCAGCTCCCTTCTGGGTGTCAGACTTCCAGAACACAACGACAGAACATTTCTTTTTTTTTTTTTTTTTTTTTTTTTTTTTTTTTTTTTTTTTTTTTTTTTTTTGGTTTTTCGAGACAGGGTTTCTCTGTGTAGCCCTGGCTGTCCTGGAACTCACTCTGTAGACCAGGCTGGCCTCGAACTCAGAAATCCGCCTGCCTCTGCCTCCCAAGTGCTGGGATTAAAGGCGTGCGCCACCACCGCCCGGCGACAGAACATTTCTTGAGTGATTATTATGTGCCAGGCTCCCTCCTAACGCCTTCACATTTATTAACTCATTTCACACGCACACCACACCAGGTAAGAGGTGCTCCTCCTACTTTGCAGGTAGTACTCTGAGGCCCAAAAGGTAAGTTAGTCCTGCAGAGCCACCCTGGGGCAAAGCCCTGCCTCCTAGGAGCGTGACCTCCTAAGTTTTCCCTTCTTGCCATGGAAAGCCCCGCCATCTTGTCCCCTTTCTGTGCACAAGTTCATGCCTCCTAGACCTCAGCCTCACTCTCCTTCCAGCTCTCTTGAGAATTTTGTCTTTAATCTCACAAGTTCACTGCTGAATACAATGATATTAAATACAATAAACACTGACCTTTTAAAACCCATTTTTATCGCTGGGTGGTGGTGGGGCAACACACAATGCTCAGGAGGCAGAGACAGGTGGATCCCTGAGTCTGAGGCCAGCATGGTTTACAGGATGAGTTCCAGGACAGCCAGGGCTACACAGTGAAGCCCTATCTCCAAATAAACAGATAAAACAATAAACAAGCAAAGGAATAAATCTGTTCTTGTCACTACATTGCCACACCCACAGGACCCCCACCCCCCCCCACCCCGGACACTTAAGCTATTTGGAAGGCTGTTTTGTGTTTGTTTGTTGTGATCATTTATTTTACTACTGAGCTACTGAGCTATACATCCAGTTGTTGGTTGTTTGAGAGTGGGTTTTGCTGTGTGGTCCAGCCTGGCCTCAACCTTGCCATCATTTTACCTTGGCCTCCTAGGTGCTGGGATGACAGCTGGGTGAAGCCACTGCCATCCTGGCTTGCTTACTTTGGTGGCTTCTTTTTGCTTGTAGTTAAGATCAAAATCTCTTTTTTACCAGTTTATAAAAAAACAACGAGAGAGGTCTGAGAGATGGCCCAGTGGTTAAGAGCATCCATTTGCCTTTCCTTTCCCAGCAGTCACAGGGAAGCTCACAACCGCCCCAGCCCAGGGGGATCCACTACCCTTCTCTGGCTTCCTTGGGTGCTGTGTGCATATGTGGCACAGACAAACATACACATCAAATAAAAAGAAGGATTGCTAACGATCTCAAACAAGAGCCAGGCCCAGGCGCACGCCTTTAATCCCTGCCCGTGGGAGACAGAGGCAGGTGGATCTCTGTGAGTTCAAGGCCAGCCTGGTCTACAGAGTGAGTTCCAGGACAGGCAGGGCTACACAGAGAAACCCTGTCTCGAAAAAAAAAAAAAATTTTTTTTTTAAATACAAAATCCACACATTGAGGCCACTCTTTAAGATGTACACAACAAATTCTATTTGAACATACTTGGGAACTTTTCCTTATCCTGTCCCTTCTGGGCCATCTGCCTCCCCGAATACTAGGACTAAAGGTGTGCACCACCCCCACCTGGCCTGGCCCCGCCTCTTTTATTAACGCTGTTTTTTTTTTTTTTTTTTTTTTTTATATATCTCAGGAGCGAGTCCTTGGTTCATCTTTCTCATTCTCCATTGCCACTGGTGCTTTATGGGGAAAAGTTCTTTTCCTGGTTTCACCTCCAGCCCCCAAGCTCAGGTCTAGGGCTGCATCGCCTCCTGAGGAAGCGTTTTTACCTGCTGTATGAGCCTCTGAATTCCCACAAGAAGGCATTGGTGTCTTTGTTCACTAGGTTATCATCCCACCTTTGCCGTGGGTAAAGCTATATTTTTTTTCACACGTTTAGTGTTAAAATAGTTGTCAAGCACGTATGAGGCTCTGGATCCCACCTCTAGCACAGGGAAGAAATGTAAAATTGACCTTTTTATTTTAAAATAAGGCAGGTCTCATATAGTCCAGGCTGGCCTTGAACTCACTGTGTAATCAGTGATAATCTTGAATGCCTGACCCCCCCTGCCTCTGTCAGGAATGTGCCCTCCTAGGGTGTGCCTTTATGCCTGGCTGTTTTACACTTCTTTTCTGCCATTAAAAATATTCTGAGCCACCGGGCAGTGGTGGCGCACACCTTTAATCCCAGCACTTGGGAGGCAGAGGCAGGAGGATTTCTGAGTTCCAGGACAGCCTGGTCTACAGAGTTCTAGGACAGCCAGGGCTACACTGAGAAACCCTGTCTTGAAAAAACAAAAAACAAACAACAAAAGGTATTCTGAAAGCCTGGGAGGTGGCACACACATTTGATCCTTGCAATCATTTGGGGCAGGGCAGAGGCCTTTGATTACAGCATTCATTTGGAGGCAGAGGCAGGTGGATCTCTGTGAGTTTGAGACCAGCCTGGTCTACAAAGGAAGTCTAGGACAGCCAGGGCTAAAGAGTAACCTTGTCTCAAAAACAAAACAAAAGTATTCTGTACATGTTTTCAAAATGTCAAACATCCCATAAATCTGTCACTAATATAACAAAAGTCCTGCCTCCCTTTTTATGAATGAGATTGGGAATTGAACCCAGAACCTTGGTATCATTTATGTATGTATGTATGTATGTATGTATGTATGTATGTATGTATGTTTACTTACTGTGTAGGGGGAGGGGGAGAGAGAGGGAGGGAGGCAGGCAGGGAGGGAGGGAGGGAGGAAGGGAGGGAGGGACAGGAGACAGAAGACATTGACAGTGCAAGAGTCAGCTTTTAACTGCCACTCTGTGTGCCAAGATTGAATTCATGTCGTCAACTTGGTGCCAAGCCCCTTTACCCACTGAACCATCTTATTGGCCCCTTGTCTTTGACAAATCATTTCTTGGGCCGCATCCCGTAGCTAAGCCTATGAGCGATTTCCAAGAAGGCTTCTTTGCTGCAGATGTGGGCCCTTCCACCATCTGCAAGCCTAGTGAGTGAGAGTAGTTCAGGGTTTATCTGTTGGAGCTGGATGACTGGAGCACGTGAGATGAGTTAGTAGGAAAAGGCATTTGCTGCCCAACCTAAATTTATTGCCTTGGGTCGACATGGTGGATGTGGAGAACCAGCTCCCATAAAGTGTCCTCTGACTTCCACACCCCAAAACCCATCTTTGAAAATGGCCTGACTTCCTGATTTTCCTGCCTCCACTTCCTGAGTGCTGGGATCCCAGGCAGGCACTACCATGTAATCCAGGTTTATGTGTGCTTGTGGAATACTTATAACCCTAGCACCCATTCTATACATTCAAAGCCAGCCTAAGTTACGAAAGACTGTCTTAAACAAAAATAAGCCAGGTGGTGGTAGCTCACACCTTAGTCTCAGCATTTAGGAGACAGAAGCAGGTGGATCTCTAAATGTTCAGAGCCAGCCTGGTCTAAAGAGTGCCTTTAGGACACTCAAGGACAGTCAAGGCTACACAGTGAAACCCTGTCCCAAAAGTAAAATAAGATAAATAAAAATTGAAAAAAAAAAAAAAAAAAAAAAAAAAGCCAGGTGGTATTGGCCTTTGATCCCAGCACTTGGGAGGCAGAGGTGGGCAGATTTCAACACCAGCCTGGTCTACAGAGAGAGTTCTAGAACAGCCAGAGCCACACAGTGAAACCCTGTCTCAAAAAGCCAGAGGAAGAAGAGGAAGAGGAGGAGGAGGAGAAAGAGGAGGAGGAAGTGGGAAGGCAAACTAGGGGCTGGAGAGATGACTCTGTAGCTGAGAGCACTTGCAGAGGACCTGGCTCAATCCCCACGGCCCACGTGCTCACAGCATCCTAACCCCAGTTCCAGGACATCTAAAGCTGCTTCTGACTTTCGCAGAACCAAGCATGCACGTGGTGCACATCACACACACAGGCAAAACATTCACATACAAAACGAACAAATCTTTTTAAAATGATTTCACTTTGAAAAAATACATAAAAAACAACGTTGGTATTTTCTTTGAAGGGTGTTTTCTCAGTCTTGCCACCTCTCCAGACCCAGAAGCCATTGTTTGAATAGTGTAATTTTCTTAATAATTTCAACACAAAATAATGTGTCACAAATATCACTATACCATATGATCTCTGTTCCCACTAAGTGCTGTACCTCATACACTGTGGTCCTAATATACATCCTAATCTCGCCAGTGGTATGTTTTATCTTTTTTCTTTCATTTTTTTTGGGGGGGTTTTTCTGAGACAGGGTTTCTCTGTATAGCCCTGGCTGTCCTGGAACTCACTCTGTAGACCAGGCTGGCCTCGAACTCAGAAATCTGCCTGCCTCTGCCTCCCAAGTGCTGGGATTAAAGGCGTGCGCCACCACTGCCCAGCTTGGTTCATCTTTTTTCTATTTTTATTTTTTGAGACTAGGTGTCTCTGTGTAGCCCTGGCTGTCCTGGAACTTACTTTGTAGACCAGGCTGGCCTCAAACTCAGAGAGATCCACCTGCCTCTTGAGTGCTAGGATTAAGGTATATACTGCCACACCTTCTGCCTTTTTGTTTGCTTTTTTCCTTTCCTTTTCTCCTTTTGCTATGTAGCCCAGGCTGGCCTGGAGCCCATGATCCTATTTTGGTTTCCCAAGGGTACCCCCATACTTGCAATTTCACAATTCCATATATGTATATATGTATGTATGTGTGTGTGTATGTATATGTATGTATATATGTCTGTATGAGTGTGTGTATGTATGTGTGTATATGTATGTATGTTGTATGTATGTATGTATGTTGTGTGTATATGTATGTATGTTGTGTGTATGTATGTATGTTGTGTGTATGTATGTATTCCCCTCAGTTGCAATAGACAGGCAGTTAAGCTCAGTGGTAGAATATTTTTCTGGCACAAACGAGTCTTTGAGATCTAATCCCCAACATTGAAATAAAACAAGTAACAATGAGAGAGTTTAACGTGGAGGAAGGGCTGGTTCTGTAGCGCACATCTGTAATCCTAGTACTGTCAAGAAGGCAGGAAGACACCTCTGAGTTCCAGGTCCACCTGGTCTATGTAGCAATTCCAGACCAGTCAGAGCTACACAATGAGAACTTGTCTCCAAAACAGGAGGGGGGGGAGGGCTGAGGTGTGGCTCAGTGGCAGAGTCATTATGCCTCACATGCTGAAGCCCAAGGTTCAGCGTCCAGTACTAGCTCCCCCTAAATAAATGATGACAAGGATGATGATGGAGAACATAGGATTACTAGTGGCATGGCATACACGCTCAGTGTAGAAAGGTACCCACCCTGTGAATGAGCATCTGTCTGGGGATGCAGAGCAGAGGCTGGTCCTGTTCAGTTCCTTTCATTCCTACAGCCAGGGCCTTTGTGCAGAGCCTCCTCCACAGCTGCCCCCATATGATGTTGCTGGTGGCAGGGTTGAGCATGACAAACATCACCCTGTAGTTCCTTGTCCTCAGGGTCTAAAGGCCAACATGACGCGTCTGTACCAACTGATGACAGAGGCACAGTTTACGCGCTGCTCCAAGCCTGCCAAGTATAAGAAGCTGCTGTTTGCACTCTGCTTCTTCCACTCCATATTACTGGAGCGCAAAAAATTTTTACAGCTTGGCTGGAATATTATTTATGGCTTCAATGACTCTGATTTTGAGGTTTGTGCTAACCGGGGTTGAGGTGGGGGGGTCTCCTGGACCAGCCCTTTCTTCTTGTACTTCATGCCCATGGCTCCTTTGTGGGAATATTGGCTGCCAGGAAGCTGATGTTAAACCCCCACCAGGAGAATTCTCCCCATAACTGTATGTCTTGGGGGCTTGGGCTGCACACAGGTGTCAGAGAACCTGCTGAGCCTCTATCTGGATGAGTATGAGGAGACGCCCTGGGATGCTCTCAAATACCTCATTGCTGGTGTCAACTATGGGGGACACGTCACGGATGACTGGGATCGGCGTCTGCTCACCACCTATATCAATGATTATTTCTGTGACCTGAGCCTGACAACTCCCTCCTACCGGTGAGGGAGCGGGGTAACACTGCGGTGAGACGGGGGTTACACTGAGTAAGGAGTGAAAGGGTACAAACAGACCAGGGGCCAGGGCTAAGCATTGTATGTGTGTGCGCACATGTGCACGTGCGCCCCTGTGCACAGAGACTATGAGGTTGAAAGGAATGGAATTTGTGAAATCGGGAGGCAGCATGAGCTGGGGCCATGAGCTGGACAAATGGGGCTGCACTGAGACTGGGGTCTAGGCTTTGCAGGGAAGCTCAGGGCCTGCAGTCTGCTGATTCTCTGCTGTGGCTGCCCAGGTTGTCTGTACTGGACACTTACTACATCCCGAAGGATGGGAGCTTAGCCTCCTACAAAGAATATATCAGCATGCTGCCTAGTATGGACCCCCCTGAGGCCTTTGGCCAGCACCCCAATGCTGACGTGGCCTCCCAGATCACCGAGGCCCGAACTCTCTTTGAGACTCTGCTTTCCCTGCAACCCCAAATCACACCCACCAGGATTGGCGGTCAGAGCCGAGAAGAGAAGGTAGGAAGAGAGGATGTTCTGGGGAAGGGCATGTTGAGGAAGGGCAGCCTAGTCCTGAGCTTCTGCCTCCCTAGGTCCTAGAGTTGGCTGCTGATGTGAAGCAGAAGATTCCTGAGATGATCGACTATGAGGGGACCCGGAAGTTGCTGGCTCTTGACCCTTCCCCACTCAATGTGGTCCTCCTGCAGGAGATCCAGAGATATAACAAACTGATGAAAACCATCTTGTATGACGGGAGGAACACTGTAGAACGTGGGAGGGGAAGGAGAACCCCCCCTCCACCCCCCCACCCCCCCACCCCCGGCTCATGGTTGGGATGGTTCTCCCAGGCCTGCAGCTCTTTAATGGTCTACCACTACCCACCTCCATCTACCCAGGTTCTCACTGACAGACTTAGAGAAGGGCATCCAGGGCCTCATCGTCATGTCTACAAGCCTGGAAGAGATTTTCAATTGCATATTTGATGCTCATGTCCCCCCGCTCTGGGGAAAGGCAAGCTCCCACCCCTGTCAATCCTAACCCTGAACCTTCTCTTCACTTCAGTCTCAGGAGGCATATAGCAGACTTCAAAGACCCTGGGGTTCCAATCCAGATAGATTCAAGGTGTTGAGATCTGGCTCTGCCCTTCACTGCCTACAGACCTTAACAGATGTAGTCACATTAATTTCTGCAAGGATATTTCGAGGATACCCCCTCCTCAACTACTGTGCGTGGTACTCAATAAGTACCTGGTCACTGCAGAGCAAGCATCCCTCATTGAAAAGTCAGAAATATGAAACTTTCTGAGCGCCAAACACAATGCTCAAAGGTTTCAGATTATTAATTTTCAAATGAGGGAGCCTCAACCAATAGTCTATGCAAATATTCCACGCACACTGTGAAAGACCCATGAGAAGGCTGGAGAGATGGCTTGGTGGTTACGAGCACAGACTGCTCTTCCAGAGGTCCTGAGTTCAATTCCCAGCAACTACATGGTGGCTCACAACCATCTGTAATGAGATCTTCTGCTCTCTTCTGGTATGTCTGAAGACAGCTACAGTGTACTCATATACATAAAACAAATACATACTTCTTAAAAAAAAAAAAGAAGAAGAAGAAGAAAAGAAAAAACCCATGAGAAATCTGAAACTCTTCTGGCCCCGTGCATTTTGGATGAAGGATAATCTTTTAAGTAGTTGCTATTTTATGCTTCCCCACCCCCACCCCGAGTTAACTTTTGGAGAGCTTTGGCCAACAGTAGTCGCCTAGCGGCTGGTGCCCCAGCTGTTCTTAATACTTAGGGGAAAGCATTACAAACAAGGCACACATGCACTTCCTCCTGTCTCAGGTATATCCTTCACAAAAGCCCTTGGCAGCGTGGACCCGGGACCTGGCTGTGCGCGTGGAACAGTTTGAAACGTGGGCCAGCAGAGCCCGCCCTCCGGTACTCTTCTGGCTTTCTGGCTTCACTTTTCCTACTGGTTTCCTCACTGCGGTACTGCAGTCTGCAGCTCGCCAAAACAACGTGAGTGTCCTGAGCCGGGAGGCAGCCTAGGAACATGTATTGGTTCTCTTCCTTGGGGGCCTTCTTCACTGTCGCCTTCAATCCACAGATTTCAGTGGACAGCCTCTCTTGGGAGTTTATAGTTTCCACTGTGGACGACAGCAACCTGGTGTATCCACCCAAGGTGGGGAGGTGGATGAGCTCGGGATGAGGAGGGAAATGGAAGAAAAAAGTGGGAAGTTAATTGGGGAGAAGAGAACAGAGGAATTAGGTCAAAGGTATTGTCAACTTAGGGTCTTTCCCCCAACTCGGTCTCGGTCTCTCTCCAGGATGGCGTCTGGGTTCGGGGCCTGTACTTGGAGGGTGCTGGCTGGGACCGAAAGAACTCTTGTTTAGTGGAGGCCGAGCCCATGCAGCTGGTCTGCCTCATGCCCACCATCCACTTCCGTCCAGCAGAGAGCCGAAAGAAAAGTGCCAAGGGTGGGAAACTGTCTCCTTCCCATCCCTTGTTTGGATACTTAATCCACCCTCTCTGCTCCAGTCCTCAAATGCACCTGCTCTGATCTTCCAGGCTCCAGAATCTGACTTCTTTTCTTCTCCCGTAGGCATGTACTCCTGTCCCTGCTATTATTATCCCAACCGGGCAGGCAGCGCAGATCGAGCCTCCTTTGTCATAGGCATCGATCTCCGATCTGGAGCCATGACATCTGATCACTGGATTAAGAGGGGCACTGCTCTACTGATGAGCCTGGACAACTGACGAACCCTTTTTTCCTGTTTGAGAGGGGTCTGAAGCCTTAGGACCTTGAACTAAAGCTGGAATTCCCAGGCTTTGATCTTAGCTGAATCCAGCATCTAATGATGCCCTGACGGTACCTAGTGGTGCTGGCGGTAAAGGTGGAAGACTTGTATTGGAACTCAGCGCAGTAAAACACGTGCAAAAACAAGCCCCAAGTCTCTCAATGGAATGATGGTGTTTGAGTGTGTGTTGTGGGTGGAGGAAACCGGAGGAGGGAGGGAAGCTGAGACTTACTACTGGAAAGGACCTGCTACAGTCAGAACTGAGAGGGGGAAGTGGGGTGGCCTCTAGAGGAGGCGTGGCCTTGAACTACTTGCCCTCCAGGCCTAAAGGAGGTGTGACTAATTCTCCAGGGAAGGATTTGAGCAGGCGGGGCGGGGCTTGCTTTGGAAGGGCGCGGGATCCAAATGGAATAGAGATTTGTCAGGTAAGGGTCGGGGATGGGCTCTATACACTGCACCCTAACTAAGCCTTGCAATCCTTACTCGGAATTTTCGTCTGACACTACAGCTGAGGGGAGCCGGACCGAGGGCAGGGCGGAGCCGGAGAGAGGGATTTCAGCGCTGTGGGGCGGGACCACGAGTCTGGGGCGGGGTTGTGGAAGGGGGGAGGATGCGGGTGTTTGTGTTGGAAAATCAAACTGCGCCACCGGGTAGAGCGGCCCCCCCAGCCCCTGTATGGGAGAGGGGGGGCCCGCTCGACCCCCGAGAGGCCTTGAGGATCCTGAATATCTGGGACCCCCAGAACCAGGTAATGGGGAGCCTCAGGAACTTTTGGAAAGAGAGAGAGACCATCTCCTTCCAAGGGGGAGGGGCGGGACGTCAGACTCTCTGGAGAGGTCGGGCTAGGGATGGGTATTTGGGTCTTGAGAAAAGCAATGGCAAAGTGGGGGCGCAGGACATCCAAGTCCCCCAAAAGGGAACAAGGCAAAGGTAGTGGAAAAACTGTGGTCTTGACTCTAAAGGTCAAGAGGGCCTAAAAGTAATCCCAGTCCGTTTGGGATGGGGAATTGACACTAGGGCGGAGCTTAGCGGTCCTGAGGAACCAGACAGTTTGCGGATAGGGTTAGGGCCAGGCCCTGGCCCATTGAGATCAGAAGCGATTAGGCAAAGTGAACCTTCTGTTTCTGGGCCGCTTGAAGGCTCCCTTCAGCACTTTTCTCCGGAGAGATGTGTATGTATTCTCAACTTTCACCATCCCTCCAGGAGCGCTAGCTCCATCTCACCCCACTCCACCGCACCTTCTGCTCTTGGTCTCGCCTGGTTCGTCGCCCTAGACCCTGGCGCCCTCCTCACGCTTCCATCTTCAGTTCCCTAGCCTTCACTGGGCTCTGGTCCTTCATGCTGAACCTTTTCCCACGTATCCACGAGATGGCGAAGATGAGGCGCCCACCAGAGCTGAGGGCCATGCGGGTTGGGGGGTATAGCTGTGACAGGTACCTTTGGGAAAGGTGCACTGAGGTTCGTTCACCTTTGATGGATTCCCTGTCATCTGTCGGACCCGCCCCCGGCCCAGGAAATTACAAGCATACGGGGTAAAGAGCAGAAGCTAGGGGCAGGCCTAGAGACTCTGCTTTTCGGTCTAGAATAAACAGTGGTGAAGTGGCATGTTGGTCACTAAACTGCAGATTGGTTTCCGGCTTGTTGTGGCTTGTGATTGTGTCTTGGTGTGGGGAACTGGAGTGTGGGGAAGGCAGAACACCTAGTTCTGGGCGATGAGAACTCTCGAAGAGAAGTAACTAATTGAGGTGCGATAGGATTGGACTCAGTGGTCGCTCAGAGGAAAGCAGGTCGGATCTCTGTTGCTTGCCAGGGTTGTTTGCTCAGTTGCCAGAGTAACAGGCTAACGAACGTCCACCGCCAGATTCCCAAACTCACTCTCTCCAGTCCAATCCGCTTTAGCGGACGTCGGCTACGTCAGGGCCCTAGTAACCAATGGGGAGCTGTCATTATAGAGAGCCTGAAAGAGGGAGAGGGAGGAGGTGGAAGTGGGGGAGGCAGTGGCTACCCAGGATCCGCACGTGCACTCCCACACGCTTCACTCCCTGTACAACCCCTTCTACCGCACGAGCCCAGACAGTCTCTTGCGCTTGCGCGGCGAGTCGTCCCCCCCCCCCACCCCTTGCCTCAGGTCGTCAGTCTGTGTTTGCAAACTAGTCCAGGGTTGTGTTTCTCAACCCCTGCGGGCCCAGACGTCTGGGTGGGTTTGCACTCTTTAGCCGGGTGTTGACTGTTAATGTCAGCCCAGCCTCTCATGGGAAGGCCCGATACCTGTGTTCCTCACTGCCACCCCCAGCTGGCGCCCCAAGCTCCCAGGTGGGCTGGGCGGAGCTGTGGTTTCCGGGCCCCCTAGGCTCAGTCATGGCTTTCCTAGCTCTAGCTTGGTTGTTTTCACAAAAGAAAGGGAGTGGGTACAAGCGCCCCTTCCCGAGGCTTAACCCACCCATGGGCTAGCTGCAGTTAGTGACACGGCAGGACACAGTGAAAAGCCCCTTGTGGTTCAGGTGACTTTCTTGGCCAGAGGGTCATTATGCCCATTTTTTTTTCTTGTAAATTTCTGTTCTTTTGATAGGCAAACCAAACCTTCCCCTTCGCTTCCTTAACACGTCCTCCTAGCATTCTCTATCGTTCTTTACACCTCCCCTGGCTCCTTTCGGGCTGTCTGTCCCCGTCTCCACTCGTCCTTCTCTGCTTCTCCAGAGGGTTATATAACTCTTCCTCTCGGCGTGTCCTGATTTCAACTCCACAGACTCCGCCCTGGAACAGCGCGGGAGGGGCAGGAGAGTTGGGGACCCAGACAGAATCCGGCTGGCGGCCAGCTGGGGCACATGGGATCTTGCCGATAGCAGACGGAGTCCCGCGGGACTTGGTTGGTGCCCCGTCCTTAGTCTCCCGCCCCTAACCAGGGATCAAGCCCAGAAGAAAGAAGGCACAGTATTTCCGAGGGGCGTGTCGGGACAGTTAGAAATGTGGGTTGGGAGGTCAAGGCTGGAGGCTGAGAGGAGGAGGCAGGCGAATGACCGGATTCCCCAGGATTAGTTCTGCTGCGGTTAATAGAGATAAAAGAAAGGCAGGACGCCTGGGTTCCCTCCTTCGTCTCCTCTTTGGGTTCCCAGAATCCCTAAAGCTATTTTCTCAGGAAACTTAGCCACCCAGCAGCTTCTTCGCCCTGGTAGGAGTCAAAGGTCTGTGTTCGAGGTGGCCTGGGATGATGTCACCAGTGCACGTGCCCCGGGACGGTTGCCAGGCAATGCGATCTCCTCCCCTTTCCATTCCCTCCCCTCTGCCCCGGAATCCCGTTCCAGTCCCGTGCCATCTCTTTCTCCTTTCCTTCCCCTTGGCATTAGCATCCTGCAGGTGGGAAACCCTGGCCTGGAGTTTAGTGAGGGGGAGGGGCGCGGGTGTGGTGTGGCGTGAAAGACTTTGCCCCTTTCCTGGCTTTAGAGAATCTGGGTCTCTCTCTCTTCTCTCTTCTCCCTTCTCCTCTCTCTCCTCTCTCTCCTCTCTCTCTCTCTCTCTCTCTCTCTCTCTCTCTCTCTCTCTCTCTCTCTCTCTCTCTCTCTCTCTCTCTCTCTCTCTCTCTCTCTCTCTCTTTCCTAGATTGCCACGACTAGATTGCCATGAAAAACTTCCTTTCCAGTCCCCAGTACCACCCCTGAACTCTCTCCAGTGCTCCCTTGAAAGAGTCTCCTGGAAGTCCTTTTACTTTCACACCTGCTGCAAGGCCCAGTGTCATGTTGCCCCTTTCCCATCTTTAGCTGAAGTGAATGTAGTTGCAAGACAGCTTGCCCCTAAGAGAAGAGCTGTATGTGGGGTGTACTCGCCAGTTCATTCCTGATACCCCCTTCATCTCCTCTCACCAAACAGAGGAAACAGGGTTAGGCTGAAAAAGTCAAGGTCTTTATCTGTGCAGGTAGGTGGATCAGCTTCTGGTATTGCCCACTTTTGAGAGAGAAATCCAGTGATAGTTATGGCTGCCCTCTGTTAAATCTTGGAGTTGGTGATGGTATTACAGTGTCTCCGTTCATGTGCTTTAGAATTTGAACTGTCAGCTCAAACCTGGATTCTAATCCCAGCTCTACCACTAAATGGAAAAGTCACAACCTCTCCAAACCTCCTATCCTTAATCTGGGACATTTAAATATCAATACTTCTAGCTAATGGGAGGGGGTAGTGAAATAATTTATGCAAAGCATTTAGCACAGTGGTCGGCATAAAATTAATACCGAATGAGTGTCAGGAAATACATATTATTAAATGGTGTTAGTTATTATAGTGGGTGGACCTGTTCTAAAGTAGCCCTCGCTAGGGATTGGGTTAAGAGTGGAGAATTTTGCTACCTGGAGTGTGTGTTGTGTGTGGGGGTGTCAGGGATTAGCATCGACTACTTTATGTACCTTATTTGATGTGGGCTTTAGTCGGATTTGTATTTCTTTCTTTAGGCTTGTTTTTCCGCTCCTAAAAAATAGCTAAGCCTATATTCCTTTGGCTGTTAAAATAATTACATTGCGGCTTGTGATTTTCAAGCGATACCCTGGTTCCCTCCCATGTTGCTCTCTGGAGCCTTTCATTTTGCAAAGGGACTCCACAGTTTCCCTAGCGGGGACATGGCTAAGCTAAAGGGGTGTGTAAAAGGTTGGGGTGGGTGGGTGGGTGGGTGGAGAGAGACTAGTGGGGGGAGGCTGGGGGAGCGGGTAGTTAAAGGAAGAGACCGGAAGGGAGGAGGAGGGAGCCTGCTGGTGGGGAGGGAGGGGAAGAGGAGGAGGTGGAGGAGGAGGAGGAGGACGAGGAGGAGGAGGAGGGAGGGAGGGGGTTGGGGAGAGCCTGCTACAGTTCTTTGTTTGACTCCGGGACTCAGGGACGGGGAGGAGGAGGGAGGGAGGCAGAGGCTGCAAGCGCCGGGGCAGGCCCAGGAGGCAGAGGAGGGACCGTCTCCCCCCGCCCCCAGCCCCCACTCCCCCCCCTGCTGCTTCCCCCTCCCTACCCGGACTCTGGGGGCACCGCCGGGGGACAGACACCCAGCAGGTAACCCTGGCCTGGCTCTCCCTCCCCCTGTCTGATTTTCTTCCACACCCTCCCGGACGACCCCTTTCCGACTCCCCGATTTCCCAGGCCTTGCCTTTCCCCCCAGCCCTCCTTGTTCCATTTCTGCGAGTTGGGCTTGTCGCCTGCTGGCTCCGCCACCCTCCGTCTCGTGCAGCCTGACTCCCTTCCCCCCACCCCACAGTGTGTGCTCCCCTGTTCTGCCCGAGGCACCTTTTGGGGTTCTGTCTCGATGTTTCTCAGGCTGGTTTCTTCCGACCAGTCTCGTGGGGCTCTGAAGGAGGAGGGAGTCCTTATCTTTTAATGCCTCCCCCCAGTCTCCCTTGCCTCATTCTCCTTGTAGCAGTCTCTAGGGGTGAGAGAAAACCGGAATTTGGGGGCCCTATGGAGAGGCAGGGGGGCTATGTGTTGCTGGAGACAGGGGCTGTGAGTGTGTGTGAGGAGGGGGTGGGGATTTGTTAGAGACCAGGCTGCCTCTCTGATGTCCCTTTAAATGGCCCTTACATATCTGGGGACTGGGGGGGTGGGGTGGTGGCAAGCTGCCTGCCTGGGGGGCAGGGCCCTTGGTTTGTCCACACCGTCAGGGGTGGTAATGATTTAAAGGGACAGCCTTGGTGTGGCCACTGCCACCCTGTGCTGGCAGGAGGGGGAGCTGGCAGGCTGTGTCTACAGAGGCTTGGCTGGTGAACAGGGCATCTGAGGCTGTCTGGGACTGGGCCTGCAGGTCTCCAGGACAGTTACTGTGGCTGGAAAGGTAGAGAAGGGCTTGACAGTCTGCCCTGAGGGTGCTCAGTCTGGGCTTTCTCCAGAACCCCGTGCTGGTTGAGCCCTCTGACTCCATGACCAAGAATCTGTGAGTCTGAACTACAGGATCCGTGGGCCACCAGGTGGGGGCCACTGGCAGATCTGCAGGCCAGCAGGGTGACCTGGGCACTTTAAAGCTGGCCCTTCAGCTTCCCCTTTTGTTGTTTGGTTCTTTGCACAAGAAGGCCCCAGCCCCTCCTCCTCATGCACGTGCCCCCCCACCCCCACCCCAGCTGTTGGACAGATGAATTACAGCCTCCTGCATGGGGCCAAGGCTGGTAAGGGATTAAAGTTCTGAGGTTGGCCCTTTAAATGGCTGTTGGCCTTCCCCCACTCTGTTCAGACACCCATCACACACTCTTCTGACCCCCTTGGTCTGGCCTGGGGCTCCCCTTCTCCCTTGGTGGGCTAACCTACCCCACATCCACAAATGTTGTCAACTGCTGGGTAAGCACCTTAATCCTGAATTTGCCCCCCTGTCCAGAAGGGTTAAGGGGTCCAGCCTCTAGTATTTTTTCTCCAGGAGGTCCTAGCCAATCCAGTCTTCTCAGCTGGCAGCTGACCACTGCCCCTTAAGGGCCTTTCTTAGGTCAGAAATAACACTTCCCTGGGGGCAGTGTCATCAGCAGCTACAAAAGCTTGCAGTGCATTGCATCATGGAGGCCAGAGGCCTAAGTCTCTGGGGCAGGGGGAAAGATGGGGGCTGGAAGGCCAGGAAATGGAGAGGCCAGGTAGAGAGCCCATGTGTTTGGATCCTTGGGCCAGGGGAAAACACTGGTCCCCAAGGAGTGAGTGTGAGGTGAGGGTTGACTGGTCTGACCTCTGCTATTGACACCTGAGTCTTAGCCCTACACTTGTGTTAATATACCTGGCTCTTTGTATCTAAGGATTGGGAGGAAGTGAGTGGGCCCCTGTTACCTCCTTGGGCCACATAGAGGAAGGAGGTGATGGGGAAACAGGATATGGCCTTGGAGGTGACATGGAGGGAACCTGCTGCAGAGGCTACTTCTTAGCTCAGGCCCAGTGTTACAGTTCTTGCAGAGGAAGATGGCTCCTCCCTGTTGGGCCCGTTCATCTTGTCTGACCACCTGTTCCGCTTGCCAGGACCTGCCTACACCAGTCTAAGGGAACGGGAAGGGTCAGAGTCCAAAAGGTGGTGTTGACTATCTGGTGTCTTGTTAGGGTAGCAGAACTGAATGCCTAGGGTCCACATGCCCTGGTGTCATAACCAAGGTTGCTTGACTATAGGTGTCCCCTGTAACTGGGCCTGCACCAGAATATCAGTCCAGTCAGAAGAGGACACGGTTGGTACTGAGGTGCCACAGTTTGCTCCCTTACAACCTGAACCAGGCTGCTTCCTGAAGGGAAGGTTGGAAGATGGCTTTTTTCCAGGTTGCCATGGAAACTGATTCTCCCATCTCATCTGACCTCTAGAGTCTGGTTTCTCAATGAGGGGGCAAGGAATGAAGGGAACTCCTGTACTCTGGGAGATCCCACCTCTAACTGAAATTTTTTTCTTCTAGGTTCCCCCAGGCACCATGTCAGCCTCATAGCAAGACCCACCAGGACTTCTGTTGTACCCCATCGCTGGAGTGCTTGTTCCAATGAGACAGTCCACTTCCAACTCCATCTGGTAAGCTTGGCTGCTGAGTGTCACCTCCGTCCTCCATGTCCAACTCTTCACTGCATGCTTGAAAAATCTTTGCTATGATCTGGCTCATGCTCACTCATCAGAATGGTCCAGCCCAACTCTGAACCTCCCCCCAACATGTGGTGCTTGAATGGTTTAGCCCTCCGCGGTTATGGAGCGCCCCTCTATCTCCTGTGAATGGTTTATCCCTGTACTTCACTGGCCTGTCTACCACCTGAAAACCTCTTACACCCTTCCCCCCCCCATCCTCACCCGTGTTAACCCCTACGCTCAGTGTTAACTCCCACACCCAGGGGCACAACGGACTGAAGAAAGCTAGGGACTTGCAGGCTGAAAGTAGGTGTAAGATAGCCCAGAGGAATTTCTTGTGAAGGGGAAGGCTTTCTCCCCCATTTGTATGAAGGGTGTGTAGGAATTGATGTTAGGAGGTGTTACACACCACTGCTGTGTGCAGCTAGCCCATGCTTGTCAAGGTCATCTTCGAATCTCACCTCTGAGTTGCTCCTTGGCCCATTCTCTCCATGATGCACTGTAGATTTGCTTTGCGCACCTAACTCATAACTCCGGCTTTTCCTCAGACCTGCTTCTGCCAGTCTCCTCCCAAGGCCCCACTTCATCTCCCTAGTAGAAAGAAATTTTCCCTAAGCTGGAAACCTAAGATTCTTCACTGCTTTCCCCCATTGCTCATTGAGTTTCTTGAGTAGGACTGTTCTTCCCTATCTGTCCTGGTTAGTATGACAGTTCGCACATTGAGGCGCCTTTGTAGATTTATGTTGAATGAATGTTTTAAGGGAATGTAGTGCTTCACTGGCAAGAAACCTACGGCTTCTGAGATGTGCTGCAGAGCCTCCTACCCACATCTACTCTGGAGGATATGAGATACTTGGGATAGTAACAGAGAGGAAGGCTGGCTGGTCTAGGAGGTAGCATGCAAGGACAAAACTGAGGGAGAACAGGTCAGAGGCAGTGTAGACGATGTAGCCGTGGGAAGAAGCCCAGCTTGTCTGCTCATTTGAGAATGATCTTGATTGAGTTACCAAGCCTTCCCCAGCCTGTTTTCTCATTCTCAAAATAGGGCAATCAAGTACCTCCTCTGCCAGGTTTTGGGGAAGAGTTCAAAGGTTTAACACAGTGCCTACCAATTGGTAAATGATAGCACTTTGCTTCATGGTAACTTCAGGAAGCTGTGAGGATTCAAGAGAGGATGTGGAGGAATGGGGCTGAACTTGATTGAAGGCAGACAGCCCCAAAGAATCCACTAACCAGGACCACCGACCCAGTAAGTCAGGATTCCGGAGAGGAGAGTTAAAGAGAACCCCTCAAGCCTGCCTCCCATGTTTCCCTGGCTCTGAGAACGCGAAGGCAAACACAGAAGGGCATGTGCACAGACACACGTGATCACCACAATGATGCAGAGGCAGACCCAGACAAAAGACTGAGACAGGAGCCAACCAGACATACAGACAAGAGACAGCCTCGCAGAGTCATGTAGACAGGGATAATGACAGGAACGCGCCAGACACAGGCACAGAGGGAGACAAGATGAGCAGATATGCAGGTGCAAACAGACACCAAGACCCACACACAGTCGACCCTGTTAGACTGACTGGTGAACACAGCGCCCAGTCAGAGGCAGACACAAACACCCGCAGTGATACATAGCGGGCCAGCGCGCCTGGGCCACCACTGTCACTTCTCGATGGGGGCGGGGAAGGCTCGGGAAGGGAATCCCGGGCGGGCGGCCTGCCCGGGTGGCTGAGTCACTGCGGAGCCTCAGCCCGCCGCCCTCCCTCTCCCACCGGCTCTCCCAGGTGAGAAGCGAGCCGGTAACTTAGTAGCTTCCGCCATGCCAAAAGAAGACTGCGAAGGAATGGGACGCGCGGGGGTCGGTCCTGGATCTGCCCCACCTTCGAGCTGGTGGGTACTGGCTAAATGCATGTTTAGGAAAAATCTGCGGGGTCTGGTGTCTTTGGTCGTCCAATGTCTGCTTGCGGGTCGCAGGCCTCGTGCCAAGCGTCCCCTCTTTATACCCGGCGTTCCGTGAGCTGTGCGGAGGGGCTCTTCTGACCCAAGCCCAGAGAGAGTTAAGTGGGTGTGATTGATGGAGTAGTTCTCTCTTGGGACTAAAAAAAGGGGGGGGGGGGTCGGTTAAAGTCCTAGAGTCCAGATCCCGGATGCGGGAGGCGGAGCTTGGCTTTACCGGGAGTGCCCGGATGGAGAGGGCGTGGTTTCGACTCAAGTGGAATTAACCCTTTCTGGGCAGCCGGCTTTTGGGGCTGTAGGTCGGGTTGGGAAGGCTGGATTGTCAGCCTCAGGAGTGTGTCGGCCATCCAGCCTGGCCCTGGACGTGTGCGTCTGCTTTCCGTCTGTCTTCGAGGAGTCTGTGGGTGTCTGTCTTTGTGCTTGTCCCTGGTTGTCCCCTCCCCTTGGTTAGTATGAGCACTGGGAGTCGGGGAGGGCCATTCCTGCCTCAAAGCGAGAGTGGAGGTGAGAGTGGACGGCGAGCCGGCCGACGGCGGCGGCGACTGAGGAACAGGTGTGAGTGCGGCGGCGGGGCTGCCCAGCGCGGGGTGGGGCCGGCTTGAGGGAGACAGAGGGGAAATTCCGCGGGACTAGTGGTGAGCAGTATGTGGGCTGAGGAGTTGTGTCTGCCTCTGACTGTGTGTCTGTCTGAGTTGAGGGAGGCGGGGGCTGAGTCAGTGGGAACGGGGGTTGGTTTTCGGAGTGACTCACTCTCCCCCACCCTAAGCCTGATTCAGACCCTGAGAAAGGCTTTGTTCGTGGGGCGGATGGGAAGTCAGGCTTCTGTGTCCCCACCAGGGACACAGATTCGTGGTAGTTGGCGAGATTGTGCTTAGAGTACAGGAAGTTTTGTTCTGGAGCGCTCCGTAGTCCATGGTGTCTTCGTGGGAGGTTGTGGATAAAGGTTGAAGATCAAGAGGGCTGGAGGGACGGAACTCAGCTAGTTTAGGGAAAGCTGAGTCAGTTCCCCGTGGGAAAGGGGAAGTGGTAGAGGGGAAGTGTCATCATCGCAGAAGGGGAAGCTGCATTTCCTGGTAACCAGCAGAGTTCTGGGCACCACTTCCTTAGCAGGGATCTTCTTTTCTGACATCTGGTACCCCGAGCTGCCGTTTGTCTACCTCTGGTTTCTCTACCCCCGCAGGGCTTGATTGGGGCAGCCAGTTTGGGTTGCACTTGACCAGTTTAGCGTTGTACACGTCCCAGGGATAGGTAACTGACAGACTGCAGCCCCAAGAGAGTTCTGACCGGAGCTCCGCGTAAACTGAGTAGTCCGCGGATAGCAAGCTCCTACCGGGGTCGGACCGGAGCAGCTTGCGGTATCTGTTGGGTCCAAGCACTTTCACGTACAGATGACCTTGCCCCAGCGGGAGGGAAGATAGTTCTCGCCAGAAACCCTTCTGCTTTGTGGGCTGGGTGGAAATTTCCTCATGGTGCAGACTTCTCGGCCAAGGCGAACTTTCCAGCCGCCCCCAACCCCTCGCCGCGCGCTCTCCCCCGGCTTCCTGCCCGGCGCTTTCTCCAGCTGGAGCGCTAGCCCCGCCCCCGCGGCTTTGTACTCGACACTAGCCTCTCGCCGCTCTTTGTACTCTAGACTCTCAATGGACCGATCCCGGGAGCGGAGTCGGCTCCCTACCTGCCAGGACCTGGGGTATGCGCAGGGACGCAGCTTCTGGGCTCTTAAGAGTCGAGAGGGAAAACTGGGATTAAAGGGAACGTGCCTAGGAAAGGGAGTACTGTGCCCGTTGTGGGTCGAGTCAGCTTCGACGGGAAGGAGTAAGGGGGGGTGGCGTGAAGGAGGAAGTGAAACGGGTTCTGGGTTCTTTAAGGGAGTAGGCGGTGAGAGTGGGACAGGGGTGATGTCACTGCCTGTTGGGCCCCGCCCTCCCCTCCCTCCCAAAGGACCCCCCCTTTACACACACCGCTTCCGCTGCGCAAGTAGCCACGTCACGGGCAACCCCCGAAATCCCCCCTCCCTTGGGGGGGTGGGGGCCACGTGGGCCGTGGGGAACCGCGTGGCCCCGGCAGGGAAAGGGCATAGAGGATACAGGAGCCACGCGAGAGGGGCCACTCCACGGTGCGCAGCTTCCCAGAAGTTGGAGGGCTGGGGGGACTGCCTGAGGGGGTCGACCGATATTGAAGACTCAGAGCCAGGGAAAGTGGAGGAGCTGGAGGAACTTGGTATGAGACTGGGGACTTGACCATGATTTAGGACAGGGTCAGGCGTTGGAGGTGGAGCATTCTGATAGAGGCGCGGAAAGGTCTGGGTGCTGGGTCTGCTGATTGCTAGACCTAAGCATTTCTACTGGGGTAATCGAGTGGAGAGTCAATCGCTGGGTGATGTGACGAGGGGTGGCGATGCCTTTGTCTGCGTTTCGCCTTGGTCTGCTGTCCGTCCTTGGGGTAGATAGGCAGAGGACGACTTGAACAGTCTGGTGGGGACCTTTGCCAGTTCGGTGGATGTGTGAGACTTACCCTCAGGTCGGCTAGTAAATGATTTCCTCACTCTCAGTCTTAGCTTGCTGTTACTGCCCTGCGGGCTACCAGTTTCTGATCAGAGATGTGGACCCTAGGTGGGAACCTTAGGGTCACATCGGGGTCACCCTAGGGCGAGCCTGTCTGACCGGCCCTGCCGCCCTTCCTCCGGAGGCCGGTCAGTGCCCAGCTAACCTTATTCCTATTGGTTCCTGCTAGGCTGTTACTGAGGCGGAGACAAGGGTGATGATTGGCTTTCTGGGGATAGAGAAGTCTGGTGATTGGCTAAATTTCTGAAGCTCTTGAAGCTGTGAGAGGACGCTCCCACGGAGGCTGGGTAAGCAGGCGCGCCGCGGTAGGTCGCCCTAGTGGCTCAGGATTGGAAGCCTGTCAGACAGTGCAGCGGCTGGGTTGTTCCCATCGTCGACTTCCCGCTATTTGTCCCATATTTCTGTTACCCTACTTGCGCGCTTCTAGGGGCACCTTATACCGGTATCTGCTCTGTCTCCTTGCCTTCAGTCTTTCTGCACTGACAGTTCAGACCAGCCTTTGGGCCCTCACTGTGTTGGCAACTTCAGTGCACTCTTTTCTTCTCTCTGTAGAATTGGTTGCAGAGAAGGCCAGAGACTGTCACCTGGAAACAGTGGGCACTCTTGTTAAGGGCAGTTGGAGCTGGACCATCGCGCCAGAGAGCTGGGGCAGGGGGCCGTGCCCCATCTCCAGGGCTCCTGGGGCCACTGCTGACCTGGTAAGGGAAAGATTGGAACTGGTTTAGCGGAAAACATGGCTGAATGTTTGGCTTCCCAGCTAGAGCGTGATCTCTTGTCTCTGATTTAGGCTGGATGCATCGGGCAGTGGACCCTCCAGGGGCCCGCTCTGCACGGGAAGCCTTTGCCCTTGGGGGCTTGAGCTGTGCTGGGGCTTGGAGCTCCTGCCCACCCCATCCTCCTCCCAGAAGCTCATGGCTGCCTGGAGGCAGGTGAGAACTGGACCACTAGCTTTATCTGCAGGCATGTCTCGTCCAACCCTCTCTGTCCATTGGCGTTTTCCATGGGCTTTCCTTCTGTTGTGGGTTCGGATGCCAGCCTCCTCTGTTCTTACTCCCTCTGACCGCTCCATTCTAGGGGGAGGAGTACTTTCCTGGCAGTGCATAACCGACCCTTTCTCTTTACAGGTGCTCTGCCAGCATTGGGCAGCCCCCACTCTCTGCTCCTTTACCCCCTTCTCATGGCAGTAGCTCCGGGCACCCTAACAAACCCTATTATACTCCTGGGTAAGTGGGGGATTCAAAAGTTCTAGGATAGAAGGAAAGTTGGGACCTTAAAATGTTTTCCCACGCCTGATCATCCCCAATTCCTTCTACTCTGTAGGACACCCACCCCAAGACCCCTCCATGGGAAGTTGGAGTCCCTCCATGGCTGTGTACAGGCATTGCTCCGCGAGCCGGCCCAGCCAGGGCTATGGGAGCAGCTTGGGCAGCTGTACGAGTCAGAGCATGACAGTGAGGAGGCCGTGTGCTGCTACCACAGGGCCCTTCGATATGGAGGAAGCTTCGCCGAGCTGGGGCCCCGAATCGGACGATTGCAGCAGGTGGGATGAGGCAGGACATAGGTGGCTAAGTTGTGCCTTCTAGCGCACTGTCCCCAATTCATCTTCATCTGACCTTTGACCCTCCCAGGCCCAGCTCTGGAACTTTCATGCTGGTTCCTGTCAGCACAGAGCCAAGGTCCTGCCCCCCCTGGAGCAAGTGTGGAATTTGCTGCATGGTGAGGTGAGGCTGAGGCTAAGTGACTGAGGGAAGGGGTCGCGCACACAGACCAGTGCTCGCACCACCATGTCTGAGTGACTGAGGGAAGGGGTTGCGCACACAGACCAGCGCTCGCACCACCATGTCTGAGTGACTGAGGGAAGGGGGTCACGCACAGCGGGCCGGCGCTCACATCACCATTTCTCTCCTTTCAGCACAAACGGAACTATGGGACTAAGCGAGGGGGCCCTCCAGTGAAGAGATCCGCTGAACCCCCAGTGGTCCAGCCTATGCCTCCTGCAGCACTCTCAGGCCCCTCAGGAGAGGAGGGCCTCAGCCCTGGTGGGAAGCGCAGGAGAGGCTGCAGCTCTGAACAGGTAGGTTGGTTGTTCATGGCTCAGCAGGCAGAGTGGATGCCTGGAGCAAGGAGTAAGGATTGTCACACTCTCTTCTCTTCTAGGCTGGCCTTCCCCCAGGTCTGCCACTCCCTCCACCACCCCCACCCCCACCACCACCCCCACCTCCACCTCCACCACCACCACCACCACCACCACCACCGCTGCCTGGCCTGGCTATTAGCCCCCCATTTCAGCTGACTAAGCCAGGGCTGTGGAATACCCTGCATGGAGATGCTTGGGGCCCCGAGCGCAAGGGTTCAGCACCCCCAGAGCGCCAGGTGAGCTCCCCTTTAGTGCCTGCTACCTCTTGTAAATCCTCCTTTCCACGTCTCGCTTTGTGACCTCATTCATCTCCCATAGGAGCAGCGGCACTCGCTGCCTCACCCATATTCATATCCAGCTCCTGCCTACACTGCTCATCCGCCCAGCCATCGGCTGGTCCCGGCCACACCCCTTGGTCCAGGTCCCCGACCCCCAGGAGCAGAGAGCCATGGCTGCCTGCCTGCCACCCGTCCCCCCGGAAGTGACCTTAGAGAGAGCAGAGTTCAGAGGTCGCGGATGGACTCCAGCGTTTCACCAGCAGCATCTACCGCCTGCGTGCCTTACGCCCCTTCCCGGCCCCCCGGCCTCCCCGGCACCAGCAGCAGCAGCAGCAGCAGCAGCAGCAGCAGCAGTAGCAGTAACAACACTGGTCTTCGGGGTGTGGAGCCGAGCCCAGGCATTGTATGTTATGACCTTGGGCTGAAGGTGGGTGACGTTGTCTGAGGGACCAGAACACCACTCTGACCTCTCCATTCTCCATTGCAGCCTGGCGCTGACCATTACCAAAACCCTGCGCTGGAGATGTCCCCTCACCAGGCCCGCCTGGGTCCCTCCGCACACAACAGTCGGAAACCATTTTTGACGGCCCCTGCTGCTGCTCCCCACTTATCCCTACCACCCGGGACCCCATCATCCCCTCCACCCCCATGTCCTCGCCTCCTGCGCCCCCCACCACCCCCTGCTTGGATGAAGGGCTCAGCCTGCCGCTCAGGCTCAGCCCGAGAGGACGGAGGAGAGATCTTGGGGGAGCTCTTTTTTGGTGCTGAGGGACCTCCCCGTCCTCCCCCATCCCTTCCCCACCGCGATGGCTTCTTGGGGCCTCCAAACCCCCGCTTTTCTGTGGGCACTCAGGATTCGCACACCCCTCCCGCTCCCCCAACCACCACCACCACCACCAGCAGCAGCAGCAGCAACAGCCACAGCAGTAGTCCTACTGGGCCTGTGCCCTTCCCACCACCCCCCTATCTGGCCAGAAGTATAGATCACCTCCCCAGGCCATCCAGCCCAACCTTGAGCTCCCGGGACCCACCTCTTCCACCACTGACTCTTGCCCTGCCTCCAGCCCCTCCCTCCTCCTGCCACCAAAATACCTCAGGAAGCTTCAGGCGCTCGGAGAGCCCCAGGCCCAGGGTCTCCTTCCCAAAGACCCCCGAGGTGGGGCAGGGGCCACCCCCAGGTTCTCTGAGTAAAGCCCCTCAGCCTGTGCCACCTGGGGTTGGAGAGCTGCCCGCCCGAGGCCCGAGGCTCTTTGATTTTCCACCGACTCCGCTGGAGGACCAGTTTGAAGAGCCAACTGAATTCAAGATCCTACCTGATGGGCTAGCTAACATCATGAAGATGCTGGACGAATCCATTCGAAAGGAGGAGGAGCAGCAGCAGCAGGAGGCAGGCGTGGTTCCCCCACCCCCACTCAAAGAGCCCTTTGCATCTCTACAACCTCCATTTCCCAGTGACACAGCCCCAGCCACCACCACTGCTGCTGCCACCACCGCCGCTGCAGCCACTACCACCACCACCACCACCACCACCCAAGAAGAGGAGAAGAAGCCACCACCAGCCCTGCCACCACCACCGCCTCTAGCCAAGTTTCCTCCACCTCCCCAGCCACAGCCCCCACCACCTCCACCAGCCAGCCCAGCCAGCCTGCTCAAATCATTGGCCTCTGTTCTTGAGGGACAAAAGTACTGTTACAGGGGGACTGGAGCAGCCGTTTCAAGCAGGCCTGGGTCCGTGCCCGCCACTCAGTATTCCCCAAGTCCCGCATCAGGTGCTACCGCCCCACCACCCACTTCAGTGGCCCCTGGCGCCCAGGGCTCCCCCAAGCCCTCTGTTTCCTCGTCATCTCAGTTCTCTACCTCAGGCGGGCCTTGGGCCCGGGAGCGCAGGGCAGGTGAAGAGCCAGCACCAGGCCCTGTGACCCCTGCCCAGTTGCCCCCACCTCTGCCGCTGCCCCCTGCTCGTTCTGAGTCTGAGGTGCTAGAAGAAATCAGTCGGGCTTGTGAGACCCTTGTAGAGCGGGTGGGCCGCAGTGCCATCAACCCAGCAGACCCAGTGGACATAGCAGACCCAGTGGACGGTGGGACTGAGCCACAGCCGACTCCGGCACAGGCCAAGGAGGAGAGTGGGGGGGTGGCCGCCACGGCAGCAGGTCCAGGTAGCGGCAAGCGTCGTCAGAAGGAGCATCGGCGGCACAGACGGGCCTGCAGGGACAGTGTGGGTCGTCGACCCCGTGAGGGGAGGACCAAGGCCAAGGCTCCCAAAGAAAAAAGCCGAAGGGTGCTGGGGAACCTGGACTTGCAGAGTGAAGAGATCCAGGGCCGGGAGAAGGCCCGGCCTGATGTAGGTGGGGCTTCCAAAGTCAAGACACCCACAGCTCCAATGCCCCCACCTGCTCCTGCACCCTCTGCTCAGCCAACACCCCCATCAGCTCCTGTCCCTGGGAAGAAGACTCGAGAGGAAGCTCCAGGGCCTCCAGGTGTGAGCCGCGCAGATATGCTGAAGCTTCGGTCACTTAGTGAGGGCCCTCCCAGGGAGCTGAAGATCAGGCTGGTCAAGGTAGAGAGTGGGGACAAGGAGACCTTTATCGCCTCAGAGGTGGAAGAGCGGCGGCTGCGCATGGCAGACCTCACCATCAGCCACTGTGCTGCTGATGTCATGCGTGCCAGCAAGTGAGTTTGGAGACTATAATACCAAGGCCGCCCAGTTGTCCTGGGGATTGGTTCTTGCTCATTACCCCATGTTCCTGACCTTATTCTATGGTCTTCTCACAGGAATGCTAAGGTGAAAGGGAAATTTCGAGAGTCCTACCTTTCCCCTGCCCAGTCTGTGAAACCGAAGATCAACACTGAGGAGAAGCTGCCCCGGGAAAAACTCAACCCCCCTACACCCAGCATCTATGTATGTATGCTGTCTGTCCTCAGAACCACCCTTCCCAGAAGGGTTAAGTTGGGGTACTTAGAGCCTGGGAAAGGGCTCTGACCCGACCGTCTCCTGGTTGTCTCAGTTGGAGAGCAAACGAGATGCCTTCTCGCCGGTCCTGCTACAGTTCTGTACAGACCCTCGGAACCCCATCACGGTCATCAGGGGCCTGGCTGGTTCACTTCGGCTAAGTGAGTTTGGGGAAAAAGAATGCACAAGGCTGTAAGGATTGTGGCTTGTGGGACCCTTCTAGAACCACCTCCATGCTTAGAGAATTGCCACAGTGAAAGAGCACACTCAGTCACACACAGGCTATCTTTCAGGAGTGCTGAGTGGTGTGTCAGCCAGCCTTGAGGTTTTCTCTCATCTGTCACTTCTGTCCCCTACTGTAGACACATGGGAAGATAGATCTCAGGAGTGGTTAGAGTCATTCTTCTGACTTTCTTAGTGAATAAGAATGAAAAGAATGGTCGGGCAGAGCCAGCACACACCTTTAATCCCAGCGGGGAGGCAGAGGCAAGCAGGTCTTTGTAAGTTTGAGGCCAGCCTGGTCTATAGAGTGAGTTCCAGAACAGCCAGGGGTATACAGAGAAACTCGGTCTCTAAAAAACAAAACAAAAAAGAATTAAAAATGAATTATAGACTACTTCTGATCCATGGTTAGTTTTTTTCCCTTTTTTTATGCAAAATTTTAAGCAGTATAAAACCAGAGGAAACAAGAAATAGAAAAGTCAATCTCGTTTCCTTTATACCCAGCATTCTTTCCTCCCAGGGAGCAGTTTGGGAGACATTCCAAGCTCGACTACATCTTTGACTTGACCCATTCATTGACTGCCTACCATGTGGGCATATGCATGCCTGGGAATTCTAGTAGAGACACTTGAGGAGTGAAGCAGCTAGAGGAAGGGGCTGGGAAGGAGCCAGCCTTGTCGGCCTCCTAGGCTGTGATCCATGCCTATTCCCTGGTGCTGAGGGTTGTGATCTATGCCTATTCTTTGGTGCTGAGTTTTGGTAAATCTATGTCCACTTCATCAGAGTCCTGGCCAGGAAGGGAAGGGGGAAGTCGAGCCTTCTGACCTGATTGACATCCTGTTTGGCACTCCTTCAGACTTAGGCCTTTTCTCCACCAAGACTCTGGTGGAGGCGAGCGGAGAGCATACAGTGGAGGTCCGTACCCAAGTGCAGCAGCCCTCAGATGAGAACTGGGACCTGACAGGTACCAGACAGATCTGGCCCTGTGAGAGCTCCCGTTCACACACCACCATCGCTAAATATGCACAGTACCAGGCCTCGTCCTTCCAGGAGTCACTGCAGGTGAGGATCAGGCATGAGTGGGAACAAGGGTGCTGGGCTCTGACTAAAGTGGGCTTCAGGAAGTCACTGACCCAGACCTGTGTACCTGTCTGACCAAGCAGGAGGAGAAGGAGAGTGAGGATGAGGAGTCTGAGGAACCAGACAGCACTACAGGAACCTCCCCCAGGTAAAGTATCATTCTGTCCCTTCCTGCTTCGCTCTTTCCCTTTGGTTCGCCATCAACCTGTCTGTGCTTTTGCCCCAGCAGCAGTGCACCGGACCCCAAGAACCATCACATCATCAAGTTTGGCACTAACATCGACCTGTCCGATGCCAAGAGGTCAGTGAAGCTAGACCAGTGACACTGGGATGAAACCCTACTAGATGCTGGTCTGGGATACCCTCTTAACTTGGTCGGCATTCCTGTGTCCATAGGTGGAAGCCACAGCTGCAAGAGCTGCTGAAACTGCCTGCCTTCATGCGAGTAACGTCCACAGGCAACATGCTTAGCCATGTGGGCCACACCATCCTGGGCATGAACACCGTGCAGCTTTACATGAAGGTCCCTGGCAGCCGAACGCCAGGTGTGCTTTTCACCGTGCGTGTGCGTGCGCATGCGCACTGCGCTGAATTGGCACACTCCATGCTTAAGTCTTAGCCAATAAGGGCAAAGGGCGGGGTTGTCGCTCCGTCTGCGGAGCCGTCCATGACGTTCTATCTCCCTCTGCAGGCCACCAAGAGAATAACAATTTCTGCTCTGTCAATATCAACATTGGCCCTGGGGACTGTGAGTGGTTCGCGGTACATGAGCACTATTGGGAGACCATCAGCGCCTTCTGTGATCGGTGCGCACCATCTCTTGCTAGTCACCCCATCACATCGGGACCTTGGGTTTCCCACCTGACCCTGTGACTGCCCACTCCACAGGCATGGTGTGGACTACTTGACCGGTTCCTGGTGGCCAATCTTGGATGACCTCTATGCGTCCAATATTCCTGTTTACCGCTTCGTGCAGCGCCCTGGAGACCTGGTGTGGATTAATGCAGGGACTGTGCATTGGGTGCAGGCTACTGGCTGGTGCAACAACATTGCCTGGAACGTGGGGCCCCTCACTGGTGAGAGGCTGGGGTTGGGTCATCATGGTACAGTGATGGGTATGAGGAGTGAACCTTGTTAGGGAGAGCTGGGTCTGGAGAATCTGAGGGAAGAAGGGGCTGGGGGCTGGTTGAAAAACCTGCATGACCTCCTCTGGCCTACAGCCTATCAGTACCAGCTGGCCCTGGAGCGCTATGAGTGGAACGAAGTGAAGAACGTCAAGTCCATTGTGCCCATGATTCATGTGTCCTGGAACGTAGCTCGAACGGTCAAGATCAGCGATCCTGACTTGTTCAAGATGATCAAGTGAGACTTCTGTTTGGTTATCAGACCACCTCCACCTGGCTTGTTTTTTTTCTACCCTTGTTCTTCCTGACTCCTCATTCCTCTCCTATGTCTGCAGCATGTTCTTAAGTGTTACTGTGCTGGGGAGCCTGACAAAAGCCCTATTCTCATCGCATAGCCTTTGTTTCCTGTGGTCCAAACACACACATAAAACCTTGAAATGTCAAGTGTGACGTAGTCAAGACAGGAAATGCAACTCAGAAATGAAAAAGGAAGGCTGCCTAGGGAAGTCCATGAAGCTAGGGTCTCAGGAGCTCCACCCCTGCCCATCTGCCACCCTCCAGCCTTGGCACCCCTTCTGGAGTCTTGTCTCAACACCCACCTTTTGGGGTCTTGCTCAGGTTCTGCCTCCTGCAGTCAATGAAGCACTGTCAGGTGCAGCGGGAGAGTCTGGTGCGGGCAGGGAAGAAAATCGCTTACCAAGGCCGCGTCAAGGATGAGCCTGCCTACTACTGCAACGAATGCGACGTAAGTGTGCGAGCTCTCCCCTGCCTGGAAGGTTCCTAACAGTAGTAAGTAGTGACTTCTTAGTGACAGCTGCTTCCTCCTGGCCAGGTGGAGGTGTTCAACATCCTGTTCGTCACGAGTGAGAACGGCAGCCGAAACACGTATCTGGTGCACTGCGAGGGCTGTGCGCGCCGTCGCAGCGCGGGCCTACAGGGCGTGGTGGTGCTGGAGCAGTACCGCACCGAGGAGCTGGCGCAGGCCTACGATGCCTTCACACTGGTGAGAGCACCGGGGCTCCAGAGGGGGCGCGGGAGCGGCCGGGCCCCACCGGCCCGCCACTGAAGCCGCCCACTTTCTCCCGGCAGGCTCCCGCCAGCACGTCGCGATGAGGCCGGACGCCCCGCTCGCCCGCCCACGCTGGGCGCGGCGGGGCCACCAGCACACGCCTGGGCTGGACCTAGGTCCCGCCTCTGGCCGGGAAGGGGGTCGGGCCCAGCCCTTCCACCCTATTGGCAGCTCCCCTCACTTAATTTATTAAGAAAAAAAATTTTTTTTAACAAATACGAGGAAAAAAAGGAAAAAAAATGGGAGACGGGGAGGGGGCTGGCAGCCCCTCGCCCACCAGCGCCTCCCCTCACCGACTTTGGCCTTTCTAGCAACAGACACAAGGACCAGGCTCCGGCGGCGGCGGGGGTCACATACGGGTTCCCTCAAGCCTGCCCGCCGCCCGCCGCCCGCCGGCGCAGACGTTCGCGGCTCGTTGTGTACATAGACGTTCGGCAGCCGAGGTTTTTAATGAGATTCTTTCTATGGGCTTTACCCCTCCCCCAGGACCTCCTTTTTTTACTTCCAATGCTAGCTGTGATCCCTGTATATGTCTCTTGTTTATTCACTTGGTTATGATTCGTATTTTTGTTCTGTTTTTGGTTTTTAATTTATAACAGTCCCACTCACCTCTATTTATTCATTTTTTTTTGTTTTGTTCTTTCTTTTTTTCTTTCTTTCTGTCTGTCTGTCTTTCTTTTTTTTTTTGGGAAAACCCGACCTCCTACATCCCCAAGCCATCCCTCCTGCCTCTTTGGGAGGCCCGCTCCTGGGCCCTCCCTGTGCCCCAGTATATGTCCGGGCTTGGCCCGTCCGTCTCCGCCCGCCCGCGGCTTCAGCCGGGCTCTCATGGTGCTCAAACCTGCTCCCCTCCCCTACGTCCTGCACTTTCTTGGACCAGTACCCCCACTCCCGACCCGACCCCAACCCCACCTGAGGGTGAGCGACTCCTGTACTGTAGGGGAAGAAGTGGGAACTGAAATGGTATTTTGTAAAAAAATAAATAAATAAAATAAAAAAAAAGTTTTAAAGAAAGAACTATGAGGAAAAGGAACCCTGTCCTCCCCAGCCTCGGCCATTTTAAAAACATTGGACACCTACACACACCCCCTTTTTTAAAGGCGTGAAACATCCCAGGGCAGGGCCTCTCTGGGGCAGGGACACCCTGGGGTGATTTTCTCTGGGGCTTTATTTTCATTTTCTTAGTTCGTTTTTCTCCCGCTGGGGCTGCGGAGGGGTGGGGGGTTTACAGTCCCGCCCCCTCGCACTGCACTGTCTCTCTGCCCCAGGGGCAGAGGGGGCTTCCCATCCCTACCCTATTTTCGGTGATTTTTGTGTGAGAATATTATTAAAAATAAAAGCAGGAAAAAAAAAAAAGACCCTTGTGTTTGATGATGGCTGTGAAGCTTATCAGTTGAAGGGTCGAGGGACTGACGGGAGGGCGATGCAGCCCCTGGAGGTGGCGAGCCCCTCCCCGGAGGAGCCTGTGGAATGTCCAGAACCACAGTCTGCTCCTTAGGATGAGGATGCCTAATCCCAGAGCTGCATTCCAGGATAAGGTAGTGGGGGGCGGGGTGGGGTGGGGAGAGCCTGCCCGGGGGAGGGGCAGGAAAGAGGGCTATAAGGACTGCAGCCATGCGGGGCGGAAACCAACCAGGCCATGGCGGAGGTCCCCGGAGCCCAGCGCCCCGTTGTCTCTGGCGGCCCAGAGCCCCGGGATCCCCTAGATTGCTGGGCCTGTGCAGTGCTAGTAACGGCTCAGAATCTGCTGGTGGCTGTTTTCAATCTCCTCTTGCTGGCGCTGGTGCTGGGGACCATCTTGCTACCTGCTGTCACCATGCTAGGCTTCGGCTTTCTCTGCCACTCCCAGGTAAGCATGTGCCCCAAGGGGTGTGAGTGAGTGGTGTGTGGGCGGGTGGTCTTTGAGCCACAACATCCCTAAGTGGGCTGTTTCCTCTTGGGCAGAGTGGCCCATTCTGATGTGTCTTATCCGCACAGTTTCTGCGCTCTCAGGCACCCCCTTGTACCGCGCACCTGCGGGACCCAGGCTTCACTGCCCTGTTGGTCACCGGATTCCTACTGCTCGTGCCGTTGCTTGTGCTTGCCCTGGCTACCTACCGCCGCCTCTGCCTGCGCCTCCGCCTGGCCGACTGCCTCGTGCCCTACAGCCGAGCCCTCTACAGGCGGCGGCGCATCCCACAGCCGAAGCAAATCTCGGTCTCACCAGGCTCACGGTCTGTTCCCACACCGGGAAAGGTCTGGGTCTGAGGTGCTTATAGTCAAGAATCCTGTCGATTGCCCTCCTGGTCTCTCAAGGACTTGAAGCAAGCCCAGGAGTGTACTGCCCAACCCTGCCCCTTACCGATGCCTGAGTCAGATCCTAGCATCCCTTTGATGGAACAGCAGAATGTGGACACAAAGCTGGCGAAAATCCCCATGTCCTAGAAAATTCATTCACATTTGATTCCTGAATCTTTGGGCTGGACCCTGCACATCATCTTTCCCTTCCCTAGTGTAAACAGGAGAGCTGGACCTTGTGCCTTCCTTTTCTCGTGCAGCTCCTCCATAATTTACGGGAATGAGGGACAGGGCTCGAGAAGAAACCATCACAAATAATAAAAAATTTATAAAATGAATGCACTCTGACTACAGGGGTGGCACATAGCCAATCGCCCCTGCCCAGGGCTCAGAAGTAGGAAACAAATGCTCAAGACTACAAATGGGCAAAGCAGAGAGCATCTTTCGGCATCCTGCCTTTCCTTATCGCATTAGTCCGTTCTTCCTGGTCAGACCCCAGAGTTCTCTGGCCCTGACCCCAAAGTCACTTCCCCATTAATAGCGCAGAGAGGGCCTTGTTTCGGCTGCCTACCCAGCTCCCCTTGGGGACCCGAGCCCGTTCTCTGACCCCAGCTTAAAGGAACTAAGTGTTGCCAGGCCGGGGTGGGAAACAATGGGTCTTCCGGAGCAGGATGACACCCCTTCCCGCTACAATCTGAAGCAGGATCGTGGGAGGGAAGATGGAGGGGCCCACCCTAGGGCCTGTTGCCTTAAGCTCATAACTTGAGGGAGGGTTTGGAACTCCAGGACATTAGGTTGAAGGGGCAGGTTGAGGACGCTCCTGAACTCAGATGAACCTCTAAGTGTGAGATGTGCCATCCCTACCCTGACATTGGTCCTACACACAGACACGGGCCACTTTGGTCATAGGGTTTAATGGTCTCAAAGAGAAGTGCAATCGTGGTCAGAGATACGGGCCCCCCGACAGACTCTCCCTTTGGACTTCAATAGAAACGATGTGGTGTCCTGGTACCATGGCCAGACCCAGCACACGGGGTTCCCCCGCAGAAAATGAATCTGGAAAAAAAAAGAGTCAGAGTATCAGAACAGCAGGCAAACATCGGTCTCGCCCCAGAAAATAAGGGGTGCAGTTAAGGCCCGCAAGAGGAAATGCCTTGCAGTGAATTTCCGCCGCATTCCCGAAGAGATAGGTGTGTATTTCTTGAGCACTGACCAGAAGGCTTGAGGAACTCTTGCGCAGAGCCCAGGATGACGTTACAGTCGCGATCGGTGCACAGGAAGCAGCCAACTAGTGTCCTTCCATCTGTCATACGAATACGCATGGTCTTGTTGAGCAGTGCCTCTAGTTGCTGCCGTGCACGCGCTGCTGGCGAGTCCTCCGGTTCCCCATCAGAGTCCTGTTAGAGCAGGACAAGCACTCAGACGCCCAGTGTCTGCAGCACTCATAGAACCACAGTTCCCAGCTGCCCTCGCGGCGTGGCCCGAAGCCCGTGGGCTGCTGGGAACTGCAGTTCCCTTTACCACCCTCACCACCCGTTTCTCCTCCCCGCCCGGTGCCGCTGCCCGACTCTTCCTCCAGAACCCGAGCCCACGCTAACCCCGGCGCTGGAGCTGCTCTGACGCCGACTGCAACAGCCATTCTCCTCTCGTAGTAGCATGGTCGGCCCAGCTCCGGCCATTGGCCCTGGGACCTCCTTTGGGCCTTAAACTTCCTAAAAGCGTTTTTGGGGTCGGCGCTTCAGATCTCGCGAGTGCTCCCAAGCGCTTTCGTGAGATCACAATTCTTCCTCGTCTCCGGTTCCGCCACTACAGAGATCTCGCGAGATTTTATTTCATGCAAGGCTCCTCGATGCCTACTAGGCTAGTAAAAGAATATCGCGAGAACTTTACCTGAAATTTCTTAAACAGCTTTTAGAAACGCTTGAAATTTGGTGATTTATAAGCCCTCCATTCTAGTCTCTTCGTCGATATTTTCTGTTACCCCTAACTCATCTAGCCTACGCTCCATTATGAAACGGATTGTCTTCATTTCCTCTAAGAATGAATTCAACAACCGTATGCTCGATGCCGGAATCCAGAATGTTTCCGGTGAACAGTGGCAGCCCAAGCCCCGCCCTGCTTACGTATATTTAACTCCAGTGGACGGTGGCCGGTAAAGGACAATGGTTTCCATGTCAGCGACAAACGCACTCCTGGTAGTTCTTGGACCTGATAGTTTTAAGATTGCTGAGGAGCGAGAAAGTAGCTGAGGGAGCCTGTGCCTCTTGTAGAACAGGAGCCATGCCGCGCCGGGGCCTAGTGGCGGGGCCAGACTTTGATAACTTTCAGCGTCGGTATTTCACGCCGTCAGAAGTAGCGGAACACAACCAGCCCGAGGACCTATGGGTGTCTTACCTGGGATTTGTTTACAATCTAACACCGCTTGTACAGGAATTCAAAGGTAACGGAGGGACACACGCTAGGGAAGGGCTGGAGAGCTGGTTCTGGCACTTGGGTTGCCGGCCGTTGACGGCCTCTGTTCCTTTTTAGGGGATCTACTGTTGAAACCCATCTTGGAGGTTGCAGGCCAGGACATTAGTCACTGGTTTGATCCAAAGACCAAAGACGTAAGTGCTGTTGGAGTGTGGGGTTGTTGGAAGCGGCACTGGAGAGCGGAGAAGGGATGGCGGGGGAATAACTAGAACTCGAAATAGTGATTGCTCCTATCCTTCTCTCCAAACCCTTGCTTTTGAAGATTCGCACGCACATAGATCCACTGACTGGTTGCATGAGATACCGCACCCCGCGGGGCCGCTTCGTGCATATCCCGCCTCCTCTGCCCCGTTCAGACTGGGCCAATGATTTCGGAATACCCTGGTGGAAGGGGGCAAATTACCAGGTGGGGCGGCTGTCTGCCCGGACCCGGAACATCCGTATTATTAACACTCTTACAACGCAGGAGCATACACTGCAGGTGAGATCTGGTGCCTGGGGACATACTAGAGGAACCAGAAGACTTCTGTGTCTTCTTCCCTTAATATTAACATGACAGAGGAAAGCAGATGATCCTGGTACCCAGAGTTGGAAATTCTAGAAGTATGTTTGTATTACAGCTACCACAGTCTCCTTCATAGATCTAGGCCAGCATCTTAGTGATGGTGGTCCTTGGAAGGGTTTATATGCTGTTATGGATCCGTTGTAAATGAGAGGCACCGGCTTTGACTATTGAGTCATTTATTTGTTAGAAGTGATAGGACTGTGGTGTCTTTATAGTATACTGTAGCTTTAACTTTCCTTACTAGGACTATGGGGTGCCTGAAAGGTGCTGTCTGCTAATAGAGGCACTCTTCATTCAAGCTCTGTTGTTTCTTGCAACTGATTCTCTTCTATTGTTCTTCCCAAGTTTCCTTAGAGCAAATCCTGAAAGATCTAGGTATAAGGACCCTACTGGCTTTTGGGGAGTGTGTGTGTGTTCCACACAGAATTGTAGAGGTGGATACTTCTGTGTTCTTTAGGTGGGGGCTCTGGAGTCAATGTGGGAAATCCTACACCGCTATCTCCCCTATAATGCACATGCTGCCAGCTACACATGGAAATACGATGGGAGGAATTTGAACATGGATCAAACCCTGGAAGAAAATGGGATCCGGGATGAAGAAGAAGAGTTTGACTATCTTAATATGGATGGTGCACTTCACACACCTGCGATACTGCTCTACTTCAATGATGACCTCACAGAGCTATAGGAAAGGAGATGTGCATGTAGACTCAAGATGTTTGAGTTTGCCTCTTTCTATGCCTTGAGGAAAAGAGGTGTGGGTCTGTGGGGCCTGGGCCTACACCTCCGTTCCCTGCTGGGAATCAGCCCGTGGTTCTTGTGCCTTTCTGACATGTAAGGGCCTTATCCCTGGCTCCTTTGCTCATGGGTGATTTGCTCAAAGAGTATTAGAGGGATCCTAGGGGAGAGTCCCTAGAACAGAGGGGACCTAGAGTCTCTCAAGAATGTGAGGAGGAGGTAAAGCTGAGGCAAAACTTTTTAGTAGTAAGAGAGAGAAAGACACACAGGCATGAAGGGATGGAAGAACTTTTTTGGCAAAGGTGAGAATGAGATGTTTGTAGGAAGGAGACAAGGATTTGGAAATTAGCATTACCAATCGTAGATGGTAGGCTGACTTCCTTTCTAAAGGTGTTTACTAGTTGATGCCCCAGGAAAAGTGAATGCAGTTAGTTTAGGATTGAAATCATGCTGGAGTTTTACACTGTTCAGTACAGCTATCCTATAAGGTGAACGCGTCCATGCTATCTCACAGGTAATTCCTTAGGAATTTACAAAGGTTCAGTAGCACAAGTGCACATTTATGAGTTATGGTAGAGCCACAATGCACACGCCTGTCCGACTCTGAAAGTCTCTGTTAGCCTTGCCTAATGCTGACATTTCTAATGGCTTCTCTCACACTGAGTATTTGGAATGTAAGCTTGTCCTAGGCTTGTTGCCTGATGGGGAAATGTAAGCCTATTGTGTACTCAATATTTACTGTGTTTGAAAGGAGTTGATTAAGAGCGTACTCTAGAGATAGAAGCAGGGAAGGCTAAACTTCAGCCCAGCACTGGCTACTGAGGCTGCTTCCTTGTTGATATCATAAGATTTCTGACTGTTCGGGTATAAGAAGATAGATATTTGGTGACTCCAGAAAACAACAGAATGGAGAAAGGGCCTGTGAATCAAGACATTGTTGTGAGGGACCCAAATGGCAGCACCTTCTTTTTCCAGTAGGCCTTGCCACTAACAGACAGCAAGGAAGACAAAGTTGAATTTGTCAAATGGTAACCCCAAAAGAGGTTTGTTGTGGTCAAAAAGAGGGGAACTAAGAGAGGCAGACAACTCTCATAGTGACTGGCTACATCTGGTTCCCTTTATCCCTAACAGAGGAGGGGAATTAAGAATAACTGATAAATTGAGCCAGGCGTGGTGGCTTTAATCCCAGCACTGGGGAGGCAGAGGCAGGTGGATCTCATGAGTTCCAGGTCAGCCTGGTCTACAAAACAAGTTTCAGGACAGCCAGAGCTACATAGAGAAACCCTGTCTCAAAACCAACCCAACCCAACCCAACCCAACCCAACGACATAGTAACTGGAAAGTGAACTTCCCTGCAGTAGCAGCAGCAGCAGCAAGGAAATATGAGTCAAGGAGCTTGCATCCTCCCAGCAGTGGCTCTGGCTGCAGGGTAAAGTTCCATGACCTCATGAGACACTGGTGGGATGCACTGTCTCAGAGGGTGACTGGGAAGCATGAACAAATGTGGGCTCAAACTCTTGATGTCAGTGATTTCTTAATCTACTCATGGTGAAGACTTTCACTTAGTCTCATGCAGCCTAACAGCCCACAAATTGTTTGAATCAATCAGTCGTGATATTTAGTCAGCTTGCAAGTGATCTATGTGTGTTCTTATTTGTTCTTCTGAGTCTTAAACTATTTGAGAGCCAAAGCAGTTCCTCCCATGACATCCTCAGGGAATGTTCTGGCGTGTGCTTGTTCTGCCCAAGCTTGTCTCTTTTCCAGGACATCCCACTTGTAGACTTTTTTTTCCTGGGATGGGTGGTGGTGGTGGTGTCTCATTATGTGTGTGCGGGGGGGGGGGGGGGGGGCGCGGGTCTCATTATGTAGCCTTGACTGACCAGGAACTCAGAGGCCACTTGCCTATTCACAACTTTTTGATAGAAACACACACTCCTTTTCCTATTTGTCCAAGCACTCATCAATTCTGTTTCTAAGAATCTTTGGAATTTGTTCTTTTGTCTAATATAATAACCATCTTTGTCTCAGATTACTGGGAAACTTCCTGATATTAAATTTCTACCTCTGCCTTCACAAACCTAAATCTTAACTTTCTGCCCTAGATGTTTAGTAGGTTGGTCATGTGTTTGGAATAAAGCCCTAAATTCAAGAAGCCTTGCATAAATCAGGCCCTCCCTCCTTGCCCATGGCACCCCTCACAGTCCTCCTTGGCCTACAAGCCATGAGGGCTCTTTTTGCCTCAGTTAACACAGAAGCTGTTCTCAGTGCACCATACCCTTCTATTCTGCACCTTGGTTATCCTAACCAGGTTTTTTCTTTGTCTTTTTTGGCCCCACCTCAGCAGTATGCATTTTTCTGTGTTCTTATTATCACTCTAAAATTATGTAGACTGGCCAGGCAGTGGTGGTGCACACCTTTAATCCCAGCACTTGGGAGGCAGAGCGGGTTTCTGAGTTCAAGGCCAGCCTGGTCTACAGAGTTCCAGGACAGCCAAGGCTATACAGAGAAACCCTGTCTCAAAAAAGCAAAACAAAAAACTATGTAGACTGGGTGAAAATGGCTGTCTGCTAGATTGTAAGCTCATGGGGGCAGAAACCTCACTCATTTCTGTATTCTCATTGCTGAGCACATAGTGCTGCTCAATAAATATGACTGAATGAACTCAGATATCAAGGTATTCATCTATCTGCAATACTAGTGGGTCTGGTGTGTCTTGAAGGCAAGGTGGGACTAGGACAGTAGCATGCCTGGCCCTATTCTGTGGTCTCAACCCACAGGGGTGTGTGTGTGTGTGTGTGTTTTCTCTTTCTTTCTTTCTTTCTTTCTTTCTTTCTTTCTTTCTTTCTTTCTTTCCTTCCTTCCTTCCTTCCTTCCTTCCTTCCTTCCTTCCTTCCACAGAGCCAGGACTCAAAATTACCCTGCAATGGCAGGAGAGATAGTTGTGGGTGATCCACTTGTGATTTCCTCTATGGCCACCAGGTGGCTCTAACAACTAACAAGTCAGGAGAGTAGAGCCGTGAAACCAATGTCAAAGAAGTTAGACTTGAAGGGGCCACAGAGGGGAAGTCAGGGGAGGGTAGTAGGAAGAAAACCTACACGGCCACCACTCTGTTAGCATAGTTTATGCCTGATTTTAATTTTTCCATAAATACATAAATACTTTAAGAAGTCACATATGGGGCTAGGGAGATGGCACAGTGGTTAAGAGCATTGCGCGTTCTTCCAGAGGACCCTCTGTAACTCCACTTTTAAGGAATCTGACACCTGTACACATTTTTTTTAAAAATCTCAGAAAAAGGTCATTTATTGGTTGGGGTGAGTGGCAGGCTTGGTGTACAGCTTGGGATGTACTTAATAAAGCATTGTTAGAGGGGTGGTTGTGTGTGGCCTGAAGTGTACTCTAGAAATGAGAGGATGGCATCACGTTTTGGCGTGGCTAGATTTAGTCCCCTTTAGCCTTCACAGCCTGGAGAGTGAGTCTTCCAAGTTGCAACCTCAGGTTCCAGTGTGGGGTAAGACCACTGGGCAGCTGAAGTACTGACACAGGCAGCACTATGTGATTCAAGCTGACATCAAAACCCCCATTCTTCTGCCTCAGCCTCCTGAGTCCTGGGACTTCGGGCATGTACCACCATGCCCCAGTGTCTTATCATCAAAAGCAACCTGGGGAGGAAAGGGTTTTTTAAGCTTACAGTTGTAGTCCATCATGAAGGGAAGCCAGGGCAGGAATGCAAGGCAGGACTCTGGAGGCAGGAACTGAAGCAGAAGCTATGGAAGAATGCTACTTACTGGCTCGCTCCTCGTGGCTTATTAAGCCTGCTTTTTTTTTTTTTTTTTTTTTTTTTTTAAATATAGCTCAGGACCACTCCCAGTGGACTGGGGCTTCCAATACCAGTCATTCATTTTAAAATGCCCTACTATGGCATCTTCTCAATTGACACTCCTCTTCCTAGATAACTCTAGCTGTGTCAAGATGACAAAAACAACACCAGGACACCTGGCTAGCTGTTTTTAAGGTACTAGAGGTACACTAAAACTAAAGCTGACATGTAAACGAGCAAGGCGGCCGTTGAGGGGGCTGGAGGGTAAAGCACACAGATGAGGAACAAGATGTCCTATGGGTTTATTAATACCCATTGCTTATTTTGCTATGAGGCCTTCCGGTAGGCGCTGTCTTGTTCTAAAGTTGGATATCTGACATGAGGAATATGTGACTCATGTTTCAGGCTGAGATCTAGAAAGCAGGGAACATGGGTTTAGGGGTGTCCTCTGGGGTAGCTGTTTTGTGTGTGCAGGAAGGAGATGGGTAAAGACCGGATGTTAAGAGCGGCTGTCCTCAGTAAATCATAGCAGCTTCAGGGGACTCATTGGTAGTTGTCTACAAACTGGTGGTGACACACTTATTGGGGGACAATAAGCATATATTTCTTGCAGGTAAAATACCAATTAGAAAAAGGCTCTGCCTCATGGCAAGTAACCTGGACATCTTGAAACTTCCTAAATATATATGCCTGTGTGTGTGTGCACACATGTGCACTATTTTGGAAAAAGATAATTTTCATCAGATTCCCCAAAGAGCCCAAACCCCTACCCACGGTAGCAGCTTCACTTGTACAAAAGTAACAAGACTTTAAAAACCTGAGAAGTCACAAACAGGGTGCCTGGTACCACCTTAATGATGAGTGTCAACCATATCACATCTGCTGTGTTCCACAGCAGGGATTCCTAACATTTTCATCTTTGGAGTTAATGACTGGTCTAGAGTATTTTACAGCTATCCTAGAGTTTTCTGATCTAGTTGTGCCTTGTAGTGGAAGCTCAAATGTTTCCAGCCCTTTTAGGCTGGAGACTATAACCCCCAGTCGTGACATCTGGATAAGGTTGCTGCATCTAGATCCAGAGGTGAATTAGTGGAGAGCGAGCACACAGTTGAGTTGTTACTAGGAGAACAGCCAATGTATGACAGGTCAGCAAGAGTACATAAGGAGTGTAAGAAAGCAGAGTCTGAAACCTAAGGGACCCAACGGTCCTCATCTCAGAGATCAAACAGATATACAAAGTACTGGGCATGGATACTTTAGGCACATAGGAAACACTATAAAACAAAGCTTGTGTGTGAATAAATGAGGGGGCACTGTTAAACTTGGAATAGGGAAAAGACTGGTGAGGGAAAAAAATCTTAGCCTGCTACAGCTGTGTGCCCTTCTGGACCAGAGCCGTGCCATCTGGTGCCCTCAAACCTCGAAGAGCTACCGAGGGGGGGGGCTCATCTGTCCACCTAAATCATCCCTGTGTCACCAGTAATTGGACAGTGCCTGACACAGGATTTTAACAAATAAATGCTTATTTCAGGAATGAACATTACTAGGATGAAGAGATGGTTCAGCAGTTCAGAGCACTTGTTGCTCTTGCAGAAGACTAGGGTTCAATTCCCAGGACCCACATGGTAGTTCACAACCATCTATAACTCCAGTTCTAGGGGACTTGATGGTGTCTTCTGGCCTACGAGGGTACTAGGCACAGAGCGGTGCACATACGTACTTGCAGGCAAAGAATTCACACCTATAAAATTAAATCGGAAACAATTTAAGAAGCATGAAGTTACCACACAACTCCCACATTTAAGTCCATGTGAGGGGCTGGAGAGATGGCTCAGTGGTTAAGAGCACTGACTGCGCCTGGCAGTGGTGGTGCACGCCTTTAATCCCAGCACTTGGGAGGCAGAGGCAGAGAGGCAGAGAGGCAGAGAGGCAGAGAGGCAGAGAGGCAGAGAGAGGAGAGAGAGGCAGAGAGGCAGAGAGGCAGAGAGAGAGAGGCAGAGAGAGAGAGGCAGAGAGAGAGAGAGGCAGAGAGAGAGGCAGAGAGAGGAGAGAGAGGCAGAGAGGCAGAGAGGCAGAGAGGCAGAGGCAGAGGCAGAGGCAGAGGCAGAGGCAGAGGCAGAGGCAGAGGCAGAGGCAGAGGCAGAGGCAGGCAGATTTCTGAGTTCAAGGCCAACCACTCTACAGAGTGAGCTCCAAGACAGCCAGGGCTACACAGAGAAACCCTGTCTCAGAAAAACCCAAAAGGGGTGGGGGGGACAGAGGGAGGGAGGGAGGGAGACAGAGACAGAGCACTGCCTGCTCTTCCAGAGGTCCTGAGTTCAATTCCCAGCAACCACATGGTGGCTCACAACCATCTGTAATGGGATCTGATGCCCTCTTCTGGTGTGTCTGAAGCTCATTCCAGTGTACCCACATAAATCTTTTAAAAAAAAGAAAGAAAGAAAGAAAGAAAAAAAAAAAAGTCCATGTGAACACAAGAGCAAAGTGTCCCAAGCCCTACCTGATTGACAGTCTGGACAGGAAGTGAGAGGTGTACTGACAAACTGTCCTAACCCTTCTACATGTTTAGACTTGTCAGCCTAAAGGGGGTCAATATTAACCCTTAATACGTGTAACAAAGCTGGCTATTGGAGTTAACTGCAAAGATTGAAATCCACCCACATAACTCGAGGTCCGCAGTTAGTGACGCTGTAATCCCACTAGATCATCAGTGTCAAGAATGTCCTTTTTCCCTTTTTAATCCTCACGGGTATCAACATTTTGGCTGCTCTGTTCCTAGCCTGGATTTCAGGTGAAGAAGGGCAGAGAAAGGGCTGTGCCTACATCAAGAAGGCAAAAACGTTTCAACAGTTCTAGCAGACCTTTAGTTTGAGTTTTTGTTGTTGTTGTTGTTTTGTTCCTTTTTTCTTTCTTTCTTTCTTTCTTTTTTTTTTTTGAGACAGGGTTTCACTGTGTGGCTCTGGTTGTCTGGAACGCTTATGTAGATCAGGGTGTCCTTGACTCACAGTGACCCTCTCAGCTGTGCTTCCTGGATGTTGGAGTTAAAGTCAGGCGTCACCTTGCCCAGTCAGTGACTAGGTTTTATTGATAGGAAATGGTTTACACTATGGCACAAAGGCTCAAAGGAGTCTGGGACAGTATCTTCTGATGCCCCACACAAGCCAGACACTGGGTAGGAGCCAGTGGAACTTTCCATTTACCCACAGCGGGACGACGTGTACTGCGCGTCCATTCATTAACAGAAAGTTAATTTGCACTCGGTCTGGTTCCAGGTATTCGAGTCATAACAACCAATGGGAACACAATCCTGCTTTACGGGGTTTATACTCTTGGGCAAATAAGTAGAAAAGATCATTCGTCTTTTTAAAAATTATATTTCACATCCATGTGTATAATGTCTAGGTGTAGGTATGGGTTTGCACATGTAACAGCACACATGTGCAGGCTGGAGGACACCTGTAGGGGAGGGGTTCTCCTTGTGCATTGTGGGTCCTGGGAATCATCACAAGGCCCAGACTTGGCAGCGTGTCTTTACCTGGTAAGCCACTGCACCAGCCCAGAAAAAGATCACTGGATAGTTCTGTCTTGTTTGATGTTTGTTTTTGTTTTTGTTTTTTTGAAACAGAGTTTGGCCCTCAACTTATTGTGCAGCTGAAGCAGGGCTTGAACCCCTCCTCCATCCCTCCAAAGGATGGAATTACAGGTGTGAGCCACTACACCCAGAGCAAAAGTTATCTATATATACATACATGAGGACAAACATACTTAGGCAGTTCACTCTGTAATTAATCACATTATGCTGTTGGTAGACTTCAGAGGTAAGTACAGCTATTTTGCTTGTTTTTTGAGAAAGAATATCACTGTATTGTCCTGGCTGGCCTGGAACTCTCTGTGAAGGTCAAGCTGTCCTCACACAGAGATCTACCTGCCTCTGCCTCTCAAGTGTTAGGATTAAAGGTGTGCACCATCACACCTGCCCAAGTTTTTAATTTAAACTGATGAAAGGACATTGAAGCACTGGAATTAAACACCTTGTCAAAGGCCCTTCAACTAATCGTCTGGCAGAGCTGGGCCTTGAAGCAAGACAAATAATCCACTCACTAAACATTGCATTGTGCTCCCGGCCCCACACTGCACAGTAGACACAGGATACGGGTTCCACTCACTTCCTTGTTGTTGTCAACCAAGATCTTAAGCAGCAGCAGCATCACTTTGTGACTGCGTCTGCAGTTCAAGCTGAGTTAGATGCTACAGCTCATTTCTGTATCTGATGCACGATCTGGGGTACATTTCTAGAAGCTGGAGGATCCATTGTCTTAACTTTTTATTTAATGCTTGGGATTGGATCCAGGACCTCCAATATTCTAGACAATTGATCTTTTACTGAGCTGCACCCCAACCCTGGAGGACCTCGTCCTTCTTCATATGGGCCTCTACACAGGTGAGCTTGGGCTTCCTCATTGTATTGGAGCGGGGTTCTAAGAGTGAACAGGCCTCCAAAGAACCAGGGTAAAGATGGATCACATGTCTTCATAGTCTAGGGGAGGGAAGAAGACCTTACCTTTCAGTAGGGAGTGTCTACATGACACTATGAACATATGGAACTCGGAACATTTCAGGAACTTGGGAAGTGGAGGCAGGAGGATAAGGAAGTCAAGGCTAACCACAGCTAGTGAGCTCAAAGTCAGCCTGAGACCTTATCTCAAAAAGTAAAATCAGAACAGAAGAACATGGAAGATATGAGATAGTACTGTTAGAGTTTCTCTTGCTGTAAAGAGACACCATGACCACAGCAACTCTCTCTTTTTTAAAGATTTATTTTATGTAGGTGAGTATATTGTTACTTTCTTCAGACCCACCAGGAGAGAGCATCAGATCCCATTACAGATGGTTGTGAGCCACCATGTGGTTGCTGGGGATTGAACTCAGGACCTCTGGAAGAGCAGCCAGTGCTCTTAACCACTGAGCCATCTCTCCAGTCCCCACCATATCTCTTATAAAGGACAACATTTAATTGGGGCTGGTTTACAGTTCAGAGGTTTAGTCCATTATCATCAGGGCAGGAGCATGGTAGCACACAGGCAGCATGGTCTGGAGCGGGAACTGGTAGTGCTCCATCTGTGTCTGAAGGTAGCAGGAGGAGAGATGCTGGTCCTGGCTCCATTTGTGAAACCTCAAGCCTACTCCTCAGTGACACAACTTCTTCCAATAAGGCCATGCCTCCTAATGATGGCACTCTCTATTTGCATTCAAACTACCATAATTTCTGTGGGTATGTGCTTGGGCAGTGGTGGCATACGCCTTTAATCCCAGTATTCGTGAGGCAGAGCAGGCAGATCTCTGAGTTTCAGGACAGCTGGGGCTACACAGTGAAACCCTGTCTTGAAAAAACAAAACAATGTTTGGTTTCAGGCCCCAGGACAAGGGACTGAGGTACATTATCTTACATATCCCAGCATCCTTAGTCCCTACCTGGCATATCCTGCCCCAACTGTGAACTTTCCAGCCCAGAGGCTGGGCTGCCTTCCCACAGGCGGCTCCTTATATAATCCAGTCATTTTAGTTTCCCTGCTCTCTCTCTCCTACTTCTCTTCCCCTCCCCACTCTCTCTCTTCCATGGTGACTCCCCTGGCCTCAGTCCTTGGGGCCAGTGAACTCACCGTGAGCAGTTTCCCAATAAACCTGCCTTTAATATAAACTAATCTGGCTTAAATTGGCTCATTTCTCTGGTGGAGAAATCACTTTTCAAACAAACAACAGTTTATTAGATTCGGTGAAGTTCAGGACCTGTTGAACTTGCCATCCTTCTTCCACTTTTATAAGGTAGGCAGGGGGTAGTTAAAGTTTCCACAGGCTTCCTTAGAGTTAAGGAGTAAATCCTTACCATGAGGCCAGAGAGGTGGCTCAGCAGTTAAGAGCACTGGCTGCTCTTCCAGAGGACAAGGTTCAGTTCCCAGCAACCACATGGTGGCTCACAGCCACATGTGTTCAGTGGCCCTCAGAGGCCAGAAGAAGCTATCCAGGTGTCAGATCCCCTGTAACTGGAATTACAGAAGGCTGTGGGTTCTCTGTAAGAGCAGTCAGTGTTCGTGATGTCTGAGTATCTCTCCAGCTCTTCTAGGTTATTGCTTGGGATAGTGTCTCTCACTGAATCTGGAGCTCACGATGTGGCTATACCGTGCCAGGTTACCCAGCTCCCCAGTGGTGGGACTACAGCACAGGGTGCCATGACTGACTTTCTCTTTGGGCATTAAGGTTTCAAATTCAGGTCTTCATAATTGCATAGCAGTCACCTCACCCATTAAGGCATTCTGTAGCCTCTTTTGCTTTGTTGTTGAGCTAAGGTCTATATAATCCAGTTCGGCCTCAAACTTGCTTATAACAGGATGATCTTTAAAGTTTAATCTTACTCTTGCCTTTTTGAGACAGGCTTTCTCTGTGTATCCCTGACTATTCTGGAACTTACTCTGTAGACTAGGCTGGCTTCAAACTCAGAGATCTGTCTGCCTCTGCTTCTTGAGTGCTGGGATTAAGAGAGTGTGCCACCATGCCTGGCATAAATGTCTATTTGTAACAACCTTTATAATAATGCTATGATTAGAGTGTATGAGGTATGGGTTATGGCATGTGTGAGGCGAGTTCAGCAAACACTTCTACCTGCCTCGTCCTCACCATGAAGGCCCTGACCGTGAACTGCTACTCCTGTCTCTACTTCCCCAGTACCGGATTACATGAATGCACCACAATACCAGCTTGTTATGCAGTGCTTGAGATTTGAACTCAGGGCTTTGGCAATGCCAGGTAAACACTCTACCTACTGAACTACATCACTAGCCCCTGTAGTATAGGTTCCTGTCCACCTTTTTCCTTCTTAGAGCCTAAGAGAATAGAGACCATATCTCTCACTTGCCACTGAACACTCAGCTCTAGCGCCATACCCGGCTCAGAGCAGCTGTTCAACACGTATCCACAACAATCAACAAACATGTGATCAACCAGTGCCACACAGGAGTGAAGTCACATAGGCAACTTTGTAGCCCTGGCCTATGAGGAAGAGGAGGAAGAGCATGTGGCCATGCTCAGGAGCATAGGCAACAATCTCCATCCCCTTCTGTGAGGACCGAGGAAGGGTTTTAGAGCAATGTCATCTCAAGCTGAGACCTAAAGGACAGGGAAGTGTCTACCTCAGTGTCAGGCTAGGAAGAGGGTAGGCGCAGGTAGAGGAGAGGGCAGACTTTAGAGGGGAGGAAGTGCAGCATGGGGGGAGCAGAGGAGAAGCCAGGGTAGTCCATGGAAGTTTTGTCAACCAGGCTCAGTTCTACTTTGCTTTTAACTGATATAATATTTATCCCTTTACAGTATAGAATTCAGAGTTAAGAGCTTTCTAAAGGGAAGGACACATTCAGATTTTCATTAAAATTATTTTTTTGTATGAATCTTTTTTTTTTTTCCTGAGACAGGGTTTCTTTGTGTAACCCTGGCTATCCTGCAACTCTCTCTGTAGACCAGGCTGGCCTCAAACTCAAGAGATCTTACTGCCTCTGCCTCCCCAGTGCTGGAATTAAAGCTGTGTTACCACAACCACCTAAAATAATTTTTTACACTTATTTTTTATATTTGTGTGTACGTGTGTGTGTATGTGTGTGTGCAAGTCACAAGACAACTTACGTGAATCTATTCTTTCCTTCCACTGTGGGTTTTCTTCTTTACCTTGTGAGTCCTAGGAATCAAACTCAGATGTCCAGCTTGTGTAATATGCATTTTTACCTGCTAAGTCATCTGCAGGCCCCACATTTATTTTGAGAGGGACGTTTCTGTTTGTTTACTTTGGAAGACTCTCACTATGTAGCCCTGGCAGGCCTGGAACTCTGCATGTAGACCAGGCTGGCCTGGAACTCTGTATGTAGACTAGTGTAGCCTCAGACTCAGAGACTGGACTGATGGCCTCCCTAGTGCTGGGATTAAAGTTGTGTACCAGCACACATGGGCAGATAAGCATTTCAAAAAGCTGTCTCCAATGTCAAGAAAGACTAGAATAGAGTAGGGGAGGTGGGAGTGACCAGGAAGCTGAGACAACTGCAGCTGTCTGGAGACACCTGAAGGCAGCTAGGCTAGGACAGTGAAGGCCAGAGTAGGAGGAGGAGGAGGAAGAGGAGGAGTGGGAGGAGGAGGAAGAAGAGGAAGAGGAGGGGGGAGGAGGAGGAAGAGGAAGAAGGGGGAGGAGGAGGAAGAAGAGGAAGAGGAAGAAGAGGAGGAAGAAGAGGAGGAGGAAGAAGAAGAGGAGAAGGAGGAGGAGGAAGAGGAGGAGGAAGAAGAGGAGGAAGAGGAGGAGGAAGAGGAGGAGAAGGAGGAGGAGGAAGAGGAGGAGGAAGAAGAGGAGGAGGAGAAGGAGGAGGAGGAAGAAGAGGAAGAGGAGGAAGAGGAAGAAGAAGAGGAGGAGGAGGAGGAGGAGAAGGAGGAAGAAGAGGAGGAGGAGGAGGAGAAGGAAGAGGAAGAGGAGGAAGAAGAGGAGGAGGAGGAGGAGGAAGAAGAGGAGGAGGAGGAAGAGGGGGAGGAGGAGGAAGAAGAGGAGGAGGAGGAGAAGGAGGAGGAGGAGAAGGAGGAGGAGGAGAAGGAGAAGGAAGAGGGGGAGGAGGAGGAAGAGGAAGAGGGGAAGGAGGAGGAGGAGGAGGAGGAGGAGGAGGAGGAGGAGGAGGAGGAGGAGGAGGAGGAAAGTTACAGAAATTCCCCTGGCAGAAGTCAGGCACAGAGAGGAGCCAAGAGAATGACACCCAAGGATCTGTCTGGCCTGAGTGCTGGACAGTCAGACAGCGACTCCAATGTTAAGAAGCGGGGACTGGGACATCTTAGTGATGCTGCCGTGGTGCACAGTACCCTCTGAGCTTTGCCATGCCGCCCAAAGATGACAAGAAGAAGAAAGAGGCCGGAAAGTCGGCCAAAAAAGACAAAGACCAAGTAAATAAATCTGGTGACAAGGCCAAAAAGAAGTGGTCTAAAGGCAAAGTTCGAGACAAGCTGAACAATCTCGTCCTGTTTGACAAAGCTACATACGACAAGTCTGTAAGAAAGTTCCCAACTATAAGCTTATTACTCCAGCTGTGGTCTCTGAGGGACTGAAGATTCGAGGTTCCTTGGCCAGGGCAGCCCTTCAGGAGCTGCTTAGTAAAGGACTTATCAAGCTGGTTTCAAAGCACAGAGCCCAAGTTATTTTACACTAGAACCATAAAGGGTGGAGTCACCCCAGCTGCTGGTGAAGATGCATGAACAGGTCCAGTCAGCTGTACATTTGGGAAAATAAAATTTTATTGAATTAAAAAAAAAAGCAGGGAGTGAAAGAGGTTAGCTGTTTGTGGTAACTTTGTGACAAAAAATATTTGGGACTGGTGCTCTGGATCCCTTCAGCCAGGAATTCCTGGCCAGCAGTAACTGGCTGAGCTAAGGATGAGGTCACCTGGTGAGTAATGAGATCTAAGCAGAGAGCCTGGCAGGAAGAGTGCCTAAGGGAGGGGAGGAAGGAAGGGAGACTCACGAAGAGCTGGAGGTGAGGAGGAGGCAGCACCTGGGTAGTGTCTGTTACAGGAGACACAGTGCAACTACACAGAGAAAGCATGGGATGTCAGAAAGCATCCAGCTACTTCTTAAAAGGGAAGAATATTCTTAACTAGTAACTTCATACAGAATACTTTCTTTAGATGTCATTTCCTCAACCACAAGAGAGGGACAACAGACAGTGACAGCAAGAACTACAAACAGCCCTGAGCACGGCCTGAGACAGAAGCTCCTGCTATGTCCTAAGATTTGGCAATATTTAGCATCTAGGAATATCTTTCATGATTAGAAAATTAATAGATCATAGCTGGAACTAACTTTCTATTTTATTTATTTATTTTGTTTTTTGAGACAGGGTTTCTCTGTGTCACCCTGGCTGTCCTGGAACTCACTCTGTAGACCAGGCTGGCCTTGAACTCAGAAATCTGCCTGCCTCTGCCTCCCAAGTGCTGGGATTAAAGGCGTGCGCCACCACTGCCTGGCATAACTTTCTATTTTCAACCAAAGTTTTGTGTCTTTCTGAGAATGACTAAGTCGAGTTAAATGTGCTTGTTTCATGTCCTGAAAGAGTTGAGATTTTTTTTTAAATTTTTTAATTATTTATTTTATGTATATGAGTACACTGCCACTGTCTTCAGACATACCAGAAGAAGGCATCAGATTCCATTACAGAAGGTTGTAAACCACCATGTGGTTGCTGGGAATTGAACTCAGGACCTCTGAAAGAGCAGTCAGTGCTCTTAACCACTAAGCCATCTCTCCAGCCCCAGAGTTGAGATTTTTAAATGCAAAGGGAAGCAAAGCAAGGGGATGGACCGGTAGTTTGGGGGGATAAAAGTAACTGAGTAACTGAAGCACTGAAGCTCATCTCTTGCACCTTAAGTTTAGGATATATATATATATATATATATATATATATGTGTGTATGTGTATGTGTATGTGTATGTATATATGTATGTATATATGTATGTATATATGTATGTATGTATATGTATATGTGTATATATATGTATATATATTATATATTATATATAATATATTATATATCTTATATATCATATATAATATATTAATTACATATCTTATATATCATATATAATATATTAATTATATATTAACATGTTAATATATAATAATATATTATATATAATATATTAACACATAATATATTAATATATTATATATTCATATATATATATACTCCAAGATCACAAGTCCTTTCACCTTGGAATCACCTAAAAGGGATCTCTCCAAAGAGAGAAACAGCCTAACTGTAAATTTGATTGTTAAGAACAACTAGCAGTTATTGAGGGTGCGCTCCTCCAGGCACTGCTTGTTTTAAGTCAGTTCTCTTATCCTCAGCACAAGGAGGCAGGCTGACTTCAGACAGAAGGCTCACGCTGGAGGAACAAGGAGCTTGCTGGGCAGAAGGGTGAGGGGCGAAGTCAGTGAGTGGCAGGGTTTGCCCACCTTTCTGACTGACATTCCTCTCCTTACAGATACAGGGTAGCTTCATTGTTGACTCTATGGTGGATTTTAGAGGTTATACAGTTTTAAAATATGGAATCTTAAAAACTAGTTGTTGTAAATATATAAGCTCTATCTGCTTTAATCTGACATTAACTTGCTTCCCGTATATTGCGAGCTAAATAGTAAAAAAGGTTAAGAGCAAACGCAGAGGCAGGAGGGAGCCAGTGGTGTCAGCGGATCTAGAGCCTACAGTGCAATAGAACTGACCAGCTGGGAAAGTGCCAGGTAACTCTGCTGGGACTGACACAGAAGCCAGACATTCCTCGATGGCCAGGCAACAGGAAACTTCAGGGTAGCCATTTCCCTAAATGCCTGGAACAAGCTGTGATATTAGGAATATTTTTGGACTGTGGAATATCTGTATATACTTTATGAAAGATCTTGGATATGGATCATCCAAGCCCAAGAGACACTATGTTTCATAAATCTTACATGCATAGCCTGAAGGTAATTTAATTCAACATTCTTAGTGTGCCTACATTTTTGCTGTGACCCCAACATAAGGGGATCATGTTGATACTCAAGGCTTGGACTTTGAAACATTTTAAATATCAGAGATGCTCAACCTGTATAATAATATATATATATTATTAATAAAGTATTTATACATAAAGTATAATAATTTTGTATAGGGCTATTCAATTCTATCCCAATAGTCAGGCAATTCGGGTCTTAAGGAGGAAGAAGGAGAGGAGGAGGAGAAAGAGAAGGCAGCAATTTTGTGCCTCTATCTTCCTCTTCTTAATATGGTAGCTCCTCAGAAAGCAAAGGAGGAGTTTGGCTGGAAGACAGCCCTCAAAGTATTGGAAGACCACACACACACACACACACACACACACACACACACGCACGCACGCACGCACGCACGCGCACGCGCACACACACACACACACACACACACACACACACACACGACTTCACTAGAAACGATGCATTACAGCAGCAATGGGCTCCTCGCTGGGACCCTAAGTACAGCGAGGGTTTTCACAGCTCACAAGGGGGATCAAAATGTCTGTCTTATCCTGCTAGCACATCTAAAAACAAGAGTATCACCCCCTCTAGAAGCCATCTCCTTTTCCGTATAATTCCTACGATTCTAGTAATGGTATTCCGATCCTAGAGTCAACATATCACCCAACTTCCTCTTGTATTGGGGTCCATGAATTTGGCATCTAAATGCCTACTTTACCTCTAAATAGCGCTGACCTTGGAGAAGTGATTTAACTTCCCTTCACCCCAGTTTCCTTATCTGTAAAATGGGTATGTGAAGGTCACAGCTGTTGAAGATTACTGGAAGGAGTGAGGCACTTCCAGAGTGCTTGCCCAGGGAAGTTCCTGACACGAAGCCCAACTCCACAAGAACAAGCAATCATCCTCTCATGTCACTACATAACTTGTTAGAGTCTTCTAGGGATTTTGTTGTTGTTATGGCTTTCTCTAAGGTCTTTAGAGGTCCTGAGTTCAATTCCCAGCAACCACATAGTGGCTCATGACTATCTGTAATGGGATTTTATGCCCTTTTCTGCTATGTCTGAAGACAGCCACAGTGCACCCATATAAATAAAATAAATACATCTTTTTGCTTGTTTGTTTGTTTTTCAAGACAGGGTTTCTCTGTATAGCCTGGGCTGTCTTAGAACTCACTGTATAGACCAGGCTGGCCTCAAACTCAGAAATCTGCCTGCCTCTGCCTCTGCCTCTGAAGTGCTGGGATTAAAGGCATGTGCCACCACTGCTCGGCAAAATAAATACATCTTATAAAAAAAAAAAACCCAACAACTGAATGGTTTGTCAGGTATGGTATATTTTCCTGTTTGTCTTTAAATCTTTTTTTTTTTTTTTTTTTTTTTTTTTTTTTTTTGGTTTTTTGAGACAGGGTTTCTCTGTGTAGTCCTGGCTGTCCTGGAACTCACTCTGTAGACCAGGCTGGCCTCGAACTCAGAAATCCGCCTGCCTCTGCCTCCCAAGTGCTGGGATTAAAGGCGTGCACCACCACTGCCCGGCGTCCTTTTACATTTTCTTTCTTTCCTTCTTTCCTTCCTCTCTTTTGTTCTTTCTTGTGTGTATATGCACAACCATGTGCCACAGCACACAGAGGAAGGATCAGAGGACAGCTTTTGGGAATCAGTTCTTTCTTACCATGTGGGTGCTGGGGATTCAGGTCACCAGGGTTGTCATTCAGTGACTACCTGCCACCTCACTGGACCCTGATTGTCTTTTCATGTGTTGATATTCTACAGAATAAATTTTAGTTTTGTTAAATGTATAAGGAATTTCCTTTATGGCTTTTCTCATTATAGCTTAAAACCTTCTCATACACAAGATCAGGAAAGTATTTGCTGTACCTCATTCTTGTTCATTTAAAACTATTTTTCAAGTTTCATCCACTGAGCCACCTCTCCAACTCCTAAACCTTTTTTTTTTTAAGATAGAATTTCAAGATGTATCCTTGGCTGGCCTGCAAGTGATCATGTAGACCAGGCTGACCTAAAACTCCCTGAAATATGTCTGTCTTTGCATCCTGAGTGTTGTGATTAAACATGTGTACCACTACACCTGGCTTTTTACTGTATTAATTTATTTTATTAATATTTATCAAAATATTATATTTACTATTAACATACAAATGCAGTATTTTTATTTTATTAATATTTAAATTAAAATTGTACATATTTTAAATGTATTAATAATGGCAGTTTAATCAGAGAGGACTCCTTTGAAATATTGGTGCCAAACCTACTTTTTGAAGAAGGGTTTTGTTATAATGTCAGCTGGTCTTGAACTTAGAACCCTCTTGCTATAGTCTTCTGAAAGCAGGCTTTAGTTTTCCATATTTAAGTATTAAGTATTTGTTCCTGTTCCTCCCTTCCCCACCTCCTCCTCTTCTTTTAAGGTTGTCTCCCCTAGCCTGGGTTGGCTCAGTTTTTTTGTGGAGCTGTAGATGGTGCCTCCTTCATCCTATCTGGAAGTAGACTTTATTTATTTATTTATTTATTTATTTATTTATTTATTTATTTATTTATTTAATGTGAGTACCCAGTCACTGTCTTCAAACACACCAGAAGAGGGCATCAGATCCCATTACAGATGGTTGTGAGCCACCATGCAGTTGCCAGGAATTGAACTCTGGAAGAGCAGACAGTGCTCTTAACCACTGAGCCATCTCTCCAGCCTACACCAGATTTCTTCTTCTTCTTCTTTTTGTTTTTGTTTTTTTCAAGACAGGGTTTCTCTGTGTAGCCTTGGCTTCTCTGGAACTCACTCTGTAAACCAGGCTGGCATTGAACTCAGAAATCCACCTGCCTCTGCCTCCCAAGTGCTGGACCACAATGATTTTTAAAACCATCCTCAAATCCATCCTTTAAGAAGTCTGGTGTAGCCGGGCAGTGGTGGCACACGCCTTTAATCCCAGCACTTGGGAGGCAGAGGCAGGCGGATTTCTGAGTTTGAGGCCAGCCTGGTCTACAGAGTGAGTTCCAGGACAGCCAGGGCTATACAGAGAGACTCTGTCTCGAAAAACAAAAAACAACAAAACAAAACAAAATCATTGTGGCTGATCGATGAGTATCACACATTGCTGTTGCAGAGGGCTCAGTCCCAGCACCCACACTGGGGAGCTCACAATTACCTTAACTCCATCTCCAGAGAATACAATGCCTCTGGGGTACCTGCACACACACACACACACACACACACCACACACACACACACACACACACACACACACACACACACACACACTTTGTTAAAACTAAAATATTTTAAATATAAATAGAAAAGCCACTGTGGAGAATGCTGCCTCACAGGAAGCTGCTAAGGAGCTGACTCAGTCGGACTGGGACCTGGTCAGATGTCCAGGGTTCACCTGCAGCACTTTGCCCCGTGGTAAACAGACACAGTGACCCAACACAGCTATTGCAGGAAGGCAAATGTGAAGACTAGCCATGGTGAGGAGCACCTGACAGGGCAGGTCAAGCTGCTTGAAAAAGGTGAAAAGTGGGCGTGGTTAGGAGAAAGCTGGGACTTAGAGGAGTATTTCATAGGCCCAAGAACAGTGATGCATAAGTGGCTGAGAAAGCAAGGGGTAAAGAGCTGTGGCCCAGGGCTGTCCTCTATTTCATACCGCAGAGGAGGCAGGTGACTTGGGTCACCCAAGGGTGGCAGAAGAAGGTCTTTGCAAGTCATGGAGTCAAGGTCTAGGTTGCACAGGTGACCCAAGGTGATGGCAGCCTGGGGCCAGGTTCAGTTTCCAGTGAGTACGGGGAGCAATCAAGAGGTAAAGACTTAATAGTGGAGATTATTAAAATTAACCTATTTTTTCTCATCTAAAAATTGTATTTATTTATATGTATTACATGTATGTGTGTGCATGCTGGGGGTGTGTACACAGCACACATGTGGAAACCAGAGGACACCCAGAAGGTGGCTCTCCCTCTACAGTGTGGATCCTGGGAGTTCAACTGAGGTGGTTAGGGATGCCTAGACCCATTCAGCCATGTTGCCAGCCCCACAAAAACTAATCTCAAAGGGAGAGAAGTCAGGGATATGAGCAAGACTGCAGAAGCCTTCAAAAAATGCAGGGTTTTGCCGGACGGTAGTGGCGCACGCCTTTAATCCCAGCACTTGGGAGGCAGAGGCAGGCAGATTTCTGAGTTTGAGGCCAGCCTGGTCTACAGAGTGAGTTCCAGGACAGCCAAGGCTACACAGAGAAACCCTGTCTCAAAACAAACAAACAAACAAGAAAGAAAGAAAGAAAGAAAGAAAGAAAGAAAGAAAGAAAGAAAGAAAGAAAGAAAGAAATAAATGCAGGGTTTTAATACATGCTGGGGAATTTGGAAATAACCCTGGATCTAAAATTAGATTCACCTAGGATGGGGTCGTAGCTCAGTGTAGAGTCATTGGCTTAATCTCCAACACTGCACACACATCTAAACACCTCTCAGATATGTGATCTCTTCTGGGTGTTGAACCGAGGGCTCTAGCACTGAGCTATGTCCCATCCTTCCAGGCTTACTCTCTATTTGAGACTACCACGCTGCATGACCACAAGTCAGTCGCTCTTGCTCTCTCAACTTAGTTTTATTTTTTTATTTTTCATCATAGAATATGTCTGTACTCCAGAGAAAATACTAAGGAGACAAGTATAACTATAGAGGAAACAAAGACAATGATGATATCTAGGAAAACCATTATTAACATTTAAATTCTCTTACTACATGGTTGGAATTATATTACATGCAGGATTTGATATTCATTCAGTTAAGACTGGATCACAGAGATCTGTCCATTGTCCCACTGAGGCTCTCGACTACTGTGACAGAAACACTTTGAAAGCTTGAGAAGAGATCCTTTCAGCTTACAGTTCCACATTGCCAACCATCCCTGAGGGAGGTCAGGGCGGGAACCTGGAGGCAGGAGCTGATGCAGAGGCCATGGCTCTTACAGGCCTACTACTTACTCAGCCTGCTCTTTTTCTTCCTTTTAAATTATTTTTTATTTAGAGTTTTTCAAAACAGGGTTTCTGTGTTGCCTTGGCTGTCCTGGAACTTGCTCTGTAGATCAGGCTGGCCTTGAACTCAGAGATCCTCTTGCCTCTACCTCCTAAGTGCTGGGACTAAAGGTGTGCAGCACCGCTCTCTGGTTCTGCTTTCCCATAGTATCCAGGACTGCCAGCCCAGGGGAGGCACTGCTCATTGTGAGCTGGGCCCATGCATCAATCATTAATTGAGAAAATGCACTGCAGCCCCACCCTCAGGCCAGTCTGGTGGGGTTGGGGGTGTTTTCTCAGTTGAGGTTTGTTCTTCACAAATGACAAAAGCCTGTGTCAAGTTGGCATAACACTCGCCAGAACACCTGTGGTGGTTTGAATATGCCTGGCCCAGGGAATGGCACTATTTGGAGGTGTGGCCCTGTGGGAGTAGGTTTGGCCTTGTTAGAGGAAGTGTGTCACTGTAGGGATGGGCTTTGAGACCCTCATCCTGATTGCCTGGAAATCAGTCCTTTAGCAGCCTTCAGATGAAGATGTAGAACTCTCAGCTATTCCTGCACCATGCCTGCCTGGATGCTGCCATGTTCCTGCCTTGATGATAATAGACTGAACCTCTGAACCTGTCAGCCAGCTCCAATTAAATGTCCTTATAAGAGCTGCCTTACTCACGGTGTCTGTTCTCAGCAGTGACCCCCTAAGACAGCACCCATTGAATCATGGTATCTGTTCACAGCAGTGACCCCCTAACTAAGATAGCACCCATTGTTGATGTACAGAATATTAGTGATCAGTTAAGTCTGGATGAGGAGGACATGAATACTGGATTCTTTCAGATTTTTTTTATAGATTAGAAATTTTTATAAATTAAGAAGTTACCATGGATGGTTGAAATGGCCAGTGGATAGAGGGGCTTGCTGCCAAGTCTGATAAACTAAGTTCAATCCCAGGACCCGCTCATGGTGGAAGCAAAGAATTGACTTTTGCAGGTTGTCTTCTGGCTTTTACATATGTGCTAGGGCATCAGGGGTGCATGCATGCCTGCACACATATGTGTACACACCTGTACACATACAAAATAAATAAATGTTTTTAAAAGGTTACAGATGGGCAGAAAAAGAAAAAATTGTTTTTTTTTTTAATTTTTAATATATGTATGGTGTTGTGCCTGAACGTGTGTTTGTGTACTACATGTGTGCCTGGTATCCACCGACACCAGGAGGGTACACGGTCCCCTGGAACTAGCATTACAGACAGTGTGAGCCCTCATGTGGGTGCTTAGAATTGAACTCAGAGCCTCTGGAAACACAGCCAGTGCTCTTAACCACTGAGCCATCTCTCTAGCCCCTCAAAACAAAGTTTTAAGCACAAAATTTTGATGGAGACAAAGGATGGGAATATGTAGAAGCAGCAAAGCCCACAGGAGGTTTTCCCTTTCACCTTTTACTTATTTGTGTTTGTGTGTTTGTATGAAAGTATGGGCGCCGCTTCTCTGCAAGAGGACAGGGGGGCAAGAAGAAGAAGAAGGCCTTGGGTCTCCTGGAACTGGAGTTACAGATGGCTCTGGGCTGCCATGTAAGCACTGCGAACTGGATCCAGGTCCTTTGCAAGAGTAGTAGGTTGTCTTAACTGTCAAGCTATTTCTCCAGCCCCTATATGTGATTTTAAAGATGTCAATAATATTATATTTACTAAGTTGAATGACTGATAAATATTCATTTTATTATTATTATTTACTGGCTTAAATAAAAATATTACTATATTATGTGGTGTGTTGGATGTAATTATATACACACACACGTGTTGGTGCATGTGGAGGCCAGAAGTTGAGTTTTTTTTTTTGTTTTTTTTTTTTTTTGGTGTTTTCGAGACAGGGTTTCTCTGTATAGCCCTGGCTGTCCTGGAACTCACTCTGTAGACCAGGCTGGCCTCGGACTCAGAAATCCACCTGCCTCTGCTTCCCAAGTGCTGGGATTAAAGGCATGCACCACCACCGCCCGGCAGAGGTTGAGGTTTTATGTCCACCTTGTGTTTTGAGGTACATCTCTCCCTAGGACCTGGGACTTACTAATTAAACTAATCTAGCTAGCGGTCAAATTCTAGAGATCTACCTGTTTTCCCTACTCCAGAGCTGAAATCACAACAGAGTCTGCACAACAATGCTTGGCTTTTTAAGCAGGTGCTGGAGATTGAACTCACACCCTCATGTCTGTGTGGCAAGCAGTTTTGTAGCCAGGCTACCCCAGCCTCACACATGAAGGTCTGTGGTGAAGGTTGTTTGCAGAGAACCAGATCTCCTCTCCCCTCAGAGAGTGCCTGGCTTTCTCTAGCAAAATAGTTTATAACTTTTTATAATCTGAAAGGTTTTTAACTATTGCTTTAGATAGATTTCCTGAGTAATCTTATTATTGGCTTAGGAGTCTCCTCAGTGTTTCCCTTGCTCCTTAGTCTACACTGGGGAGGTCTCTCAACCTCTAGTTTGTGTGGGATAACTGGATATCTGTATGCTACTTGTTCTTACCTGAACACTCTTCTGATAAAAACAAGAAATAATCACCAAGGGATTCCAACCTACCTTACTTTGGAAGTATAGAAAGAGAGCACATGCCCACACTGAAATTGATAGCAGGGGACAGGCATTAGAGACAGTGAAACGTACAGGCACAGACAAAAGGCCCAAGAACATAACAAATGGGCAAAAGAAATACAGAGGAAGCTGTGTACACCAGAGAGACAAGACCAGAGCAGACAGAGAAGCGCAGGAACACAGGCTAGCAAGGGAAAAACAGAAGCAGCTGTGAGAAGCAAGCAGTGTTTCCAAGACAACACACAGAGAAAGACGACACCAGAGTGCAGCCAACAGCAATGGAAGTAAGTACCAGGTAAGACAGAAGACAAAGTAATGTTCGACACAGATACGTGCCCCACAGTTTACCAATACCAAGTTCTGCAGGCAGACAGGATGATGGGGGGATGCGGGCCAGACAGACAGAAGGGCAGCCAATCCGAAGCAGAGGTTGGAACAGAGAGGAAGACAGACAGCCAAGAGGAAAGACAGAACCAACAATTGAGGAGTTCAGGATCACAGGCCATTTAAGAAGCAAAAATGAGGGCACTGTGCATGATACGGAGAAGTTTGATCATCTTTCTCAAAAAATGTCTGTGTACGGTTCGAGTCTTTGTCTCTAAAATGCATGGAGAAGAGACAGAAGAAAAGGTTTGTGGGAAGGGTTAATAAAGAGCAAGATTTTTAGATAAGGAAGAAGGTAGACTTCTTGGACTGACTTAATGACCCCAAAGGATCTAGAGTCACTCACCCTTAAGACCTAGGCATGGTGGGTACATGCCTACAGATGTACACTTGGGAGCAGAGGAGGTCTTCAGGGCAAAGTGAACCTGGACTACACAGCTAGACTTTGTCTTCCTACAAAAGGAAAAGACAAAAATTGTAAGTATATACAAGAAAAGCAGCAGGTGTCTACCTGTTTCACATGCACGTAAGCACAGCTTGCCCGTCACTGCACCTGTGGTGACTACCTCCAGCAGCATAGCAGCTCACTCCTCTCAGTGTGAGCATGTCTTTCCATGACAAGGGTTTTAGTGAAGAGACCAGACCGCCGAGTGTGTGCTGTCACAGGTAACTCCCCAGGCTGCTGAGTGTGTGCTGTCACAGGTAACTCCCCAGGCTGCTGAGTGTGTGCTGTCACAGGTAACTCCCCAGGCTGACTGGGGAGGGGAAGGCCTTCCTGAGCATTTCTGTGGTAGTGAAAGCAAAGAGCAAGCAGTCAATTAAAAAGATGACACTCAGCTCTGTGAGACTTACAAGTTAGGATCAGATAGACAAATGGGAAGAGGTGTCAAAGCCCAGAGAAGTTAGGAAGTCCTGATGTGTGACAGGGTACCAGGGAACCTGGGAGAGGAGATAAGAACCACACCCACCAAGAAGTGACGGGAGTGTGTGTGCAGAGTGGTGGGGGTTCAGATGTGTGGACCTCCCTGAAGTGGCATCTAAAAAATCAGAATGATGACTGGCCCTGGGGAGACTCATTCCTGGCCTGGGAAAGAAGGCTATGTGGGAGACTTACTTTTATTTTTCATTAAAAGTCTTATTTTTAAAAGCACTTATTTTATGTGTGTGTGGTTTTGCTGCATGTATGTATATGCACTATATGTGTGCTTGAGGCTCTGGGTGGTTCAGGGTGTTAAAAATTCTCTATAACTGGAGTTACAGAAGGGTGGTGTGTGCCACCATGTGGGTACTGGTAATCAAACCCCAGTCCTTTACAAGAGCAACCAGTGCTGTTGACTGCTGACTCACGTCTTCAGCCCATACTTTATTTTTTATGTGTATGGGTATCTTGCCTCAGTGTTATGTATATCATTCACGTAATACCCCAAAACAACAGAAGAGGGCGTTGTATCCCTGGAACTGGGGTTACAAATGGTTGACAGCTCCCATGTCAGTACTGGTAATCAAACCTGGGTCCTCTGGAAGGACAGCCGATGCTCTTGATTAGTTAGCTGTCTCACTAGCCTTAGGTTTCATACTTTTGAGAATTTCATAGCATGTTTATATCGATCTGAAAGTTGACTGGGGAAAAATACCTAAAACAAACAAGAAGAAAAGCAAGCAGAGATGTGGACAGCCAGAACCTGCTAAGCAGACAGCAGAAAGCCAGGAAAATAGAGACTAGGAAACCAGCAAAAAGACTGAGGCAGGCAGATTGCCTGTGAAGGCAGCAAGGAGAGAGGGACAGAATTAAAAAGGAGGCAGGGTAAGGGGTATGGTACAAGAGGGACCCAGTGAAGGGCCGGGAGAGGAGCTAAGACCATTGGTGGGTTGTCAGCTGATAAGTAGAGTAAAAAGATACAAACTGAACAGTGGGAGAGCAGCAGGCAGGCAGGCAGGCAGGCAGGTGAGAGGAAACACGTGGAATGGAAACAAGTACAAGGTCAAGATGAGAGGCAAACCATGATGGGAAACTGTGGCGAGTCCTGGAAGGTAGACAAACCAAGAGATTCAGGCTTTAAAAGTGACAGAGACAGGCAGGCGGGGAGACAGATGGCTAGGGAGAGAGAGTGGTGGGCAAACAGCCAGAGAAGCAGACAGACAGCTAGGGAGAGAAAGCAGCTGCCAGCCAGCCAGGGAGGAGCAGGCAGGCAGGCAGGCAGGCATCATAACAGAAGCTAGCAGGTAGAGAGGCAGGCAGGAGCGAGGTGAGAAGACACATCAAGAGGTCACTAGGAAGCAAGAAGAGCAGGAACAGGTGCTGACAGGCTGGGGGCCCGGGGGGGGGGGGGGGTGTTGAACAGGAAAAGGCGCTGGGCAGATTAACAAGTGTTCTGCTAAAGAGACAAGGATGTAGGCCTGCACAGGGAAGCATACTGTCACCCTTAGACACCCACACCTGCAGACTGTGACACATGTGGCAGGCAGGCAGAGGTGCCTGGCACAGGAGAGGACACAAGAGACTGTTGCCACATGCTGTGCAATGTGGCGCACACTCAAGTGGAGACACTCTTTCGTGTCAGGATGATGCACACATGCATACTAGGGCCAGAAAGAGGGGGAGCCAGGCAGACTCAAGAAGAGCTATCCATATTCACAGACGGGAAGAGGGAAGTGAACACAGGACGGAGATGACCACCACTTAGAAATGATGAAGCCCTTAGAGTCAAAGGTGTAAGAAAAACAGTGTCATCGAGGGGTCAAGTGCACTTATAGAGAAGCCCACACATTCAAAGAGGGGATACCCATCCAGACTGGCAATGAGATGAGAGGGGACAAAATCAAATAATATGGGAGCATAGGCAACATAATTCCACGTGAAAAAAAAAAAAAAAGACAAACCAATGCTCAATGAACTAAAGTGTAGTGGGGACAGGGCAAACGGATCATCAATAAGAAACATTTTAGCAGTGTAAACAATATTACCTTAGACTATTCCTTTGTTATAAATCCTTCCTTGGTTGTTGCCCACCTTCCCCTCAAGGTTCCTGTGAATGCTAGGAGCCTCAGGGGCCAGTAGAGAGATGGTTTCCCCAGGCCATAGATGGGAAGCAACAAAGACAGATCAAAAGAATGGGGGGAAACTGGAAGGAAGAAAAGAGTCAAGAACGACAACAAAAATAAAAGAAGAAGAAGAAGAAGGTGGAGCTGGGCTATCTACCTTTCTTGCTTGGCTTCTGGGCAAGTTTATTCCAGTTGAGCCAGCTCTGTCAAATCTCTGTAGGAAAAACTTACTTCTGGACTCCCTGTCAACTGCTCATCTGATCCCTGCTAAAACTATAAACACTGGGATCCAGTTGGAAAGGACGGGTCAGCCGGTTCAGTGAAAAGGCCTGAGTGTCCCCCTACCTCGTTCCTCTCTTCTCAGCTGCCTTCCTCTCCCCGTGCCTCAGTTTCTTCTACTCTGTCAGTGTCGAAGGTCATGGAGGAAGAGACGTTTGCTGAAACAGGAGAAAAGAATTTCACAATCTTCAGATCTGACCCTCTCCTCTTTCTTCTAAAAATCTGTCCAATTCACTACCAAATTAATTTCTCAAGTCAGATGATTTTTACAAGCAAGCAACTGCAGGAGAGGAAGGGAAACAGTGGAGATAAAATTGACAACAATTACAAAACACCGAGAAGGCTGGGCGAAGGAGAGAATCAAACATGGACTCCTTTGAAAAAAACTCAATCATCGTATCTATTCATATCTCTCCCCCAAAAGTCACTAGGATTTCTGTCACTTTTTTTTTAACGAAAGAAGAAAAAAAAATCTAGTACCATTTCTCATTTAAAAGATACGAACACAATTAAATGCATTTTGACTTCAATGAGGTATGTAGTTATATATAAACATATATTTCATCTTTTTCCTTTTCAATGCCTGAAGGAAAAAAACCCTCACATCAAACCACTCCCTTCTGAAGTATTCAGAAAAAAAAAAAAAAAAGCTTTTCTTTAGAGAAGGAAGGTGGGGGGAGGAAGACTAGTAAAGAAAAGAAAAATTCAATCTAGTTGGACTAGTATCTAACTAGTTAACCTTTAACAATTTATGCTGATGTCAGACTGAGCATGAGTACTGATTAATGCCCCCCCAAATATTTTTATAAGGGGGGGAGTTAAGTCAGAGCAGCCATTTTTGTTTTATGCAGAAATCCTCCATGCCCCCCAACACTCTCTCTCTCTCTCTCTCTCTCTCTCTCTCTCTCAATACACAAGGAAATGTATTAATCTGTGCACTAATCAGTTATGAAAAAAGGGAGAAATTTGTGGGTTTCTGAGTAGAAGCTTGGAGATGGGATGTAACAGGGAGAAGGGGGGTGTATGAAAAATGAAATATTAAGCCAGCCATTTTGTTTTAAAAGGGGATTTTACCCCCCTCTCTCTCTCTTTATAGAGGGGGTGGCGGTGCTGGAGGGGGGGTTGTTTTAAAAATAATTTCAAGGCGGCCATCTTAGTGCCTCAGCTCTGAGAAATATTTCTGAGCGCCCCCCTCAGAATTTAAATATATTTAAAGCAACCGAGGGGGGTAGAGAGAAGTCGAAAACTTTTATATACATATATATAATTTTTTTTAAAAAACCGATCTCCCTTTCTTGTTCTCTTGGGAGGAAAGAGAGAAGGGGGAAAAAGTCCTTAAATTTTTCCAAGAACATTTTTGGGGGTGGTGCGGCCCCCCTCCTCAGACGCCGGCCCCGGGGGTGGGTGTTCTGGAGGGGGGTGGCCCGGGGGTTTGGGGGGCTGGGGGAGGCGGTGAGGAGGAGGAGGAGGACGCCGCCGCCGAGGAGGAGGAGGAGGAGGAGGTGGTGGTGGTAGCGGTGGGGGAGGCGGGCGGGCGGTGGGTGGGGGGGTGGTGGGGGGGCCAGAGCCACAGGATGGCTTCCCCTCTGAGGGACGAGGAGGAGGAGGAGGAGGAGATGGTGGTGTCGGAGGAGGAAGAAGAGGAGGAAGAAGAGGGCGACGAGGAGGAGGAGGAGGTGGAGGCGGCCGACGAGGACGATGAGGAGGAGGACGAAGAGGGAGTACTCGGGCGCGGGCCGGGCCACGACCGGGGCCGCGACCGCCACAGCCCCCCCAGCTGCCACCTCTTCCCGCCGCCGCCGCCGCCGCTGCCGCCGCCCCCGCCGCCAGGTAAGCGTCCGTCCGACTCCCGGGGCCCGAGCGGAGCCGCGGGGCCCCGCACCTACGGTTCGGCCGAGCCGAGGCGAGTCCCGGGCGCCTGGCCGGTCCAGACGGGGCCCGCGGTCCGGGCCTCCTCCCCTCCCCCGCTGCACCCCTCCCCCGCCGCTACCGCGGCCGCCGCCGCCGCCCGGGCTGGAGAGCGCAGGGAGCGAGCTGCGCGCGCGGACCGGGCCACTTGGTCGCGGCTTTCGGGGGAGGAGATTTATTTTTTTCACCCTCGGCGGGGAGGGGGTAGGCAGGAAACGGCCGTGGCGAAGCCAGGGCCCCCTCCCAGGCCGAACGAGGGACCGCGGAGACCCCGGCGACCGGACGGCGGCGTGGGGGGAGGGGCGCGTGGGGGAGGGGCGGCCGCGTGAGCGCCCCTGGGGCCCGGCCCCGGTGGGGTCGAACTGAAGCTGAGTGGGTTCGGTGTGTGGAGCTGACCGCCACCCGACGCCCTCCGCTGGGGACTTGGGCAAGCAGAGGTGGGACGGTGGCCCGCGGACCAGCCCCTCCACCTGCAGGGACTTCCGTGCCCGCCAACTTAGGGGTGTGCGGTGGCACGCGGGGGAGGGGTCCTGCGAATGTTTGTAGCGGCTGATGACTAGGGGCAGGTGGTGGCCACACTCCACGCAGACCACTTCCTGGAGTAAGACTTGGACCTACCCTCCACTCCCCCTAGCTGGCCGCTGAGATCCCGGGTCACTTCAGATCAGGAGAGACAGGAGAATGTCTGGGGAGCCAGATGCCCCCAGCCCCACCCTCGTCATCTCTGCCCCGGGCTCTTTTGTGTCAAGTGCAGTCCCCCTTCCCCCCCTCGTGACCCCGTCAGTCTGGGGTGGCCGAACTGCCCAGCTGTGACTCTCACGTGGCTGCCATTCACTGTCACTCTCTTGATGAAACCACCCACACACCCTGACCATGTTGGGGGGCGTGAACTGCCCACCCAGCTGCTCTGTCTTGACCGTCAGTCAGCACCCTTCTCCGAGATGACAAGTCACCTGGCACTGGAGTAGCACACCCAGCAGTGCTGGGGACAGACCCTTATCTGGATCAGTGGCCCCCCTCTCAGACCACCCTCCAAGTGGTCTAGCTTCTTTAGGATAGGTGTCGCCAACCTCTTATTGGGGACATCCACACCCCCAAGTCTCTGGCGGCGGAGCAGCACACATGCACCAAACTTTAAAACGTTATTTGTAAAACTATCTTATTGACCACTGTGACTTTTTGTCGGACGTGTTGAGACAGCCTGGGGGGGGGTTATTAAAATAATGTGTTTAATGCATACTGCATAAAGCCCACACTCCTCACCCCTAACCCTGCCAGGTTTACCTGTAAAAGGGGAAAAGTTTAGAAAAAAGTTATTCCAGCGAGCCTGGAGAATTCGATTGGAGTGGGGGGAAGAATAAAAGATCCTGAGGAGAGAGCTGCCCGCAGGGCTGCCTGCGGCAAGGTGTGAAAAAGAGGGAAAGGGGCTTGTCAGGTGAGTTAGGGGGTCGGTAGCTCTCGCCTAACTGTTCTGAACTCGGGGTCTGCTTTTGATCCCAGGCACTGGATGCCTGTAAGAGGAGAAGGAACGAGCCTAAGGTCGAGATGGGTCTTTGTGTGGCGTCCTCCCTCCCCCTTTGCTTTCTGAATCCTCGAGAAGCGTCAAATGCATTTGAATTTTTATGTTTAAAATGAAATCTCACCTCCTCGGTCTTCCTGGGCAATTTCATCTCCCTTCCAGCCCTCCAAGTCAAAATGACCCAGATACACCCCCTCAGATGACTTTCTGAGGTAAAACTTTCGGAAAATATTTTTAGCGTACTCATTATCCGTCTACCTAAGTGTGGGGAAAAATAAGTCTCCTCTTAAGGAGCTCTGCTCAGGCTGCCCGCCCTCGTCTCTTTCTGGAATATGAATTTGTACTCGTGAGAGCCTTCCATTGTTTTTCACTGCGACCGCTTTGATTCTCACCGTTTTGTTTTACATTCTTACCCAAGACCAATTTTTATCCCTTCCCCCCTCGCTCCAGTCTCCTTACATTGTTGAACGTTTAAAATAATAGCATTCGTGTTGCTGGGGGAGGGGAGCAGGAAGCTAAAGAAAAACCTCACTTCTTCTCCCTCCCCCTTCTGGCAAGTCTAGAGAAATAATATAACATAATATATAGATGTGATTCCTTGGGGGGTGGGGATGGGGGTGGGGAAATGATTGTGGGTGGTGCGGAAAATTCTGGTAGTTTCTTTGCAAAAGGTCTGAAAATACAAACCCACCTCCTGCATTCAGTACGCATGTGCGGTAGACCTATTATGGAGGTTCGTTGTGGGGGAGGGAGGGGAATTTGAGAAAAAAATAAATATAAGTGTGAGAGATTGATGGCGAGATTAGGAGAGAGGGGCGGGAGGAAGGCTCTTGCCCAGGCTCCTCCCACAGCCCTACTGCCAGACTCCTCCCTCGCCCTCCCCACCTTCCCGAGATCTGAGCCGGGATGTGGGAGAGTCTGGGCTTGCAGCCAGCTTTGAGAGGCTGCTGAGACAGAGGTTGGGGCTTAGATTTGCTTTATTACCCTCCCTTGCCTCTCCTCGCCATTCTTTCCCTCTGCTGGCCACCGACGTCGGCCTAAAACTGAGAACCTCCTGCCGGGCTGGGTGGGAAGTGGAGTTCACAGGCTTCCTCGCCCCACACACCCAGGGTGACCCAGGCGGCCTACTTCCCTGATCTTTAGCCAGTTGGCGTAGCCTGGCCTGCCCTTGCCACTTGCCCCGCGGTCTTCGTTTCCATGTTCATGTTAACCCAAGTCCCTAGAGTTAAGGGGAGCCAGCAGCTGGGCTTGACGTCTGACTTCCTATTACAGCCCTGGATCCGTTTTTGGTTTTTTTGTTTTTTTGTTTTTTTTGTTTTTTTTCCACACACTGCCTCTGGGCAGGCAGCCCCTTCGCATGCCCACACCCCAACCTAGAGTGTCTTTGATCACCCGCGACTGTGGAGGTAGAAGGAAAGGTAGCATCAGGCCGGAATCCCCAGCCCTGGGGTGTTAATTGTGGCTAATTTTCCCTTGGCTGTTGAGGGAAGGAATATTGCGTGTCCTAGAGCAAGAGGCTGGGCCAAGCCCTGGCTTCCCCCTCTGGCAGCAGCTGCCTCTACTTGGACAAGACAGGTCTGGCTGGTTAGTCTAGTGACTGGTGGGGGTGGTAGGTAAGCCAAGGCCCATTTCTGTGTGGTATCAGGGTTTAATCTTTGAGAAACAACTCTGGTCCCCAAACTTCAGCAGACTGGCAGGGGTCAGGAAGAATGGGGTGGTGGGATATCAGGGAAGGACCTGTCCTGGGCCCGCTGATAGAGCTCTCTGGGGAGAGAGCCAAGGGCACAGGTGTGCTGAAGCAGGTACAGGGGTGTGTGTGTGTGTGTGTGAATTTGAGACTGCATATGTTAGGTGTGTCTGTCTGTGTTTATATCCTTGTTTGTGTCCCTAAAATGTGTATATATAGATGAGCCAGCATGTCTGGGACAGATTTAGAGGTGAGATAAAGGTACAGCCTTTAGGAGTAGATGTAGAGGCAGGGGACTCCAGTGCAGGGAGGAGGACTATTTAGGGAATTTCGTTGACTTCCTTCTGCTGAGTTGGGATGTGATGGAGGCAGATACTGGTCTTGTGAGGAAGAGAGGATGACTAGCTGAGACTTTCTTTTACTCCAGTGATGCGTTGCTGTGATTATCTAAGAAAATGTAAATAGAGGCCTCCCTCTTGGCAAAAAGGATGTCAGGGCCCCAGGGTGTTAGTGTGAGAACCCAGGTGTCCACCTCTGGCTCTCGCTTCTCAGCATCTGGCTTAGGGAACTGCCAGCTTGTGTCTCCCTACTCCAAGTGCTGGGGTCAGGCCAGGCCAGCAGCTGGGCATGGCTTCCCCAGTTCCTGGGCAAGCTGCCAGCTGGCAAAGTGAGGGAGAAGGCAGGAGGAGCCCTGGCGAGCACTGAAAGGACCTGCCACAGTCTGAGCCGGTGGCCTAGAGTCTGGTCCCTTGTCAGTAGGAGGGGAGAAAAGGGAGTGGCTTGGCTGCTCTTCCTTTCTGACCCTTGACCTCCATTCAGAACCAGAGGATCCCAGAGTACTAGAAACACTGTTTGCATCCACTGAAGGGCAGCAAAATTTAGAGGAGTTAACGCCTGGGTTCCTAGAGAGTGCCACGGCAGCGGTAAGAAGGGGACAACGAAGGACCTCAGAGATTGGGACCCTCCAAGTTTAGGTTTTCTGGTGCTTTTTTCCTCCAAAGATAAGGATGACATTCGGCTGCTGCCTTCAGCGTTGGGTGTGAAGAAACGAAAACGAGGTCCCAAGAAGCAAAAGGAAAACAAGCCAGGCAAACCCCGGAAACGGAAGAAGCTTGTGAGTATCCTACAGCAAGGCTGGGGCCCTTTCCCAGAGGCCGAGTCTTCTCTGTTCCTGGTCACCTGGGCAGAGGGGTGCCTAGGGTCAAGAGACTTTCCCCTCCCTCACGCTCTCATCTGCCTCTCTTGGACCTGGAACCCTAACCTCTCTTTCTCCAACCTGGTACAGAGGCCAGTTGTCAGTGTAACTCGCCCTACGTCTGAGAGAAAGAGTTAAGAGCACACTGTCTCACTGAGGGGGTAGCTCAGTGCCTCCCATGTTTGAATTCTGAGTTTAATTCCCAATACAGAGGGAAAAAAAACAAAAACAAAAAAACAAAAACAAAACAAAACCAAGCCAAACCCACAGTCTTAGAGGAAGTGTGCATGAATTCAGAGCATAGGAATTCTCTGCCTTCCTGGACAGTCTATTTAACTCCCTGTGCCTCAGTTTCCTCTGGGAAAAAAAGTGAACAAAAATAGATCAATTGCTGTTTCATGGGATAGTTGTAAAGATGGAAAGAAATAAAATATGGTTCACGCTTAGAACAGTTCTTGGCACGTGGTGAGAATGAATAAATGTTATTTTTATTTCTCTTCCTTAGGACAGTGAAGAGGAATTTGGCTCAGAGCGAGATGAGTACCGGGAGAAGTCAGAGAGTGGAGGCAGCGAGTATGGAACTGGCCCAGGTCGGAAACGAAGAAGGAAGCACCGAGAAAAAAAAGAGAAAAAAACAAAAAGGAGGAAAAGGGGAGAAGGGGATGGGGGACACAAGGTAAGTAGAGTTATGGAGTGTGCACAGAGTGCTCAGAAATGGAGGGCGCCGCCGCGCTGGGCTTGTAAGGGATGGAGGGACGCCGCCGGGCTGGGCTTGTAAGGGATGGAGGAATGCCACCAGAGCTGGGCTTTGTAAGGGATGGAGGGACACCGCCAGAGCTGGGCTTTGTAGAGGATGGGGACTGGACTGGGCAGGAGAGCAGGACACTGGCCTCAGAGTGGCATTGAAGGATACTGGGAGAGGAGCCAGGGTGCCTCATTTTTACCATCCTGTCCTCCACTCAGCAGGTGGAGCAGAAGTCATCCGCAACCTTGCTTCTGACCTGGGGCTTGGAGGATGTGGAACATGTGTTCTCTGAGGAGGATTATCACACACTTACCAATTACAAAGCTTTCAGTCAGTTCATGAGGTACAACAGAACCGGGAATCCTTTCAGATAAATACTTAATTATTAGGGTATGGGCTGGGTCTCTCTGAAGTCTGTTTAAAATCTAAGAAAATGCTTCCCAGAAAAATTCATGACATGTACAGAAATAATTTTACACATATTTTCAGTCTATTCTTGGTCTGGGATCTACCAATCCCAGCTAAGAGTCCATCTTTCTCTAAGGTTGTGGGGACAGAGTTCATGAGTCTAGTACTAGGTTAGAGAATTTTCTAGAAGGTAGTGGGGAGAAGAAGGGCTTGAGCTGTGGGACTCTCAAAGCAGAGACTAATGTGAATGCCCCGGGGGGTGGGGATGTCTTAACACAGCTGCTCTGGTGCCCTGGAGGTACATGCAGAAGTTTAACACAGCAGTTTAGTGCCCTGGTTTCATCTTGGGCAAGTTCCTCAATTTTGTCAGTGCTTGGTTTTCTTATCTGTAAGCTAGAAATGCATGCTTTGTAGGAGCCTGTGTGGATTTGGTGGGAAGCTGAAAGCATAGCTCAGTGATCCTGGTATCTAGTAGCCTCGAGGGAGAATTGGTAGCTGTCCTTGGGAATATTTTATACCCCTGTTACAGACAGAATGTTTGTCAGCACTGAGGGTCATAGGAGCTTGCCACACCCCCTAGAGGAAAGCATGATGCCTGTCTCTTTTAAACTATCCCAAGGGAAACTTTCTTCAGGTTCCATGTAATTCAGTAAAATGCAGAAAATCAAAGCAAGTGTGCCATTGTGAGGGTGGAACTTGACAGGATATATTTTCTTTTTAACTTATTTTTACTTAGCTCATTATTTAAATTAATATATTTTTTTAACAGGACATATTTTCTCCACCCAAGAATGTTAGCATAAACTTAATTGATACAGGAGATGGCAGTATTCCCAGACCATCTGTGAAGGGTCTGAGTTTTCTGTTTCTATATTTTCAGGCCTCTAATTGCTAAGAAGAATCCTAAGATCCCAATGTCAAAGATGATGACCATCCTGGGGGCCAAGTGGAGAGAGTTCAGCGCCAATAACCCCTTCAAAGGGTCGGCAGCTGCTGTGGCAGCAGCAGCGGCAGCGGCAGCAGCAGCTGTAGCTGAGCAGGTGTCAGCTGCTGTCTCCTCAGCCACCCCCATAGCACCATCTGGACCCCCCCCTGCCCTTCCACCACCCCCTGCTCCTGAAATCCAGCCCCCACCCATCAGAAGAGCCAAAACCAAAGAGGGCAAAGGTAGGAACCCTCTTCTTCCAACCTCTGTAACCCTGCCTTCCAAACTGCATGGCTTCATGATCCCACAGCCCATGCGTTCCCAGCCTCCATTGCTGGGAGAAATGCTTCTCAGGAAAGGAGAAGTGAAGCCATGGCCCACGACGCAGTCCAGGGCTTCGTGTCATGGCCTATGGATTTTCTCCCCTCCTCCATATTCTCATTCAGGTCCAGGCCATAAGAGGAAGAATAAGAGCCCCCGAGTGCCCGACGGACGCAAGAAGCTTCGAGGGAAGAAGATGGCGCCACTCAAAATCAAGCTAGGGCTGCTGGGTGGCAGGAGGAAGAAGGCGGGCTCGGTGAGCAACCCTCCCCCCCTCTGCCCAGCACCCAGGTGTCAAGGACTGAATTCCATGAATAGTCCCTGAGGGAAGCTGGGGTAGGGACCTGCCCTTTGGGGATGCTAGACTCACGGTAGTGGGGCTCTGGGCAGTGTGTTTTTCAGAGTGATGAGGGCCCTGAACCAGAGGCCGAGGAGTCAGACCTGGACAGTGGTAGTGTCCATAGTGCCTCAGGCCGGCCTGATGGCCCTGTCCGTGCCAAGAAGCTGAAGCGAGGTCGGCCAGGAAGGAAGAAGAAGAAGGGTGAGGGCATGACCATGTGTGAGCCTTTCTGTGTATGGTATTCCTTTGTTATCTTTCTTCAGATATTCAAACCTTCTGTCTTTCCCTGAATCCCTTTCTTCTTTTCCCTGTTCCCTCTGTCTTAACTGGGGTATATGACAGTCCTGGGCTGTCCTACAGTGACTGGGGAGGAGGAAGTTGACGGCTACGAGACGGATCACCAGGATTACTGTGAGGTGTGCCAGCAGGGCGGGGAAATTATTCTGTGTGACACCTGCCCCCGTGCCTACCACCTCGTCTGCCTTGACCCTGAGCTTGACCGGGCTCCTGAGGGCAAATGGAGCTGCCCCCACTGTGTGAGTACCTGGTGCCTTCACTGTCCCGCCTATCTCTTCTCTTCTTGATTTCTGCTGTGGTTTTCTGGGCCTCTCAGCAGTAGGTACTCAAGAATCCAGAATCTTAATTGGGTCCTTTCTTTGAACACCTTATTCCCAGAGTCATTAAGTTTGGAAAGTCAGGGTATCCTGTGTGGTAGATCCCATGAGACTTTAATGCACATCTAGGGCTCAGTCATCTTGGTTTTCCTGTCTCTCCTTCTCTTCTTCTGTCTATGTCTGACTGCACCTGATGTCCTAGGAGAAGGAGGGGGTACAATGGGAGGCCAAGGAAGAGGAGGAAGAATATGAGGAGGAAGGGGAGGAAGGAGAGAAGGAGGAAGAGGATGATCACATGGAGTACTGCCGTGTGTGCAAGGACGGCGGAGAGCTCCTGTGCTGTGACGCTTGCATCTCTTCCTACCACATCCATTGTTTGAACCCCCCCCTGCCCGACATCCCCAATGGCGAGTGGCTGTGCCCACGGTGCACAGTAAGTGGAACCACATCCTTACCGTGCTCATCGTCCAGGGCCACCTTTCACCCATTTACCCATTCCCGAGGCCCAAACACCCAGCTCTTCCTTCGTTAGCCCCCACCTTGTGTTGTACCTTTGTCCTACCTAACAAGGAGCTCTCTCTGCCTCTTTCTTCCCTCTTTCTGTTACGTGCCCATCCTGAAGTGTCCTGTGCTAAAGGGCCGTGTTCAGAAGATCTTGCATTGGCGATGGGGGGAACCACCTGTGGCACTGCCAGCACCACAGCAGGCAGACGGGAATCCAGACGTCCCACCCCCTCGTCCTCTTCAAGGCAGATCAGAGCGAGAATTCTTTGTCAAGTGGGTGGGGCTGTCCTATTGGCACTGCTCCTGGGCAAAGGAGCTCCAGGTACAGAGACTTTTCCTGTCCCTATGGCTGGGGTCCCGTTCCCAGTCTCCTGCTCTGGGCAGCCAGCTCCTTTGTCATCTTTGCATTTAGAGGCTATTTCTTCTCTCTCTCTCTGCACCCCATCAGCTGGAAATCTTCCACTTGGTTATGTACCGAAACTATCAACGGAAAAATGACATGGACGAGCCCCCGCCACTGGACTATGGCTCTGGTGAGGATGATGGGAAGAGTGAGAAGCGCAAGGTAAAGGACCCGCACTACGCGGAGATGGAGGAGAAGTACTACCGCTTCGGCATCAAGCCGGAGTGGATGACTGTCCACCGCATCATTAACCATAGGTGAGTCCCTGCTCTGTGCAAAGGCCCACCTGGACCATGACACTGCTCTAAGGGTGGCGATGGTCCTACATAAACTAAATGAGCAATTGAAGTTTGGCGACTGTCTCTGTAGCTCCAGCCCTTCTGGCCCTGCTTCTTCTAGGGAACTTGAGAAACCAGGAGGAAAGCTCAGTCCAGCATTCTGTAGAGTCAGCAGACTCTAGTAGCATAAGGATGGGGACGGGGCATGAAAACAAGCTCTGAGAAACCGAGAAGCAGGTCGTCCAGATGAGTGTCTCAGAGTGTGTCTACCACTGCCGAGCACTAGCTCCTCTACACAAAGTATGAGCCATCAGATGGGACATTTGTTGGTTTGCTTGCTGCTCAGCCTAGTGCCTCAGTCCCTGGTTGGCTCATTTTAGACACTCACAAACCCTGTCTGGTGAGGGAGTGACCCTTTGGGCTGTCTTGGATGTTCTGTGATGGGTGTCTTACAGACTGTAACAGATGCTGTGTTTATTGACACTTTATCTATCAGAATTTTGTGTAATGTGTGATCCATATTACTCTTCTTTCCTCTTGTTCCTCTTCTGGGTCTCCTGTCGAACAGTATGGATAAAAAGGGGAATTACCACTATCTTGTGAAATGGAAGGATCTGCCTTACGACCAGTCTACGTGGGAGGAGGATGAGATGAACATCCCTGAGTATGATGACCATAAGCAGAGCTACTGGAGACATCGGTGAGGGTGCCAGCTCAGTGGCCATGAAAACTAAGGGGAGATGCTGTTCCAGACAGACCAGGCTAGGGCAGGTCCAGCCTCAGCTGCGGCTTTGGCTGGGTTTGGTAGGGGTAGCATAAGGAGGAGCAGTAAGATCCGGCCAGCCTGGAAGGATGGTCTAGGAGCTAAGAGCTCTTGTAGAGGATCAGAGTTCAGCTCCCAGCACCTATATCTGGGGCTTAGAACCTCCTGTGACTCCAGACACTTTCAGGGGACCAGATACTTCTTCTGGCCTCTGAGGGCATCCCCACACGATAGATAGATAGATAGATAGATAGATAGATAGATAGATAGATAGATAGATAAAACTACATCTAAAAAGTAAGAAGAGAAACTAAGATCTGATCTGAGAAATGGTTAGGAGGACACCTGGAAGAGAATGACGGGTGCTCAAGAAATCCCAGAGGTGGAAAGTGTAGGATAGAGCCGGCAAGATGGCTTAGTGGGTAACGGTACTTGCCTTTAAGGCTGGCACCCGAGTTCATTCCCTAGGCTCTGCATGGTGGAATGAGAGAACCAGTTTCTACAGTTGTCCTGTGACTTCTGTTCTCCGTAAATGTAATTAGAGTTTTTTGTTTGTTTGTTTGTTTGTTTAAAATGCATTGGAGAAAGAAAGTGAGAAGATCTGAGAAAAGGGTTTAGGCAGAGGGAGGCAGGTCTGGGGTGGGTTTAGAAAAGACCTCCCCAGGACCTCACTAAACACTCACTTTTTTCTCAGTGAGCTAATTATGGGTGAAGACCCCGCACAGCCTCGAAAGTATAAGAAGAAGAAGAAGGAGTTACAGGGTGATGGGCCTCCCAGTTCACCTACTAATGACGTAAGTTTTTTTTTTTTCCCTGCCACTACAGCACTGGGACTGGAGCTGTCAGCAGCCTCTGAACAGTGGCTTTTCTCCACCATTCACCCTTGCCCTCTCTAGAGGGGCTAGCGATTTGACCATAGGAATTGGGGTGCTAACAGCAGTCGAAGCCCAGTTTCTTTCCGAGCCAACCCTTCCTAGTGGTGCTGCTTGGTGATGATTTAGAGATGGGGTGTGTGTGTGTGTGTGTGTGTGTGTGTGTGTGTGTGTGTGTGTGTGTGTGTGACTGAAGACTCAGTCCATAGCTGTGGAAATTGTAATCCACCTTTTACCAGAGCCAGGGCGGGGCAGAAGTACCCTCAGCTGTTCGCTTGAACCTTGCGATGTCTTGACTCCACAGCCAACCGTGAAATATGAGACTCAGCCCCGGTTTATCACAGCCACAGGAGGCACACTGCACATGTACCAGCTGGAAGGGCTGAACTGGCTGCGCTTCTCATGGGCCCAAGGCACTGACACGATTCTGGCTGATGAGATGGGGCTGGGCAAGACCATCCAAACTATTGTCTTTCTCTACTCACTGTATAAGGAGGTATGTGTTGGATTCTAGGCCCCTGAGGGGGCTGAGGCCTAGCCTGGACTAGGAGGGTGGAAGGCTAGAGCAGGCAGCAGGCAGACTGGTGTGCACCCTTGAGCCAGGACTAAAGGTGCTCCCCCCTGACTCCAGGGCCACACTAAAGGTCCCTTCCTGGTAAGTGCTCCACTCTCTACCATCATCAACTGGGAACGGGAGTTCCAGATGTGGGCACCCAAGTTCTATGTGGTCACATACACGGGCGACAAGGACAGCCGGGCCATTATTCGAGAAAATGAGTTTTCGTTTGAGGATAATGCCATAAAAGGCGGGAAGAAAGCTTTCAAGATGAAGGTAAGTACCTCTGTCTCATGCTTTGAGACCCTTAGGTCTGCCATCTCTTTGTCCCAACCAGGAAGTCCTCTCCTTATCTTTGTGCCTCTGTACTCCATAGTAGATTCTCCTGGGAGCATGTGCAACTCTGTCAGTGTTAGGCATAGGGCTGGAAATTTAAAGGTTGTGTTGGTAGTCCCAGAACAGCTGGCTTCCTGAGGGAATCATAGGCTCTTGATAAAGACTGCGGGCTGGAGATGTAGGAGGGGCGGATGTGGAGATGTGGAAGGGGCATGTTAAGTGGCGGATGGATGGGCAATGCTTGTGTTGGCAGAGAGAGGCACAGGTGAAGTTCCACGTCCTCCTGACATCATACGAGCTGATCACCATCGACCAGGCAGCACTTGGCTCCATCCGCTGGGCCTGTCTTGTGGTGGATGAAGCCCACCGACTAAAGAACAACCAGTCCAAGGTGAGTGAGAGCCCCACTCCAGGGACTCTGAGGCTGTGCAGTCCAAGGTGAGTGAGAGCCCCACTCCAGGGACTCTGAGGCTGTGGAGGCCTTGTGTTGATCCTTGAAGAAACTATAACAAAACTAGTCTGGCTTGTTGTAGGTAAGGTTCCCATCATAGTGGAGAAAGGACTGTGCTGCAGGAGGGGACAGGCTAGGGCTGGGGTCTCTGATCCTGAGGGAAATGGGAATTCTGGAGCTGGCAACTGGTTACAAGTCTGTGAAGTGAGACAGCCGCTTGGCGCTGAAAGCCCTTTCTTTCCCTTGCCTGTCCTTGTCCCACTCCCTAGTTTTTCAGGGTCCTCAATGGCTACAAGATAGATCATAAGTTGTTGTTGACGGGGACACCGCTGCAGAATAACCTGGAAGAGCTCTTCCACCTTCTCAACTTCCTCACTCCAGAGAGGTTTAAGTAAGTGGCTCACCAGGGTGGTCTGCAGGGAGGAGAGCAGCACAAAGACTTGTAGAGGTAGAGCCCAAGGTCAGAGTCAAAGAACCCCCCTTGTCTGATTTCTTATCTCTTTGTGTCTGTTAGCAACTTGGAGGGCTTCCTGGAGGAGTTTGCTGACATATCCAAAGAGGACCAGATTAAGAAACTGCATGATTTACTGGGGCCACATATGCTTCGGAGACTCAAGGCAGATGTCTTTAAGAACATGCCAGCCAAGACCGAGCTCATTGTTCGAGTGGAGCTAAGCCCCATGCAGAAGTGAGACTTGGGGCAGGCCGTCAGACTTGGGGGTGGCACTTGGGTGGTAGCTCTCCTGGAGTTTGGCCACATTAGAAGTGGTTTCTGCCCACACTTTTAATCCTAGCACTTGGGTGGGAGGCAGAGACAGATGGATCTTTGAGTCTGAGGTTAGTTTGGTCTGCAGAATGAGTTCCAGGATATCCAGGGCTACACAGAGAAGCCCTGTTTAAACAAGAAGAAGAAGTAATAAGCTTCTTTATTATTTATATCTCTTGTACATCTCTACCCTGGTCTTTAGGAAATACTATAAGTACATCCTAACTCGAAATTTTGAGGCCTTGAACTCTCGAGGCGGTGGGAACCAAGTGTCCCTGCTTAACATCATGATGGACCTTAAGAAGTGCTGCAACCACCCGTACCTCTTCCCCGTGGCTGCTATGGTAGGAACAGACGGGCGGGGAGGGGGGACTGACAGATCACGTGGCGGGGATGGAGCCGGGTTGCCTTGGCTTCTCCAGGCACTGTAGGAGTGAGGAGTATACTGACCCTCATTTCTCCTTTTCCTCTCTTTTCAGGAGTCTCCTAAACTTCCCAGTGGGGCTTATGAGGGTGGGGCACTTATTAAGTCATCAGGGAAGCTTCTACTGCTGCAGAAAATGCTGCGTAAGCTGAAGGAGCAGGGACACAGAGTGCTCATCTTCTCCCAGGTGACCGTCCCGTCCCCTTCGCTTTCTCTTCATATCTGTCCTTTGTCGCCATTCACCACCAGACTTCAATGCCCGTCCTCATTCATGCGGCTCCTCTACTGTGAAAGGCTGAGATCCTGCCCACAGCTTGTCTTGACCTAGGCAGGCAAGGTGGTGTCTGCTTATAGTCCCTGAATTTGGGATGCTGAGGCTGAAGTCAGTCTAAACATAGCGAGACCGTGTGCTCAAGTGAACAGAGGGCCAATGGCTAGGTTCAGTGGTGGAGCACTTCCCTTGCTTGCATGGCATTATGGATTAGATCCCTAGTACTGGACAAACAAAAGTATAAGTGGGCTGGGCGTGGTAGTGCATCCCTTTAATCCAGCCTGCACATAGCAACTTCCAGGCCAGCTAGGCCTACACAGTGAGACCTTGTCTTTAAAAATAAAAGGCCTGGCATGGCTGGCTCATCCCTGGATCATCCTTGTTCCTAAGAAGAGACTAGTACCAGTTACCAGCCTTATGTGTGAATGCAGTAGGGACCGCAGGCCTTTTAGGATTCTAATGAATCCTCTACTTTAGAGAAAATCACACACCGGTTTTATGGGATTTTAAAAGTATTTATATAGGTTTCATGGGTCTCAGAGAACCTGTGCCTTACGAGAAATGATCTTAAATCAAAAGACTTTGAGGTAGAGCATGCGGGCCGGGGACAGGCGGAGTGAGTCGACATGGGAGCGTGCAGCATGCAGCAGGGTGGTTGTGTTTAGGTATGAGGCTTGGGGATTTGTTGTAGTAAAGGGTCACTTTGGGGAGGTAGGCCTGAGCTGCTGTTGTGGTCTTCTGGACTCCTGCTGTCCCCTTTTCAGATGACCAAAATGTTAGACCTTCTGGAGGACTTCCTAGACTATGAAGGCTACAAGTATGAGCGTATCGATGGCGGCATCACGGGAGCCCTCAGGCAGGAAGCCATTGACCGCTTTAATGGTGAGGAGAAAATACCATGCTGTCTATGGACATGGGAGGCCTGAGACCATCCATCATGTCCTTAGGATGGGGGATGGTGAGGGGAAGCTGGAAACTTAGACTAGGGCTTAGGATGTAGTGGTTTATAGTTGGAGCATCTAGCAGCCAGGGGTAAACTTGGCCTCTTACTTCTCATGTCCTAGCTCCTGGTGCCCAACAGTTCTGCTTCCTCCTGTCCACCCGAGCTGGTGGCCTGGGCATCAACTTGGCCACTGCTGACACCGTCATCATTTTCGATTCTGATTGGAACCCCCATAATGATATCCAGGTGGGAACCTGCGTCCTACATCCCCTGTAACATTCAGCAAGTTGCCATGGGTTCATGAAGGACATTGTTCTGCTCAGGAATGAGTTTTAGAGAGAAGGCCTTTCCCAACCTGTGTCAGCTTCTCTCTGTCACTCTCTTGGCTGGCCTCTATTTTCTCCTGCCCCTGTAGGCCTTCAGCAGAGCCCATCGGATTGGCCAGGCTAACAAAGTGATGATTTACCGGTTTGTGACCCGAGCCTCTGTGGAAGAACGAATCACTCAGGTGGCTAAGAGAAAGATGATGCTGACACACCTGGTTGTCCGTCCAGGCCTGGGCTCCAAGGCTGGCTCTATGTCCAAGCAGGAGCTGGATGACATCCTCAAATTTGGCACCGAGGAGCTATTCAAGGATGAAAATGAGGGTGAGGACTTTTATAGCTCTCTAAAAGTAGTCCCTGGGGATCCCCACCCCCCAAAAAAGAGAAAGAAAAAAAACCCCAAAACCTCAAAAAAAAAAAAAAAAAAATCAAAATTTTCCTCTCAGCCTGTAAGGACAAATCCCTCCTTTCTGGTAGTCCCGAGAGAGAGTCAGCCACCTAAGGAAACAAAGTGGAAGACACTGTATGTGAGCCCCCAGGGGGCAGTCATTTCCTCCAGGGCCCAGTGAGAAGGAGAAGAAGCATCTTACCCATCCCGGCTAAACTGTGCCTGAGTTTCTGGCCAATACCTCAGGTCCTCTTCTGTCCCTGTCTCTGCCAGGGGAGAATAAGGAGGAGGATAGCAGTGTGATCCACTATGACAATGAAGCCATCGCTCGACTGCTGGACCGAAACCAGGATGCGACTGAGGACACAGATGTGCAGAACATGAACGAATACCTCAGCTCCTTCAAGGTGGCACAGTATGTCGTGCGCGAAGAAGACAAGGTGAGAGGCTTGAGGCCACATCCTGTCTCTTCTCCTGCACTCTTATTTTTGACTTATTCTCTCATCTTGGTCCCCAGCAAAAAGCAACAGTGTTTCTCAAACAATTTCTCATTTTGATAGATGGGACTAGACTTTGGAAAGACACCTAGGCACAGAAAGTTCTTGTAGTCACAGAACTGAGTCTGTGGGAGCAAGTAAGGGGAGCAAGGAGAGGTTTAGAGAGGGAACCAGAACACTGCAGGGGAGAGGTGGTAGGAAGAATGTGCAGCACCCAGAAGCTGGATGCTGGGTCTGAAAGCGTCAGGCAGGATTTGGCCAGTGCAGGAGACAGAGATTGGGATGCAGCCATGGGATGAGTGAGGAGGGAGGCTGCCAGCCTTCATTCTGCTGCCCTTCAGATTGAGGAGATCGAGCGAGAGATCATCAAGCAGGAGGAGAACGTGGACCCTGACTACTGGGAGAAGCTGCTGAGGCATCACTACGAGCAGCAGCAAGAAGACCTTGCCCGGAACCTAGGCAAGGGCAAGCGGGTTCGGAAGCAGGTTAACTACAATGATGCCGCCCAGGAGGATCAAGGTGAGAGTTGCTCCTGATGAGAGGGGAGGGGAAGATGGGATGGATGGAGCTTCCAAGGCTGGGGCTGTAGAAAGGGAAGGCTGGGGGATTGGGATGGATCAGGAGAAGCTTTTCTAAGGCCAGATGGAATTGTGGGGATTCAACTATCCAGGGACTACACAGGGATTCGGTGAGCACAGAGTCTCACTGTTTATAGAGTAGCTTTGACAGGCGTCAGAGTGGTAAAGTATGTGGTACCCAAAGGCTAAAGATGGCTCAGGATATATGACCCAGAGTCTCCATTAGGACCAAGGACAGGGTGCAGGTGGAGAAATGTCCATGAGGAGGAATCCGAGTGGGGAGGGCCTCAGTATGGTTCCTGCTTTTCATGGAGCCCTCTGTGTCCCTCACAGATAACCAGTCTGAGTACTCAGTGGGGTCTGAGGAGGAGGACGAGGACTTCGACGAGCGTCCTGAAGGTAGTATCTTTTTCTCGACTTTCTGACTCCACTCTCTCACTTCACTTTCTAGTTTTCTTTAAGCCCACTATTTTTTTTTAAAGATTTATTTTTCTTTTTAATGTGTATTATTTTCCCTGCATGTATATCTGTGTACTACCTGCATGCCTAGTACCTGCAGAGGCTAGAAGAGGGCATCAGATCCACCAAAACTGGAGTTAGAGATGGTTGTGAGCCACTATGTAGGTGCTGGAAATTAAACCCTGGGCTCTTAATTGCTGAGCCATCTCTCTAGCCTCTGAGCCCCCTATTTTTATGCAATAAAATGCTTTGTTTTTGCATGAGAACACGATAGCACACACTTTTAATGTCGGCACTTACAAAGCAGGATGTGAGTTTGAGGCATTCTAATTGCATAGCCAGCCTGCACCTAAAAAGGCAATAATGCCCTGTTGGTAGGAAAACCAAAGATGGCACACAGGAAGGAAGTGTTGTCTGTCATCTCTCCGTTGTCGAATTCAGAGCAGATAGCCATATGGTAGCAGATGGTCTTATGTCAAGAAAGGTGTTGAGGTGGGACACTGCATACCTGCAGGCCCAGCCACTAGGAAGGTTAGACAGGATCACTCAAGTCCAGGGATTGACAGCCTGGCCAAGACAACCTCATCTGAGGGTACAAACACATACACAGAAACCAAACAGGAAGATTAGGTTATTTCACTTTCTCATGAGTAACATTGTCTGTCAGGTATTAGTTATTAATTTTTAAATATTTTTTTTTTTTAGCTTTAGTAGGTAGTAGTACTGACAACATGCTTGCAAGAAAATTAGAGGTGAAAGTGACACAGGCCAGCCCTGTGTTTTGTGTGTTATGGGGATGGATATAAAGAAGACTAAGGGCTTAGAGGAAGTGATGTCTCCACTAATCGGTGTCACCCTTTCCCTTAGGCCGTCGACAGTCAAAGAGGCAGCTTCGAAATGAGAAGGACAAGCCACTGCCTCCATTGCTGGCTCGAGTTGGGGGCAACATTGAAGTGAGACTTTGGCCTGGGCACTTTGCATGATCACTAGGGAGAAAACAGTGGTGGGGGTGGGGGTGCACTGGGAATTGAGGACTGGGCCACCAGCGATAGAAAGGACTTCAGGCTCCTAATCACTCATGGCCCTGCCTCTGCCTCACCTCCAGGTATTGGGGTTCAATACCCGACAACGGAAGGCTTTTCTTAATGCCGTGATGCGCTGGGGGATGCCACCGCAGGATGCTTTCACCACACAGTGGCTAGTGAGAGACCTGAGGGGCAAAACAGAGAAGGAGTTTAAGTGAGTGTGGGTGACTTGGAGGTGAACTGAATCGGGGATAAGAGCTTTGGACATTACTGTCTTCCTCTCGGCTACCAAATGATGTGACCTTACTCAGCTGATCACCGGCTCCCTAGCTTTTGTCGTGTCCAGGCTCTATTTCCTGGGACGTGGGCCCAGCCTACCCCACTTCCCCTCAGCAGAGCCTAGAACAAAGGGGCCAGGCCTCCTCCCCTATGGGAGAGGTGTTTGAAGGAGGAGCCTCACCTAGGCTGGCCTGGCTTCACATTTACTTGGCCATGATAACCTGGCAGGAGGAGCTGGTGAACGGATGAAATGCTGACTGATGGGGCCCAGGAACAAAGCTCCAGATCCCAGGAAGTGCAATGGGGGAGGTGCTGGGGGCCATTGAATGAGTCAGGAAGTGAAGGCTGATTCGAGGGAGAGGCCCATGGCTGGAGTCTTGGAAGCTCCTGGAGTTGAAGTTCAGGGGTCAGTGAGCTCTGCACCTTGTCTATCTGAACTCCTCCTAAGTCCTTGTAACCTAACTCTCGCCCCCATGCTTTCCAGGGCCTATGTGTCTTTGTTCATGCGCCATCTGTGTGAGCCTGGGGCAGATGGCTCTGAAACCTTTGCGGATGGGGTCCCTCGGGAGGGGCTGAGTCGCCAGCAGGTGCTGACCCGCATTGGAGTCATGTCTCTCGTCAAGAAGAAGGTATTGGTCCTTCCTCATTCGAGCATCAGGCCAACTATAGTCTGTCCTTCCTCTCTTAGTTCTGGCCAGGCTGGTGTGATACCGAAGAAACTAGAGCTTCCTATGTGTCCGATGCCAGGAACTGACTCTTGTCCCTTGAAAACCTCCTTCCCCAGGTCCAAGAGTTTGAGCATATCAATGGGCGCTGGTCAATGCCAGAGCTAATGCCTGACCCTAGTGCTGACTCCAAACGCTCTTCCAGAGCCTCCTCTCCAACCAAAACATCTCCCACCACTCCTGAGGCTTCTACAACCAACAGTCCTTGCACCTCTAAACCTGGTAACTGGGAGTCTGGATCAGGGTGGGGAGAGATGAGCAAGGGAGGCCAGAAGTCAGGGTAGGAAGACCTCTGCTTTCCCCTCTTATTGGGCTGTTTCTGTGATTGGAATGAGACTCAAGGAGTTGGACAACTTTACAGAGGAAATGGGTTTACTTGGGCTCATGGTTTTGGAAGTTTGAGGTCAGCAGCTGTATCTGGGGATGACCTCGCTTGCAGAATCCTGTCACCCAGGAGTGTCACATGGTGAAATGCAGAGAGCATTCTCCCCTCTCCCTCTTAAGAGCAACCAGGATTCAATTATGGGGGTCTCACCCTTTGACCTTATTTAGTCCTGATTATCTCCTTTAAGCCCCACCTCTAAACACTGTAGTCAGATTTCATTTCTACTGTTTTATGACTTCACTCTGGGCATTAAATTTCAACACATGAACCTTTAGCGAACACTGAAGCCATATCCAAACCCTAGCAATGCGCCTTTACCACAGCTACTCCAGCTCCGAGTGAGAAGGGCGATGGTATAAGGACACCGCTGGAGAAGGATGACACTGAGAACCCCGAAGAGAAACCAGAGAAGAACAGCAAAGTGGGGGAGAAGATGGAGACAGAGGTGTGTGCACTCCTGGCTTTCTCTGAGGAGATGGAGTAGAAGGTCTGGAGGGATCTTGGCAACACAGTGCTTAGGAACTCTCCAGCTCGTTGTGACTCTTCTGTCATCCACCAGGTCGATTCTCCCAGCCCAGCCCCATCACTGGGAGAACGGCTAGCACACAGGAAGGTTCTGTTAGAAGATGAAGCACCAGGGGCGCCTGGAGAAACAGAGCCTGAACCTGGGTACCGAGGAGACAGGGAGAAGCCTGGTGGGTCTATTATCCTACTAGTGATGGGGACTTGAGTTTCGAAGTTCCCTCTTCTGGACTTGGGGTGAGAGTAACAGCCTCTCTTCATGTCTTCTGACTCTTCCCACAGCCTCAGAGCCAATGCCAGGAGAAAGGGGGGAGGAGAAGCCATTGGATGTACAGGAACACAGGGAGAAGACAGAGGGGGAAACAGGGGATTTGGGCAAGAGAGGTAATGGGCGGAAGAACTGGACACCCAAGTCCTTGAGGGTATCTGGGGAGGTGGAATCTGGGGGACAGATACCTGGGTCTTGGGCGGGTAGCTGTTGGAAGAGCCAGTATAGTTGATGCATTAAGTAGTCTTGGACCTAGAAGGAGGCAATCCTGAGGTGTGAGATTTGCACTGTTTGGCCTAGCAGAAGATGTTAAAGCAGATCGGGAGCTTCGACTTGGGCCTCCTCGAGATGAGCCACGGCCCAATGGGCGCCGTGAGGAGAAGGTGGAGAAGCCAAGATTCATGTTCAACATTGCTGATGGTGGTTTCACAGGTGTGAGAAGTTGTCTGTTACCTGCTCCTCACTGTGTTCCTGGGCGAGACTGCCTGCTACATTTTATTCCAAGTACTTTCAGTGAACGGGTGCATGCTGGCAGTGAGCCTTGCACTCCCAAGTTCCTACTAAACTCCACTGGTCTCTAACGTAGTTCTTTTGTTTTAATCTTAACATGAGCCTGTTCATAATTTAATTAACTTTACTCCTCACTTCTTAACATAGTGCTCTCTTGCCTTTTTGTAATTTAACTTTTTCAGATTTATTTTATGTATTATTAGTGTTTGCCTGCATGTATATGTATACACCACATATGTACAGTGCCCTCAGAGGTCAGAAGATGGTACTGTATCTCTTATAAGTGGAGTTACAGACGGTTGTGAGCTATCATGTTGGGGCTATGAACTGAAGTCTGGTCCTTTGTTTTTACACACTGAGCCGCCCCTACCCCCTCCCACAGCTCCTAAGGAGACTTAGCACTCCGTGCTTCCTCAGCTTTTCATGTGTCCATCCTAGGGTGGATGCAGACCACACCTCTGACACATCTCTTCTGTTCTGTGCAGAGTTGCACACACTGTGGCAGAATGAGGAAAGAGCAGCTATTTCCTCGGGGAAACTCAACGAGATCTGGCACCGGAGGCATGACTACTGGCTTCTGGCTGGCATCGTCCTGTATCCTTTGCACATATGCAAGATTATGAAGGTTCTGTCAACTAAGAGAGAAGGTGTCTTAGGGTTTCTGCTGCTTGATAAACACCATGACCAAAAGCACCCTGGGGAGGAAAGGGTTTATTTCATCTTACAGATTGTAGCAGGGAAAGTTAGGGCAGGAGGCTAGAGGCAGGAGCTGACGCAGAGGCCATGGAGGAGTGCTGCTTACTGGCTTGTTACCCATGGCCCGCTCAGCCCGCTTTCTAATAGAACCCAGGACCACCAGCCCATGGGTGGCACAACCTGCAGTGGGCTGGGCCCTACCACATCAGTCATTAATACTGATTAATCAATACATAGCCTGACATTATGGAGGCATTTTCTCAACTGAAGTCCCACTTCCCAGATAATCTAACTTCTGTCAGGTTGAGAGAAACTAGCCAGGGCAGAGGGGAACTACAGAGAAGGGTCCACACTCAGGCTGGGAGGCTTGTGCCATGTTCTGGGTGGCATCTGGCCAATAAGAAGAAATGTTCACAGTCAAGTTCATTTGGTTAAATTCCTTGATAGTTCCTTTCCTCCGTTGGCAGCCATGGCTATGCGCGATGGCAAGACATTCAGAACGACGCTCAGTTTGCCATTATCAATGAACCATTTAAAACAGAAGCCAATAAGGGGAACTTCCTGGAGATGAAAAATAAATTCCTGGCCCGAAGGTTCAAGGTGGGGATGAGAAAGAAGAGGAGTGGGGGTAAAGAAGGGCCTGGAAAGAATGTTAGCATCCTGAGAGTCCAGATAGCACTTGTGGCTCAGCCCCAAGTGGACCTTCTGATGGGAACTGTGGTCTGGGTCACATACTGTGGAGCTGGAGTTTCCTGAGCCAGCAGTGGACAGAATAGCTCTCTAGTGCTGGGTCTGGGCCTTCCACTCACTTGTCTTTACCCTATCCTGCGCCCTCAGCTCCTGGAGCAGGCGCTGGTGATCGAGGAGCAGCTGCGGCGGGCGGCCTACCTGAACCTGTCACAGGAGCCGGCGCACCCCGCCATGGCCCTCCACGCCCGCTTTGCCGAGGCCGAGTGCCTAGCCGAGAGCCACCAGCACCTCTCCAAGGAGTCGCTGGCAGGGAACAAGCCGGCCAACGCTGTCCTGCACAAGGGTAAGGGCCGCGGTGGCCCCGCGCGGGGGAGGGCCCACAACGCTGCGTAAGTCTTCACCCCGCACCCTTCAAGACCTTCCCACACCCTTCGCCCCTTACCTCTCTACCCTCTGAACCACTGCCCTCTGACCTCTAACCCCACCTCTAACCCAACTGGCACACTTTTGGGTTTTAGCCTTTACCCCTTGTCTAAGCCCATACCTGATATAGTTCACATCAGGGACCAATAGAGTACCAGTCACCTCATAAAGTGGGACCTGATCCCTGCGAGTGGGACCACATGGTGGCTCCTGATGTGACCCTGATAGCCTTGCTTTGTGCGCGTACACTGCAGATGTCCTTGGCTCTGACCCACAGGTCACTTTCTTTGTATCTCCTTCACCCTATGAAGTGAAAACAACTGCCCATCTACTCCTGGGCAGACCCCATAAAGCTAGCCTTTGACCCTCAACCTTTTCCCCCACACCCTCCTACCTTGGTAACTCTAGGTTAGGTCCCAGAGCCATCTTAACCACGTAACAGAGCCTGGTGTAGTGCCTGACTCCTGCCAGCCTTAGGTCCTTCTATGTCATGCTGACTCTTTAACCCCCCTCCCTATCATGTATTAAAACTGAGTCCTTAAATCATACTACCCCCATGCTTCCTATTTCCTCCCCATCATCCCCGACCCCTAAACCTCCCTTTTCCAGTATGGGATGTTCTGACAACCCCGACCCCATGTCTTCCAATGTCTTCCCCCTACCTCTTTTCCATACTTTCCTTTTCTTTATTTCCATCTGTTCTGTGTGGTATCTGGCCTGCTGCTCTCCTTCTCTGAATCACTCTTCTCCTGTCTACTCTCTGCCATTTTGTCTTTGACCTGTGGTCCTTTTATGTCTGTGTCCTCTCTTTCTGACTGTACTTGTCCATCTGACTGTCCCTTTTTCTGGCTCCATCTTTCTCTCCACCTTTCTCTTGCCCTTCTTTCTCTATGGCCTGGGCCCCAGTTCTGAACCAGCTGGAGGAGTTGCTGAGCGACATGAAGGCAGATGTGACCCGCCTGCCAGCTACGCTGTCCCGGATCCCCCCCATCGCAGCCCGCCTTCAGATGTCCGAGCGCAGCATCCTCAGCCGGCTGGCCAGCAAGGGCACGGAGCCTCACCCCACACCGGTAACCCTCTTTTCCCTAACTCATTTTCCTGTCAGTGCCCTGTGTATATATACACAAACACTCCATCAGAATCCTACACATACAGAGAAACTGCCTGCTCCCAACAGTCTGCATCTTGAGTCTCCCTGCCTAGTAATTCTGGAACTCGACTTTTCCCCTCTAGACTGTGGACTACCTAACCCCAGTTTACTCTCCTATTCCAGGCCTTTCCCCCGGGTCCGTACGCCACACCTCCGGGGTACGGGGCAGCCTTCAGCGCCGCACCCGTAGGGGCCCTGGCCGCCGCAGGCGCCAATTACAGCCAGATGCCTGCAGGGTCCTTCATCACAGGTTAGATGGTGCTTCTGACTCCTTGTTTCTCCCTCACTTTGACCAAACTTCATCCCTGCTTGACTCCCTTGTCCTGCTTCAAATCCACCTCTCTTCCTTGAAGTGTCCAGTGTCTTAGGGAGAGTTGTTCTGTCCATTCCTTTGTACCCCATCTTCTATCCCCATGTCAAAAACCTCAATCAGGAGGCTGAGGCAGGGTTCCTGAGAGTCCCCAGGCTAGCCTGGGCTTGTGTGAGATGCTATCTCCAAAAAGAAGCCAGCTGGGTGTGGCAATGCACACAGCTATCTGGAGGCTCAGGCAGGCGGCTCTCTGAGTTCTAGTTCAAGAACAGCCAGGGCCTTGTAGGAAAACTGTCTCAAAGAACCAAAGACCAAAAGCCTCACCCCGCCTATGGTCTCATGTCTTCCACTTGAGCTTCCTCTACCTGGTTTCCTCAGGGGAAATGAATGTGAACTCAGAAAGGCTAGAGAGTCAGACCTGTCACATGGCACAAGAGGAATCCAATCTTTCTACATTTATAAGAAAAATCAGAAGTGGCAGGAAATGACTTAGCAATAAGGATAGGTTGTTATTAGGAAGTGATATTTGGAATGTGAGGACTGACTTTTTTTACCTGTTTCCCCAAACAGCCACCACCAACGGCCCTCCAGTGCTGGTGAAGAAAGAGAAGGAAATGGTGGGGGCATTGGTGTCAGACGGGCTGGGGCTGGATCGGAAGGAGCCCCGAGCAGGGGAGGTGATTTGTATAGACGACTGACTGGATCCCAGGCCTGCCCTTCACCTAGGCCCCGACCCCGGAGCCGACCCACATCTCAGGCCTTGGGGCCTGCTGCCAACCCTCCACCTTCCCCACCCCTTGGGCCACCACTGGGCTAGAAGCCCCTTTGCCCCTCTATAATGCCTCCCTTCAAGAAGGACCCCTATCTCTCTCCACCTCCACACACCTTTCCCACCAAACCTTGAAGACTGTGCTGGTGTGAAGAGGTCTGAGTGGGAGATGGTTAGCAGGGTCTTCCAAGTACCTGGATGCCCCACCACCAAATATACACAACTTCCCAATAAATGATTGTCCAGGAGGGAGGAGGTGGAGCCTCCCAGGCCTTTCCTGCAGTATCACCTCCACCTCCTGCCAAAGTGGGGGATTAGCCTTGCCTGGCCTTTAGGAACTTTTGTGAGATCGTCAAAGAGGAGGGGAACCTTGTTACAAAGATGAAAATTGCAGCGGGAGGAGGACGGGAAGTGGGGGGGGCAGGGGGCTGCATGGCACTTTCCCTCACTCCCAAATGGAGGGTACAACAGCTGATTGCTGCTCACTGGCTCAGTTACCTCCTGTGTGCCAGCATCTTGCAGTAAGAACTATTCTCCTTCCCGGGGACCAAGGACCACCCCTACAGAGTAATGGTTGGGTGATACTCCCTCAAGCCAAAGAGGAGCTCCCCAACCTGTTCTAGGAAACCTAGAAAGGGTGGGGGAGACTGCAGAGGGCCAGGCATGGGGCAGACCACACGCTGGGGCTCAGGTCTTTGGGGAATAAAATCCTTCCTCCTCAAGGCCTGGATACAGACTACATTTGAGTAGGTCAGGCCAGGGGCCTAGTCAGGAGCCTGTCTTGCCTGTGGGACCAGAGCAACACAGTGGTTAACAGGCTAGGGAGATTCGGGCACATTCCACCTCCAAGGAGGGGCCAGGGAGTGGCAGTTTGCATGGGGAACCCCCATATCCTCCTTGCTGCCCCTTTCCCAGTCTCTTTGCTCCCACTCCTGGTCTGTCCCAATCCCTTCTTCTGTATCAGGTTATTGGTTGTACATATAAATTATACTTTCCTTTCTGTGTGCTGTCATTTTGCTTGGGAAGGGGAAATTGTGTGGGGAGTTAAAGTAAGGATTATTGCTTTGTACTATTTCAATAGGTCCCCCCCGCTCCCCGCCGAATTGTTGTTTTTGAGGCAGGGTTTCTCTGTGTAGCCCTGGCTGTCCTGGAACTTGCTCTGTAGCCCAGGCTGGCCTTGAACTCAGAGATTGTCCTACCTCTGCCTCCCAAGTGCTAGGATTAAAGTATGAACCATCACCACCCAGCTAATAATCCCCTTTCTATTTTGTGAGTTTTCTGTTTTTATCTCTTGAATCATTCACCAAAATAAGACCTTTTTCCAATACCAACCAGCGCAGAGGTGGTGAGCGGTGGGATCCTGAGCCACAAAGGCAGGCTGCCTGACAGGAGGGAGGCCCGGCACTGAAAACAGCCTTCCCCCAGAGTCAGTAGAGGTCACTACAGCACCAGTTTCAATTCCACTATGGAGCAGAGAACTTATTTTGTTTTAAAGAATTGGGATGAGTGTGGTGTCACTGAAGTGCTAGACAAAACTTTGTCTTATTCAATAACAGTCTTTCACAAGTTGAGTGAGCCCAGATACTTTATTCTTGAGACTATTACATTCAAAATAAATTCAGCAAACATTTTTGAATACATATTATACATTAACACTACTATTGGCTCTGGAGATAGTCATTTGAAGTTTACATGCTACAAACACTCAAAACATAAATACCAGAAAATACCAGCATTCACTTTGGCAGCATGTATATAGAAAGTAGACAATAGGCACATTACAACAGATGCATGCTGGCCTCCAAAAGGTGACATTCAAGCTGAAACTTAAGGACAGGAAAAGGACAAAACATTTTTAAAATGGAGGTTTATACCCTATAACTACATACATTATTATTTGTCAATAAAAACAACATCTTGAAGACCTCTGAAAAATGAAGTCTACTGTAAATTCACATTTTTAGCTCAAAAAAAAAATCCGTCTTCTCAAAAGAATGTCACTTTGGAACTTTAATGTGTCATTAGTGTTTTAAATGTTCCACCTACAGATGATGATGACATCCCAGAGTGACTAAGATCTAAACTAGTGTTTCTTAACTTACATACACAACTGGGATTCTAAAAATATCAGGGAATGTGGATTGGGGTCCTGAAATTCTGCATTTCTAGCAAGCTGTGAGACCAACCAACACTGCTGGTCTTGATTTTAAGTCTATAGTAAGATATTTACAGGACTTTAAAATAGAACTGACTACTTATAATAAACAATGTCCCATTATGGGACACAAATATAAATTATGTGAGCATCTTTTTCCCCCCCAGTATTGCTACAGAGTCAGTAGAGATAACAAAGGGCTAAATTTTGCTTCCTTTATCAAATGGTGCTCACCCATCCTTGATAAGCCTTAATTAAGGCCTCATGTAAATAAATGCCCCTTAGATGTTTTCATACCTGCCCTATCAAGTTGAACGGAGGTTGTGTATGCAAGACTTCCAATCATAAGCAGGGAGGCAACTCAGTAATTTCTAGAACAACAGAACCAAGAGTGGGAAGATGGCACGCCAGCAAACACACATAACCAGGCAAGTGAGATTGATGTGACATAAAAATTACCATATCCCCTGTCCTGTCTTTTTCTTTACAAAGTAAACATTTTCAACCACAGATCACTGCTAAAATGGGATCCGTTGATTACACCACAGACTGTGAACAAACACCAAAGCTTTGTTATTTTTTTTCTTCTCGAATTACGGTAGTCTTTGTATCTACTATCCCCTGGCCACTCCATCCTGAAAATGTAATGCTGGCACAGTCTAGGGCCCTTCGCCGCTCAGAATTCACACCACCAGGGTACTTTCTGTTCAGTTCCATCTCCATCACGCACGCACGTACCAATTTCAGCATCAGTGGGTAGTCTTGACATCAACCCTTTATATCAGAGCACACCCGAGGATGCTGCTCCCACCTGCTTTCTGCCAGAGCTCCCGGGTTCTTCACTTACAGAGTACAACGGGTCATGTGGGCAATGTCCTTGACCTCTGGACAGTAGAGCACTGGAGGAAAGAAAAAGGGTTAGTGGCAACAGGAGGATGCAACCAGACCCAGCATTCTTCGGCGCGATGTACCCAGTTTCCTCCCTAGGCCGCGCCTCACCATTGCTAGGCAACGGACGCCGCAAGCGGCGCGCGGGCGCCAGGACCCTGTCCACAATCCGGCGAAGCGCGCGCCAACCCGCACTTGAAGGTCCCGCCCCCTTCTCGCTCTCCTCTTCCCCGTCGTCGTCCTCTCCATCCTCTCCGCTTTCTTTAGCCGGGCTCCCCATCGGGTCTCCTTCACGCTCGGCCCGGGCTTTTTTCTCCAGCTGTGACCACAAGTCAGGGTCTAGTGCTATCTCCGTGACGCCGCCGCGCGGGAGCGGGGAAGGCGCGCGGCAGAACGGGCACGTGATGGCGCGGCGCAGGCGCACCACGCGCGCGGCCGTGCGGCTGCCGTCGCCCCGCGCCGCCAGCTCGCGCAGGCAAGCGGTGCACAGCGTGTGGCCGCAGCGGGCGCGCGCCGTGCCAAGCAGGCGGCGGGGCGCGCGGGCCCCGAGGTTGTAGGGTCGGAAGCAGATGTTGCAGTCCAGCTCACCCCGCTCGGGAAGAGAAGGCACTCTCATTAAGAGCTGCATCGTGGTCACCGTGGCCCGAGGACTTCGATCCCGCGGCGGCTAGGACACAGGATGAACGAGCCCTCCTTAGGCCAGGGCTGGGGCCTGGGGCCCGCGCCGCCGCCTCTGTCCCCTTTTAATAGTGAGGCCCCGCCCTCGAGGCGTCATGCACAGATCGGCCGCTCCCTTCCGAGGCACGCGTTGAGGCGGCGGAGGCGCGAGCCTGGGCATGCGAGTGGAGGTGCTGCGGGGTGAATGCCCAAGACAATGCCAGAATTGCCCGAGGGAAGAGAGGAGGGGAATCACGCTCCACCCACCGCCTCCATGGCGGAGTTCTTACCCCAGCAAAACACAGCGCTATCACTTAAACCTACCTGGAGCAGATGCCCAGGTCTCCTTTTGCATATAGTCACTGGCCCGAGTCTCTAAGGCCCTCATAGCCTATTTGTCACATGTTCATACTCTTTCACAATACTCCTCCCCCTCCCCAACAGGCAACATACGCCAGGTTTACTGTTGGTTCTGCCCAATTTTAATTGGGTTCCTGGATGTTTGGAGTGTTCCCAGCCACAATTCACTCTGCCCTCACCTTTTTATACATGACCTCTTGAGTTCTTTGGAAGGCTGGCTCCCCAAAATTCCTACCACCCTCTGAGAGTTTGAGTCCAGCTAACATCTCAGCCCAAGGAGGGACTTAGATTCTAGGAGCATGGCCTTAGGAATGCTGGGAATCTTTTCCTTCCGGAGTATCCAGGCTTGGACACCCACACGGTATGATGGTTGAAACGAAGCAGCTCTGCATGACTTCTGACTCAGGGGTCTGACTTCTCCCACAGGTAAACAGGACGTGGTACTCACAACCTACATTCCCTCACGGTGTAGCACCCACACCCAAGCTGCCTCCTCATCCCCTCGTACCCAGGCTCTGTTGCGGAGGATAATAACACAGTCTTGACACCGCTGGCTCATGTCCAAATCTTAGTTGTGACACCACAGGCAAGTTACTTAATTTCTCTGGGCCTTGATTTCCTCGTCTACAAAGTGTGGATAATAGTAAGGATGGAACGAGCCTGTGTTTGTAAGGTGCTTTAAATGGTGCCTGGTACACAGGAAATATCAGATAAGCAGTGGCTGTTATCCTTATCATCCCAAGCCTGCTCCAAGCCGGCTTTGTGTTCACTTTAACGTCCCAGTACCCGGTATTTCCCATACACCATCTCTTGGTTAATACAAGATGGGTTTCTCTACACGTATACAGCTCATCACAGGTAAGATAGAGCTGGATTTGGTTGTTAACATTAGCGGTTTTAAAACTTAGAGGGTAATCTTTGTTTTGTTTTGGGGGACAGAGTCTCACTCCGTAGCCTTTGCTGGTCTGAAACTTTGTGTGTAGTTCTGGTTGACTTCAAATTCACAAGAAATCTGCCTGCCTCTGCCTCCTAAGTGCTGGGTATTAGACGCATTTGTTACCATGCCTAACAACAGTAATGGTTTGCCCCGTCTAATTTGGAACTCACTGTGTAGCCTAGGCTGGTCTCAGACTCATGACCGTCCTCCAACCTTAGCTTCCAGAGCACTGGGATTATGGCTTCTGGAAAATAATCTTTTTGATTAGGTTTACCCAAGATTTATTTTGTTTCTAGTGATGTATGTTTGTGGGTCTGTGTGGGTGTGTGTCCATGAGTGTAGGAATCCCCCCACCCCCGAGTCCAGATAGCTGTCCTATCTCCTGAAGCTGGAGTTGAATGTGGTTGTGAACTGCCCAGCATGGGTTCTGGCAACGAGGCTGGGTCCTCTGTAAATGAAGAGCAGTGCAGACCTGGGGCCTCATGTAACTCAGGCTGGCTTGGGAACTCTACACTTCAGATCTTTCTTGTTCTGCTCCCACGTGCTGGGACTGCAGGCGTGTGCCTTCGAGTCCTGCTTTGGTTCACCATAGTTTTTAAGCAGACATTAAAATTTTAGGAGCTTGATGGCTTCTCTGGTCACTCGGAAGAACATATCCACTTATTCCAGTGATGCTGTCATAATTAACACCTTTTGTGGGACTTTTCTTTGGAAAGGTGTGCCTCACATTTTAGAATATCTTCAGGGGGCTGGCAAGATGGCTCTGTGCTTAAAAACTCTTGCTGCTCTTCCAGAGGCCCCGAGTTCAGTTCGCAGCATCTGTGTTCGGCAGCTCACAATTACCTATACTTCTAGCTTTAGATTTGAATCTTTTCTAGACTCCATGGGCACCTGCACACACCTGGCACACACACACACACACACACACACACACACACACACGCATAAAACACTCTTCAACTGATGGTGAGTTTTAATCTTTGTTTTGTATGTGCGTGCATGCATGTGGATTCTTGTGTGTGGTTCATGCTATGGCACATATGTGAAAATCAGAGGATAAATCTCAGGCGCATTCACTTTCTTCTTGTTTGGCTTTTCCTGTTATTGTAGTGTGTTTATTTGTTTGTGAGGCAGAGTCTTACTATGTAGCCCTGACTGACTGGCCTCAAACTCAGAGATCTGCCTGCCTCCACCTTAAAGTGCTAGGGTTAAAAGCATGCACCACCTTGCCCGGCCTCATATCCCACCTTGCTCGGGACAGGGTTTCGCAAACCTGTATGCCAGGATGACTGGTCACAAGCTTCTGGGATTCTGAGGACTCTCCTGCTGTAGGAGGCTGTGATTACAGACACACGTATGGTTACACTTACCTTATGTGAGGTCTGTGGATTCAAACTTAGGCTCTCGAACTTACATTCAAGTGCTTACTGGGGAGCCATCCCCCCAACCCAAATCTTATTCGTCGAAGGTAGAATAAAGTGAACACAAGGTGCTCCGCAGCCATGGTCCCTCTAAGCTCATTCATGGCTTCCTGTCACCTGTTCTACAGCCTTTATGACCGAGAACTCAAACTGAAGATCTTCCTTTTCCAAACCAGAATTTCTTCCATTTTTGTCCTTTTTCTCTTCCTTTGCTAGCTCCACAACCCTGGGTGGCACCTGTGAGCTCTCCCATCCCCTCCTTTATTGACCCATCCCCAAGCCCAGGCCATTTTGTTCCTTGAATAACCAATCTACCTACTTATCTCTACCTCTTTCTCATGCTCCTGGTCCATCTCTTGCCTCCCTGTCGTTCACAAGCTCCCAGTTCCTTCACAAACACACTGGTCTGTAAGCTCTTCCCTCCACGTTATTTAGAGAGCTTTCCATATCTCAAACCAGTTACATCTGCCACCGCTTCTACTCCTGTTTAAAATCTTGTAATGTAGCGAGTGTCGAATGGTGCCCAGATCCTTTGCTTCTTCTCCCAGCATCTCCCAGCCTACTACGCTAGGCTTGGTGGCAGAGTATAATCCCAGCACTTAGGAGGCTGAGACAGAATGACCGAGTTGGATGACACCCTGGACTAACATAGGGAGACTCTGTTTCCAGTCAAACAAAAAAGAATCAACTTCCCTATCTCTGCAGTGGAGGATGGCTTTGTGACCAGTCTTGACCAATAATAGCAAGAGGCAGAGATCATGTGCGTGTTCTGAAGCCTCATCCTCCACAGCAGTGCACATCTGCCTGCTGGAAGGCTGCCCTGAGACCACCACAGAAGGAAGTAAGGTTAGACCCAAGCACTGGAGGTAAGGCCTTGGGGAGGAAAATGGACACACCCCAGGCAAAGGCTAGTGCTGATTGCCTGACATCCTAGTGAAGAGATCTGGAATATTCCTGCTCAGTTAACCTGCTAAGTGAATACAGACACATGGAGGCCTAGTGAAAGGGCAGAGGGACCTCCAGTCAACCTGCAAGAGGATGAAAAAAATGTGTAAGTTATGCATTTGGTTTTAAATTACCTTATTTTAAATTATATCTGTCTCCCTCTTTGTGTGTGTGTGTCTTTGTCATCTGTGTATATACATGTGCATGGAGGTGCCTGCTGAAGCACCTCCATGCACCCCGGGAGTGGAGTTATGGGGGTGTGAGCTGCCTCGGAAGGGAATGGGGTCCTTTGCAAGCACAACAGGCATCTTCACTGCGCAGTTGTATTTTCAGCCCTCCTCCTCCTCACCTAATTTCATTTTTTAACCAAAATAGAAACTGTCCTGGCATCTTTAGGATCGGGATAACATTCTGAAATGCCCAGGTCTTGTGGGCCCTGACCTGAGTGTCATGCTCTCTTTGCTCCTTGGACACTCTGGCTTTGGAGACTTTGGGGTTCTATTGTGGTTTGGATCTTAAATATCCTCGAAAGCCATGTGTAGACGGCTTGGTTCCCAGGTGATGGTGTTTGGAGAGGGACTAGAGTGGTTAGGATTTAGGTTAAGTGCTATGTGAAGGGTAGACTGAGAACTCAGCCCCTTCCTCTCTGCTTCTCAGTTGCCGTAAAGTAAGCAGTTTGTTCTACTAGGATGGTCTGCCACAGGCTAAAGCAAATGGGCCAAGCAATCAGGTGCTCAAACCTAGAAACCCACGAGCCAGAAGAACCTGTCCTCTTTCTTTGTTTACCTCGGCTGTTTCGTCTCAGCAACAGAAAGCTGTCTGGTACTACTTGCATGTTCCTTTCTGCTGCCAGGCGCTTCCACCCGTCGCTCCCCTCACACACTTGCTTTTAACAGCTGCTCCATCTGCTCTCAGGGCAGCCTCACCATGGCCGGAAGAGCATCATTCTAGGCGCTCTTAACACCACGTGCTTCCTTCTAGACATTGGGCAACAGAAGTCTGTACTAGAACAGTGACTGTGCGGCTGTCTCTCCCAGCAGCAAACTACACGAAGGTCATCCATATCTCCATGCCACACCACAGAGTGACTCAGTGCCCAAATGCTCACTGAATTCATGAATAAGGTGGGCGAGAAATAATGGCTAATGTCTAAATACACAGGTGCTGTGACAACAAAGGGAGGTTTTGTTTACAGGGGACTTCCAGTCTGCTGCTGGAGGTTCTCCTAAGAGGAGGGTCCAAAGGTGCTGAACAGAAGCAGGAAAAAGTATACAAAAACGTGTTGAGCACTGGGGGAGGCAGCCTTAGAAGAGCATTGCTCTCGGTGAGAACTATTTAAGGAGAATACTATTTTGAATTGATAAATCCTTGTATGTTTGTCACAGAACTAATCATAGCTTAGTCATACATCTTGCTTCTTGGACTCCTCCACGGTCTTCCAGAATGAGTGGGAGATTAGAGGGGCAGACCTGAACACTCATTAGTTGCTGCTGATGGCTGCTAATCCAGTCAGGGCAGGGCTCAGCAGCTCTCTTGGAAACTACTACTCTGCAGTCCGACCTTAGGATGGGGCAGGATGAGAGGGGTAGGAGGGAGCCGCTAAGGTTACATTTAAGTGTGGCAGACTTCGAACCTCCTTTGCCTTGTGTTCACTGTAGGTTGTAACTTTCCACCTACTTCCTTTCCTCCAAGAAACAGAGTCCATGAACAATGAAAATAGCGGCAGGACCTGAAGAGCCTATTGGACTCTCCCCGTCCCTCCGCTCCCCAACCCCCCTTCCTACCTGGTCTTTTGCTGGTTTCCCTTGCAAACTGTGGCTCTTTCCCTCTCCAAAGAGACAGCGCTCTCTCTCCCTCTCTCCCTCTCTCTCTCCCTCTCTCTCTCCCTCTCTCCCTCCCTCTCTCTCTCTCTCTCTCTCTCTCTCTCTCTCTCTCTCTCTCTCTGTGTGTGTGTGTGTGTGTGTTTGGTTAAGAGTTCCAGCTACTTCTGCAAATGACTAAGTTTGTTCCCAGCATGTGCATGGTTCCTCACAGTCATCTACAAGCCAAGTCCCAGGGGATCTGACATCCTCTCCTGTAGGCACAGGCACACCTGTGATGCACAGATGCATGCAGGCAAAAGGCTCATACACATAAAACCTTAAAAGACAAAGAGTGAGGTAGGGTGGGTGGTGGAGAGGTGGCTCAGTTCCTGCTCTTGCAAAGGAGTTCAATTCCCAGCATCCACAGAACAGTTTGCAATTGTTTGTAACTCCAGTCCCTGGGGATCCAACACCCTCTTCTGGCCTCTGTTGCCATTAGGATGCAAGTGGTACATAAACTATACATGCAGGCAAAATACCTACGTAAAAATTAAAGGGGGAGGGCAGGTAACCGAGATGGCTAAAAGGATAATGGTGATTGCTGCCAACTATGGTAACCTGAGTTTGGTCCCTAGGACCCACCTAGTGGAAGGAGAGAACCAAAGGATGTCCTCTGACATCCTAAGAGCACCACGGCATGTGCATCCTTATACACACACAAAATGAAAATTTAAAATGCAGTGCACAAAAGGTGGAGAGTGTTGGCTGCATCTTCCCTTAGGAAGGTAAGAAGGGGTCAACGAAACTAAGGTGTATTACTAGTTTCAAAAGAAAGGACCTGTGCTGGGGGTACCTGGGACTTAAGATCCTTCAAGGGTGGGATGCCTGAGCCACTCACACAAAAGGACGGAGAGAAAACTAGAGAGCTTTCTAACAAAGTAAGAGGAAGTGTCAAGTGAGATGATGCCCCTAAGGCCAAACTCCCAACCCTGCAATTTCAGACAGTTGTGGTGAGGATCAAGCTGAGATTTTATTTACAGTTCCCTGGGAAGTCTTACAGCAGAGGGGCCATCTTTATTGCTTTAGGTTTATTGCCATGAGGAAGACTGAAGTCCTCAGCTGCTACATACTAAATCCAGTTCAAGCCCAAGGCTTTCCCCAGACCTTTTACAACCCCATCTTTGCCGGTGGCCCAAAGGGTGTCACTAAATCCCCCAAAGCACTTTGTTGTCTAAGGGCCACCTTGCCATATCTGCAATACTGCCAGCTCATTTCTTTCTGCCTTTGTCAACATTTGTCTTTCCCAACTTTATCCCCTCTCTGCAAGCAACAAAGTGTGACCCTAGTTCTAGATTTAAGTCCTCCACCTCCAGGCAGGAGGCAAGAGGCAGGAGGCTGCTTTCCAAAGATTATAATTAGTTTCTGCCAGGGCCGGCCTGGCTTCTATTAAAGAAATACTACAAAGCCCCTGTTCCCGGTGTAGGTTCTTGCCCCCTTGATGACATTTCAAGGCCCATTTTTGAGATACTCTCAATGTTTCTGTTAGCTGTTCCATGTTTTCTGGCTTTCAGCAATAGGGGGAAGAAATGTACGGAGCAGTGCGAGACCAAATGGCAGAGAGGCGAAGGCTCATGCCCTGGATTAGCTAGAAGGCCTAGCTCTAGGAAAGAGCAGGGGATAAGAGGGTGGGCGGGAGATCTACTTTCTCTCTTGTGCCGGTGCCCCACGGTGAAAGGATATGGCTTTGTTCATGCGAATCGCTACTCGAAGCCGGGACTCGTTGGTGGGCGGGGCTACCCTGATTCTGCGCGGTGCTGCGTGGGAGCAGGGTTTGGTTGGTGGGGATCTGGAGCTGATTGCAGGATGCAGGAAAGTGGTTTTCCAAAGGGTGCAATCGCTCCGCGATGGGTTCCCGCGTGCCGAACGGACTATTTCTTGGAATGCGATTTGTTCCCCAAGAGCGCATCTATTTCCATCACCGTTTGCGGCGTCAGCTGACTCAGCACCTTGAGAATGGGCAATAGAGAGGGCAGTTTTTGCTGGATCACCGAGTAAGGGCGTGATGAAGGCCCCAGTGAGACCCACTAAGAAAGGGTCTCAGCTGTTTGACAGCTTGGCCCTGTCTCCCTGGACTTTCCTTTGCAAATGACAACTCTGCATGAAGATCGGTCATTCAGTCCATTCAGGGTTAGACAGCATGGAAAGGGGAAGAGAAAGGAATTTTGTTTCTGAATCTCCAACTCACCTGTAGGGAGCCCAGATGTTCCATCAGCTGCTCTGCGCTGGACACCCCCAGTAAAACTGAGCTGACACCCTCACTTCGGAGACACCAGGCTAGGACCAGAGGAGAAAAAAGAAAAGGTCTAGGTGGATCACTGTGGGCACTCAGACAACAGAAGTGTCTGAAGAGGGTCCTCTCCAAGAACAAACTAGTCTAGAGAGAGGTTTAGGAAGTTTCAGGAGGCACGGCCCCTGCAGAGAGCCTCACCTATAGCTAGTTGTGCCACTGTGCAGCCTAGCTGGTGAGCGATGGGGAGAAGGTCCATCACTCTGGCTTGTTGCTTCTTGCCTTCCTCACTCTGCACTTTTTCTTTGAGCCACTGGTAGCCCTGGAAGCCAAGGAGAATCAGCAAAGGGCACTACCCTCCCTCTTAGACCACACTGCCACCTAGCTAACCCAGCCCTGCCTCCCTGAGCCACCAAGTCTGACCTTGACGGTGGATTTGCAAGTATCCGGAACTCGCCCATCATACTTGCTAGTAATGAGGCCGCAAGCCAGGGGAGACCAAGTAACTGAGCCAACACCTAAGAGCAAGAGGATTTGGTGTGGAACAGAGACGTATATCATGGGTGAAACAGGAAAGGGGGGACGAAGGGTCTGCACACCAATTTTGTGGTAGAGCTCAGGCAGCTGCATCTCCACCTTCTCCCTCTGGAAGAAGTGGTTCTCCGCTTGTTCACACACAGGAGGGATCAGATTGAACTGTCTGGCCATGGAGTAGGCTTCCTGGGTTGGTATGCAAAGGAGACAGGGGTCAGAGCAATCCTTTGTTTTCTTCTTTCTCAGTGCAGTGAGATATGGAGTAGACATGAGGAAAGAGAACCAGATAGGGAGTGTCTGTGTGTGTGTGGGGTGTGTGTGTGTGGGTGTGTGTGGGTGTGTGTGTGTGTCACATACCATGATTTCTGCAGCACTCCATCTGGATGTCCCCCAGTATAGGGCCAGGCCCTGGTTGATGACATAGGTCATGGCTCTCACAATCTCTATGTGCATAAGAGAGGAAAGGCCTTGCTTGATGTCTGATCCATGGACTCTTAGACTCCAGATCCATGGCACCTAGACTGCCCACCACAAGACCCCAGGCATGTCTGCGGTCATGTCTATTCTTCACCCTCGGATCTGAGCCTCTGCTATTGAGATTGGGGGACGTCTGAGTGTGGGAAGGCAGGCTTCCTGATGCAAGTTTGAGAAAGTGCCCAGTTTTGAAGGGCTGCCAGGTTTGGGGGTGCTGGTTCTTACCCTCCATAGGACTGTTAGGGTCTGAACGATTGGCGAATACTATGTCAACGTATTCCAGTTGGAGGCGGTCCAGGGATCCTTGCAAGCCTGGGGGGGGGGGAGGGGTAGGGAAAGGAAGGTAAACAGTACCTCAATAAAAATATCAGACCATACCCCCTTGACATGGTCAACTTAATCTTTCACTTCAGGACATCAGGAACATTCCTCTGGCCTCCATGGCTACCCACCTCAGGTTCCCAGGCACCGACTCTCACCTTCAATGATGTGTTTGCGACTCAAGCCACGCTCAGTTTCTGCCCTGTAGGAAAAGACTATGTCAAGGATGGGGGCTTATCTGGAGCTATGAAAAACTGAGATGGCATGAGTCCTTACCAGCAGGTGTGGAACAGAAATCCCACACTCCTATCCCACATACCACATATCCTTTGTAAGGCTTTGCCCCAAGTACTTACTGTCCTCCCCAAAAAATCTTGGTGGTGATCACATAGCTTGATCTCCTGGAAAAAGCAAAACGATATTTCCAGCAGAAAAATGATATTTGGTTGATCATGTCTCCAGTAACCCCTGAAAACAGCCTCACCTCCAACCTTTGCTCTTGAGGATGTTGCCTAGGGTCCTTTCAGCCCTGAAATAAAGACAACATAAGGGCACATATCTCTCCAAGATAGACCAATTTCTTCCTCTTCTCCAAGTTTGTCTTCTCTAGTAGAGAGAAGAGTGAGGAGGGAACAGGAACCACTTTGGAGTCTCTCAGCTTTATTTTGGACAAAGGCGAGGGGCTCCTGGAGCTAGGAGTGTATACTTTTTAATCCATTCCCCTATGTAGTGTATCAATTATGTACCAAGCCCTACTGTGGGTACTTGAGTAGAATACAACAAGGCAAGAGAAACAGGCTGGGGGGTTCTCTCCTTCTTCTGCCTCTGTAAAATTCCAGCCATCCTCATAAGCCCAGCTCTGTTTCTGTCTGTGACTGCTAGTCTATGGGGAGTCCTCTCATCAGCTTCCATAGAGTTGCTCACATGAGTCCCCTCTCTTCTTCCCTCCCGCTTTTAGAACAAGATCTCACTTTGTAGCCCAGATTGGCCTCAAATTCTCAATCCTCCTCCCTTGCCCCGCCAATGCTGGAACTATAGGCGTGTACCATCATGTCCAGCCTCCATAGTTCTGTTAGCACACGATTACCAGCTATGACAAGTCTGAAATTATTGAAACACCGTATAATGCTGGATCTTTCATATGTCCCTTGTTTGTATAATCACTTAGACTCTATATTTTTCAGGCTTATGTTGACCTCTTCCCAGAAACAGTGCATGCATTTTGCTGGCCTCCATGAAGGCTCTTTAGAAACAGTGCATGCATTTTGCTGGCCTCCATGAAGGCTCTTTAGAAGTCAGGTTCCATGGAGGTGGGAAGGCTCTGAGTTGGGCAACAAACATAGTTGTATGAAGCAGACATTTACTTCATGTCAGAAGATAGTACAAAGTGTCATGGGTGCTCACTGGTCAAGACCAGTTATGGGCAATTGGGTAAAGGCTTCTTGGGGGAGCTGACACTGAGCTAAGTCTTGAAGAAGAATGTTTATCAAAAACAGAGTAGGCCACATAGACTTTGACTACTCCCAATGTAAAGCCATAGGCATGTGATATGATGTGATGTGCTTGAAAATACAGCTTTGTAATCTTCAGGATAAATTTGTTGGTTTTATTTTGATGTGACTGCACAGTAATGTCTACTGACCTCTAATCCAGAGAGGAAAGTGTTGTGGGAACTACAATTCCCATAATACACAGGGTGTCTATTAGCCTGAAAAGTTGGAACTTTATTGTTTCCAGAATTCCTAGGTTGTTTTTTTTTTTTTTTTTTTTTTTTTTTTAAAGAGGGAAACAAGAATCCCTGATGTTCTCTTAATCTGCCTTCTAAATATAACTTTACTCTTTCACCCCAGTTCTTACTTTCCTGCCGCGTACACTTCAGCGGTGTCAAACAGGTTTACACCGTGCTCATAGGCTACTGTCAGGAGATCTTCTGCTGTCTAGGGAGGTGAGAAAAAGTTGAAGATGAACAGCTACCTTAGTTACTTCCCTGCCTGCATCTTAACCCACAGCACCTCAGCCCTGGTCCCGACATTTTCTGTTGCCCATCCTCCAGCTTTAGGTCCTTTACCCCGCCCCCATGCCCATCAAACCCACTTCTTATTCCCATGCCACAACCACCTGGACCCCGTTTCCTGGTCCCATCACTTATACCTCATCTGAGATCTGAGAACCAAATGTGACCCAGGTACCTACAAGAGAGAATTCAGACCCATGAGAACTGTGGAAGATAGGCCATAAAATGATGCCCCTTTCCCTTAGTTTCTATTCTAACTCACCAAGGCCAAGACAGGACACCCGGAGTCCAGACTTTCCTAGGTTCCTGCAGGATACAGAAGCAGCAGGAAAGGATGAAGCCTCCACTGGGGACTTGGATTATCAGTCCCCAGCTCCTGTCCTTCCAAGCCCTCAAGGGTCTCAGCCCAAAGAAACTAGACCCAATGGGCTGATGGGATGGACAGTGCTATCCCATAGCAGAGGCCCTAGGAATGTTGTTGAAAGAACAAGTAAACAAGGAGGCGATTGACCCTCAAGAGAGCCACTGTCCAGCACCTCTGTTTCCTCCTATTATCTCTGCCTTCAGACTTGTTTTTCTTCTGGGTGAGGTCCTGCCTGTGTCTGAGTGGTATCTGGGATGTGTGGAGTAGTGAGGCTTGAAAAATGTGACTGACTGTGGTGAGTTTGAGAACAGGCCCTCGGTTAAAGGATGCCATCCTGAAGGGTGACAGTGAAATGTAAACCAATATCGACAAGGCTTCAGTAAAGGCAGATGTGGTGATGGGGAGGCTTTGACAGGAAAGTCCAGCTCTCTCCCTCTCTTCACTGACTTCTGAGACTGAACTAGAAATCCTCCTCTTTCCAAAGCACAGATTAAACAGCCCTACTTTCTAATCAGGGCTGCTACAGGGAGAGAGGATTGGCTACTTCAGAGAACAAAGGTGGGTCACATTAATGACCTCAGCTCATTCCCAAGCAAAAGTGCTCCCCACCCTTCTTCTAAGAGTCCCTGGCCGGCAGTCCTCTGAGTTAAAGTAAAATTTCCACAACCATTCCCGCCAACTCTTGTCTTACGGTGTGAGGATGAAAGGTGTGGTCCATCCTTCCAAATGTCCCTTCCCTTTTTCCTGCCCTGATCCTACCCCGGAAAGATTGAGGGAGACTGGCCTCGGGGCTGGTGGGGGCAATATCTGGGTCAGGCGCCCCAACCGGCCAGAGTGAGATGCTGTTTCCCTCGCTCCTCTCCCCAGGACGCCAACCCAAGGACACTCCATTGGAGGGGGGCGGGGGAAAGCAGCCTGGAGATCCAGGCGTTCCCCGCTTTTTTACGGGTAAGGAGGACAACTCAGGGGTATCGTTTAGGTATGACAGGACTCTGTCAACCCTGGTAAACTTGATTTCAAAGTTGGGGGAACTAAAAGAGACTTAGAGAGTGAGTGCCAGTGAGAGAGAAGAGAGGGAATGAACCAGACCTTTAAGTTAAGTTTGAAGGGGTCTAGGCGGCTAACCCAGAAAGCCTCAGGGGTCCCAAAAGACAAGCGAATGGATAGGCTGCCCTGCCACCCCATACCTGTATTTCATGCCAGTGCTTCGGCCGGTGCTCTCTCGAAGGGCCCCAGCAGGTGCTGGGGGTCGGGGGATCACTGCAGCTCGTGACTTGGAGCCCGAACTTCCACCCCCCGGAGGGTTCCCATGCCCTCCGCCCACTGGCCCTCCATTACCGCCCCCAGGACCCGGTCGGGGTCCACAGAGACGGTCCTCACTGTTCCGGCTGCGAAGGTTCTGCTCGGTACACGCGATAGACACCTGCATGCCGAATAGCCAGGGCGGGGGAGGGGGCTCCGAGGGAGCGGGAGGAGGGAGCGGGGAAGTCCGAGGGCAGACACTGGGGTGGCAGTCGTGCGATCCCTGGGAGAGCGGGAAGGCTGAGGAGGCTGCAGCTACAGCCACCAAACGGGATCGGGCCCGCGGGGGCGGGCTGCTGGAGGTCGCGGGTTTTGCGGCGGGAAAAAAAAACCCGTGGGGTCGCCCAGAGTGGTGGGTATTCAGGTGCTGGGGGCTGTGATGGAGTAGGAGGATAAATGGGTAAGGATAAAGAAAAGTCGAGGACGATCTTCAAGGATAGCTACCCAGGAACAAGGGGTAGCGAAAGACGGGTGCCACTTCAGCTGGAACCGCTGCGGGACCGCTGTGCTCCCAGCGGCGTCGGCAGCAAGCCCAGCTCATTAACATGCAGGCCCCGCCCCTTCATCTGCATGGACCCGCCTGCCTCTGAGCTGAACACGCTGCTCATCTGCATAAGCTCCGCCTGCAGAAGCCTCCCAAACTTAAATAGTGTGCCTTGGCCAGACCATCCCGTTTTAGGAACGTGGTTCTCACTTTCTGTACTTGAAGCCTGTCAGCTTTCAGACTGGTCAGTGGTGTGCACTCCAGAGGGCGTTTTTGTTCCCCCAGAAAACTAGATTTGGAGACACTAATTGTCACAGCTAAAGGTAAGACAGGATGTGTGTACTACATCTATCAAGCGGTAGCAGCGGTTGCTGCTTAAAGTCTGAAACGCAACAAAGAATTATCCAGCTCAAGAGAAATCTGCTGGGAAAACCTCTTTACAGGCTTCAGGGATGTATGGCTACCCTTCTCATCTTTGTGTGAGTCACACTGGGCGGGGCCACAGGAACTCACACTCAGGCAGCAGAAGGTGACAAAAAGTTTATTATGTGTTTCTCACAGAGTCAAGCAGGGGATAAAACTGGCGAAGGCAATGGGTGGTAGGACCGTCAGGACGAAGCTCTTGGAGACAGGTAGGTGGAAGGGCTCACATTGCAACTAGTGAGATGGGCCCAGGCAGTCCCAGGTTCTTCTGAGGGCTGAGGTAGATGTTTTAGCCAGCTCGGGCAGAGAAGAAGGGCAAAGATCTGACATAGGAGTCTAGCCGGGATCGAAAGAGCTCACTTTGCACAGTTTGTCCCAGCGGGCACAGAGGATTCTTCACAACAAACTCCACATACAGCTGTGAAAAGGAGGGTGTGAGCCTGATTTGAGATACTTTTCATTTTCAGTTGTAAAACTGGTATAATCTCAGGAATTTAAGAACAATACAGGTAGGGGTGGGATAGAGAGATGGCTCAGGAGTTAAGAAAACATATTACTGCTTTTGCAGAGGCTACTCAGTGCCCAGCACCCATGTTGGTCAGCTCACAACTGCCTGTAACTCTCCAGGGGATGTCACCCTTTTCTGCCCTCCATAGACACCTGTGCTCATGTACACACGTACCCTCTACGCAATACATATAATTAAAATAAGAAATAAGTCATTTTTAAAAACCCACACAAGCTCTCCCTTAATGAAGCTATTAGTGTTAGTGTTTAAGGAGCTAAAGGCTCTGGAGAAAACTGAGTTCAAAACGGATATAATACCGAAGGATTAGGACAGAAAACCCGAGGGACTCCTAGGGCTCTGGGGAGAGAAGGGTTCCTCTGCTGACACTGACCGCACTGTAGATATGGTGTAGAACATCTCGAATAGGGCCCACACCCAAGTCGGTATTCATGACAACCTTGATTCCAGTGGGAGTCTCGTAGTAATGGAGTTTGTACCGGCTAGTTTGGAAAGACAGAAAGCCATCCTTCCTGCAGAAATGAGTATTAAGGCAGGAGTGGAATCACTCGCAGAGAAATGTTTGTGATGCCCTCAAGGTCAACTCCTTCCTATCCATATAATTTGTAGCAGCCACATTGAGTAAAAACACCTCCCACCATCCCCACCCCTCGACTTAATTGCTGCTGCCTCCACTCTCTCCCTGCTTTTAGACTATCCCTGCTGCTGGTGCTGCCAGCTTCAAGACTCTTGTTCCAGATTCAGCCTCTTTAACACACCCTCCCCTCTTTGGGGCCACATGCCACTTCCATTCCAAAACAATATCTCCTGTTCCCAAGGATAGCTAGCCCTCCCTTCGACACCCCTCTAAAACGACCGTACATGTCTAGCGGGGACATCTTGCTGACAAACGAACGAATGGAGAAGAGCATTCCGTACATCAGCTTGTACTCCTGGAGGAAGAGGCGAGAGAATTAGATCTCGGTTATGGAGGGGGACAGGATGGAAATACGAAGGACCTGGGATTTGGAGAAGGGGACTGAACTGGGACTTTGTGCGTTTGGGGATACGCTGGGACCCTCCGATCACCTCTTCCTTAGGGATCCCTGCTTGCTTCTTGCGGTGCCACTCGCTGTAGTGTAGACACACTCCATTCCGGTCAAAAAGGTACAGATTGTGGACAGTCATCTGCAAGATAGAGAGCCTTGCTCAGTGGCTTGCACCCAACTCTTTAGAACCTGGTTCTTCAGCCAGGTAATAACCCCACCCCCCGGACTCACCGGAATTGCTCTGAATGAGGGTGACAAGCTATTTCCGGTTTCTAAAGCCCAGCTGGGTCGCAAGCAGCACCCTCAAGAACCTTAACTCCGCCCCATAGTCTTACTAGACTCCGCCTCTCTTCTGAAGCCAATCCGTGGTCGCCGGTGCCGCGCGCATGCGCGCCCATGTTCCCCGGCCAGTGTTGAGCGGAGAGCTTGGTCTCGCGGGCGGGTGACGTAATTCGGTTGGAGGCGGGATTGCAGGCGGTGGGCGGGAGGCTGCCAACGGTTTTGAGAGCTAGTATCGCGCTAGGAAGGGGTGGCCTTTGGTCTTTCTCTGTGGAGGTTATGGGCTTTGGGGGACAGTCCTCCTCATCTTGGCAAACCAGGGCCGACATGCTCAGAGTAGTCGGGACCAGGAGGTCGCGGTAGAGAACCCCAGGCGGCTGGTTGCCGCATGTGTGTGTTTGTGTGTCTGTGTGTGTGCGCGCGCGCCCCTTTTATAGAGATTTCTTAGGGTGGGATAGGGAGGAATCTACGGACCTCTACTGTGGCTTTCTTATCAGAAGGGATTGGGGGAAAATCGAGGGAGTCGACTCCGGGTGGGACAGGTGAAGTAGGGGCGGAAGGGGGGTGTCGTGACATTAAAGTCTTGCGTCTTCCTTCACTAAAACAAATTGAGGGACAGACATTGGGCTAGTTTTGTTTTGAAGTCTGTTTCAGTTTGCACATTTTGAGTGTGAAAAAAAAAAGTAACCGTGGTTAACCCGTGCCGAAACTGATTTGCAATTTCCAGGACCCAGTTAGGGACTGTAGCAGTTCTGTCGCCCTGCATGTAGGTCTTCTGCCCATTCCCTTGACTTTCTGTCTTGCACATCCGCTTTTTGCCGTTCCCAGGAGTTGGGAGAAGGAGTGTATTCTCCCTTTCCATGGCCTCTGGAGTCAGTGGACACTCCTCTAACAAGAAAGCCCTGATACCCTCCTTTGTTGAGGACCCAAAGTGTCTTCCTTCCAAATCTTCCTTCTTGGTAAACTTATCCAAAAGTTTGGACCTTCTCAAAACTGAGCCAGGAGTTCCCAGTTCCCCGCTGTTCCAGTTGTCTCTTCACTGCACATGGCTACAGCAGCCCCCAGTCCCAGTTCTCCTCTTCGATCAGAGGACCTCCTGAGTGATTCCTCAGAGCCTCCCGGGTTGAACCAGGTGTCCTCGGAAGTGACCTCCCGGCTCTACACTTCTTTGCATCTCAGCCGGCAAGCTGAGGCCACAGCCCGAGCCCAGATGTATCTAGCTTCCAGCTCCTCACCTCCTAACGAGGGCTTAGACAGCTTGGCTCAAGAACTGAGTCGAAGCTTGTCAGTCGGATTGGAAAACAACTTGAAGAAAAAGGTGAGAGGTGTGTCTTGGGGATCTCTCGGGTATTAGAAAGTATTAGGCTCTTTGGCTTCCAGGTTAGCCTTGCAGTGGCTTGAGTCTATTGTTAAATTATTTCCTCTAAGGGTTTTCATGCTTTCTTCTCATAGAAGATGTTTTTGAGAGATTGGCATGAAACCATGATTTGGAAAGTTGTGACGGTTCCTAGAGTTTTGCCTTTTTCTTTTTTTAATGTATTTGTGTGGACAGACACCTGCCACTGTAGAGTAGCTTGGTGTCCTAGAAGTGGGGATTAGGTTTCTTGGCCCTAAGTGAGAACTGGAGTCTTAAGAACAGCTGCAACACACATAAAGGTCCTCTCAGCTCGAAATGTTTGTGATTGTGTGGTTGAGACTGTGGCATACAAGTCATTACACGTGCGTGTGCAGGGAAGATAGTTGTACCAATGGACAAGGTAACTGATGTGCAGACTGGCTAGGTCTTCCAGAGTGTGGAATCCAGTAGGCACAGCTGCACCAGGCTTCAGACGGGACATCCGCTCCTCAGTTGATAGCAGTCCCCTCCAGCCTTGTTTTAAACCTGCTGCTTCATTCACTCATTCCCCTTCTGGCCTCTGTAAACAGTTAGGGTCTGGGTTCAAGGTTAAGACCCCCCCAACACACACTTGCTGGGTTTCTTTTGTCTCCCCTAGGATGGGTCTGAGCACATCTTTGAGATGGAAAGTGTTCGGGGTCAGCTCCAGACTATGCTCCAGACCTCACGTGATGCTGCCTATCGTAAGTCAGCCTGACAGAGTTCTGGAGGAGAGCTGAGGTGGGGCAGGAGACAGTAAGCAGGACTCTAAGAAGTGAAGAAAAGGTGCCCATTCTCTGGGAAAAGGTTTGGGGAGCGGAGAGCTGGAAAGGCCTCTCTCATTCTTTTTTTTTTTTTTTTTTCTCAAATGGCTGCTGTTCCTACTTGATCCTTACTTTGGGGTCTCTTGGGCTACAAGCAGGGGATCCCCTCATTCCAGGAACTGGTTCAGAGAGACGAGAAGAGGACTCCTTTGACAGTGACAGCACAGCTACCTTGCTCAAGTGAGTGCTCCCAGGGTTCTTCTGGCTGTTCACTTGTTTTCCTTCTGCTCCCCACTTCCTAGGGATGGAGAAGCTTGTCATTGGCGTTCAGCTTTTCTTCTTTCTCTCTACCTTCTGGAACCTGGGCAGTAGCTGTCTAGTAGTTGGCTCTCCCTATCATCAGCCCATCTTCTCTTAGAAGAATAAGCTTGTATCTGCTGTTATTAGGTAGGGGGGTGATTGGAGGAAGGGCCGTCACAGAGGATTCTCTGTACTGTTGGTGGCTCTACCTTTTGGTTCTCTGATATATAAAACACCACAGTAGGATCAGTGTGTCTCAAAGGTTTTCCCAGTCTTGACATTCTGTATCTGACTTGCTCAGCACCCGGCCTCTGCAAGACCTGTCTCCATCCAGCTCAGCCCAGGCACTGGAAGAGTTGTTTCCCCGCTATACCAGCCTTCGGCCAGGGCCCCCCACAAACCCCCCAGATTTTCAGGGGCTGAGGGATGCACTTGACTCAGAGCTTACACGCAGAAAGGTAAGAGGCAAAGGCTTTCTTCTGAAAGTGTCAAGGTTAGAAATTAGGGGCCTTGAGTAGAGAAGCAAGTCTGATCGATAAGCCGGAAGACTGGGAGTGGGACTGTGCTGTGATCTAGGGTGGCTTCAGAGAGGCCCTCAATGACTGTCCTGTATAATGTGCACACACACCCCCTCCCTTAGAGTTATCAGACTCCTGATTCCCTTCGTACAACTTGTCACTGATAACATCTTGTTTGTTCTCCCCTCTAAAATCTAAGCTCCTTCAAGGTCAGTGCTGTGTCCTTTTCAATAATGGCTCTTATCTAACACAGAAAAACCCTTCGTGGTTTTTGAATGGATAAGAACTTGTTGGCTTGCACAGAGCTTTAGAGTCATTGGTGATATTATGATCTTTTCCTCCATAAGACCCTTAGTGTCTGAAGGGACAGAGATGAACAAGAATGAAGAAAAGGCAGAATCACTGGCTGTCAACTTTGGAACTCTCCCTATCATTTTAAACTGCGGGGCCTTGAATGAACGGCTTTCCACTGTGTTCAGTGAGCTCCTTAGAGCCAGAGTAACTTCCCACACTTTACAGTGTGGGCTGCTGCTACACCTCTGCCAAACAGTTTATGGGAAACCCAGGAAAGAGAAAAGCCTGGAAGCTAGCAACCACTTTCTGAGCTAGTAGAAGAAAGTGTTTAGAGGTCTTGGGTCTCAGGCTCCTGCTCCAGAATTCTTGATTCTTTCTTTTCAAACCAGTTCTGTTTTGGGGACCTAAGCTTTCTGTCTCCAGGCCATTTCTCCCTAGGGATACTGTGGTCAGACTAAGAATGAGCAGCACCCACGTGCCTCATGTTTCTTTCCAGCATTGTGAGCGCCACATTCAGAGCCTACAGACTCGAGTGCTTGAGTTGCAACAACAGCTAGCTGTGGCTGTGGCTGCTGACCACAAGAAAGATCTCATGATTGAACAACTAGACAAGGTGACAGTAGCAATCTCTCCATGGAGGGCACTGTTACAGTGTCACCCAAGGGGCAGGGGGGGGGGGCGGGGGGGGCGGTGGCAGGTGGCAGGGTCTCATCATCTTCCTTTGAGCTTTTAATAGCCATCCTGCCCCAGCCTCCCGAGTGCTGGGATTACAGAAATGAACCATCATACCCAGTTTAACCAGTGTGTGTGCATGCTAACAGTAGGGCGAGACGTTAGGTTTTCTGACTTGGGAGAGGGAGGTGGCTCATGTCTTGTATAAAGAGGGCAAAAAAGTTGGATTTTAAAATTCCATTTTATTTGCCTTCCTTGAGACTTTGGCTCGAGTGGTGGAGGGCTGGAATCGCCATGAGGCTGAGCGGACAGAGGTGCTGCGGGGACTTCAAGAGGAGCGCCAGGCAGCAGAACTCACCAGAAGCAAGCAGCAAGAAGTGGGTGACCTGGATCAGGTGGCATTAGAGTCGAGATAGGAAGAAATAACTTTGGTATTAAGGTTCCCAAAAGCCTGGCCTCTGGCTTGTGGTTGCTGTCCTTGTGCCCTTTCCTCTACTGTTGCTGCATCTTCTGCGTCTTATATTTTTAGTGGCTTCCCAGGTCCCCTCCCCCAGACAGTCTTGTCTTTGGTGCCCTAGGTCATTTAGTAAACACTGGTTTCAAGTGTCCATTGCTAATTATTTCTGAAGAAGAGGTGTTTTCCTCATTCTCACTGTTGTGTGCTTTTCTCTCCTGAAAGACAGTAACTCGCCTGGAACAAAGCCTTTCTGAGGCCATGGAAGCCCTGAGTCGTGAGCAGGAGGGTGCCAGATTGCAGCAGAGGGAAAGAGAGGCACTGGTAAGCAGGCGGGCTGCGGAGGTAGTCAGTCTTGTCTAGAGACCATGGGCTGTGATGGTCTAGATAAGTTTATAATTTGGGGATACTAGGGCACTGCTGCTCAGGCACATCCTCAGAAGGTTAGTTCTGCTAATCTCTGAAAACAGCCCTGCTGCCAGGCAAATTGGAGCAACTGCAAATTATATTCTTCTTAAAACATTAAATCGGGATGGAGAGATGGATCAGTGGTTAAGAGCACTGACTGCTCTTCCAGAGGTCCTGAGTTCAATTCCCAGCAACCACATGGCTCACAACCATCTATAATGGGATCCCCTGCCCACTTCTGGTGTGTCTGAAGACAGCAACAGTGTACTCACATACATAAAATAAATCTTAAAAAAACATTAAACCTATCTGAGGTGCTAGGTGTGATGTCTCAGGCCTTTAATCTCAGCACAGCACTCTTGAGGTAGGCAGAGGCAGGTGGATCTCCGTGAGTCTGAGGCCAGCCTGCACTACATACTGAGACTTTTTATCCTTAGATCCAAATACAACCTTGCATCCAAATGTGCGCGCGCGCACACGCACACACACACACACACACACACACACACACACACACACACCTTTTTCTAGAACCCCACTTCTAAAAGCCAGAGGGTCCTCATACGTGCTAGACAAGAGTTCTGTTACTGAGCTATACCCTCAGTCTCTCACTCCCAGAGATTTTGTGTCAGTAGATATATAATGGGTTTCAGAAATTTCCTAGGTGATCTTGTTCAGTCTGGAGTGGGAGGTCTGGTCTAGGTTGGGATTCTTAGAGCTGAAGTGGGCGTGTGAACGCCTGTGAGGTTAGTAGCCAGGCTTGTAACGTGCTGCTTTCATGACATGCTTGCCATGTGCAGCCTGATGCTTATGGGATGCACAAGCCCATCTGACCGGCTCTGACTGTAGGTTTGGTGTTTGTATTTTAATGGTGTTGGTTATAGCGGTTGTGTGTTAAGTACTTGCTAGGTGCCAGGCATTGCCAAATGATTTACATTCGCTTTTTACTTTAATTCTCACAAAACAAACTGTGTATTTATGTATTTATTACCTTTATTTTAAAAGATTATCAATCTGGCATAGTGGTGCATACCTTTAATCTCAATATGTGGGATGCAGAGGCACATGGATCTCTGAGTTCAAGGCCAGCCTGGTTTATAGAGTGAGTTCTAAAACAGCCAGCACTACATTGTGAGATCTGTTTCAATAAACATACAAATAAATAAATAATAATAATTACTTATTGACGATTTCATAAGAGACGGGGTTTATTTCATATATTCACATCCTACAGTACAGTAAGTCTTCACTTGGCCTGGTGTTTCTTTTAAAAGCATGAGGTCTTTCTCCTCCCCTCCACACACAGCCTATGTTAGTGTACTCAGCCTCTCAGTAGGAAAAAAAGCCAGTGATTGGAGGGCTTAAGTAATGTTTTTTCTCAAGTTCTGACAACTACAAGTCCAGGACCAAGGTGCTGGGTGGGTTGGTTTCTGGCTTGCAGACAGCTAACTTCTTGATGCTGCTTCATTTGGCGAAAAGGCAAGATATGCCTACTTTTTAAATAGACTATCTTTTATTTATTCTTTACCAATCTTGTATATAAACACTTGCCTACTTTTTAAATAGACTATCTTTTATTTATTCTTTACCAATCTTGTATATAAACACTTGCCTACTTTTTAAATAGACTATCTTTTATTTATTCTTTACCAATCTTGTATATAAACAATGTGTCTTGATAAAATGCACCCCAAGTCGTCTTTTCTTTTCGGGGTAACTGCCATAGTCAGCTGACTGACCCTGTAGGCGTGATCACATGCCAGTCTCCTGCCATGACCATTGCTGCTGTGTTCATGAGTGCATTGCCTTGTGTGTTGAAAAAACAGCATTTCCTGGCACCCTTCCCTATACCTCAGGATACTCCTGGGCCTTGGGGGGAGTCTTGGCATAGATACAGAGGCCCCCATTTAGTTACTTATTTGCAATACTGTCACCCAGTTCTGAGTTTCCAAATTAGCTATTGCCCACAGCAGAATGAACCTTTTATTGCCAAGGTTGACGACAGCACAAATCTGTGTTTAAATATGAATTTTTAAAAACTTATTTTTACTTTATGTGTATGGTTGTTTTGCCTGCATATGTGTCTGCACACCATGTGCATGCCTGCCACAGAGGCCAGGAGGAGACGTCAGATCCCCTGGAATTGGAGCTAAAGACAAGTGTGAGCCACCATGTGGGTCCTGGTAATCAAATTTGGATAATCTGGAAAAGCAGCTGACCAACCCTCCTAACCACTAAGCCGTCTCTGCAGCCTTTAAACATGAATATTTAGGAAGCATTTTGACATCATGTCCATTTAGCAAGACAAGAAAGAGGAATGGCCGTGGACCTATGACCATCACGCCTTGGGCTTCTGCTAGGCTCGCTGGGCCAGGTGTGCTCCCCTGCTGTAGAGCAGCGGGTGGAGAGCTAGGCCACTGATCACAGCCTGGTGAGCCTCAGCTGGGGATGGAGTGATCCTAACTCAGCACTGCATTGTAGGGCTGGGCTGCCAGGTCGCTGGTCTCTTGAGTGCATACTAAAAGTTGGCTTTCTCCTGGGCCTTTAGGAAGAAGAAAGGCAAGCCCTGACTCTGAGGTTGGAGGTGGAGCAGCAGCAGTGCCAGACCCTCCAGGAAGAGCGGGATGAGGCTAGGGCTGGGCAGCTCAGTGAGCGCCGGAAGCTGGAGGCCCTTCAAGTTGCTCTACAAGAGGAAAGGCAGGCCTGGATCAAGCAGGAACACCAGCTGAAGGAACGCCTTCAGGCACTGCAGGAGGAAGGCCAGGTTCAGCTGGAAAGAGAGAAGGTAGAAGAGGCAGAGGGAAGAGTTGGGGATGGAAACATGTTGGGAAAAATTACAGAATAAGGTGAGATGCCAGAATATGGAGGTCAATAGGGAACAGGGGTGGGGAGTAAAGAGTCACACATGAAAGGCAAGACTGGGGTTGAGGACCAGTGTGAAGATCTGGAGGCAGCAGATACATGAAAGGCCAAAGATGATGTTGAACAGTGATGAAGAAACAGGATGAATGGGAGGAGGGAAGATGGAGCGGGACTTGGAATCAGTAACCAGGAATTAGGAGATGAGGCATGTACTAATACTGGGTTTTCTTTTGTAGGGGAACAGCCAGAGGGAGGCCCAGGCAGCCCGGGAGGCCCAGCAGCAGTTTGCACTGCTGCAGTCTGAGGTGCGGCGGCTGGAAGGGGATCTGGACACAGTCCGGAGAGAGAGAGATGCACTGCAGCTGGAGATGAGCTTGGTCCAGGTGAGCCCCAGAAGGTTCTGTAGTTGAGAAAGCAGGTTTGAGTACATATGGAGACTTGGAAGTCATGGAAGACTTGCCTGTCTCAGGTACTTGAGACTTATTATTGGTTAATTTGGTAATATTCTGTCTTTAGCTCCACTTCTTCCTTCCTGAAGACAGTTTTCCACAATATGGGCTGACTCACTGTTACATTTAGACTATGCTGGTTCAAATTTGAGATACTATATACTGTTCTTAAAGAGACAGTGCCACACTTACCAAATGCACTCACTGACTGAGCAGTTGAGTTTTTGCCAGACCTGACTCCAATTGGTTATGTTCTGCTTTGTATTTATTATTATTTTATCTGTTAAACATTTTATTTATCATTGTATATGTGGTATGGTTGTATATGTGTGAGTGAATTGTACTGTGACACGTGTGTAGAGGTCAGAGAACAACTCCTTTCTTCCACATGAGGAACTGAACTCAGGTTATTAGGGTTATATGCTAAACATTTTTATCTGCTAAGCCATCTAATCAACCCAATTATTATTACTTTAGTAACTTCTATTAATACCTACCTCTTAAGTTGGGGATTCAGGAAGACAATGTTTATTTTATTTACTTGGGAAATTCCTGTAACAGCTCATAACCTGGCTCAAAACAGTACCACAAATTGTCAGATACAATTAGGTTGAAAAATTTGTTTCAGCCAGGCTTGGTAGCCCACATCTATAATTCCAACTACGTGGAAGGCTGAGGCAGGAGGATCTCAAGTTATAGCCCAGCTTAGGTATCAGTGTGAATGTGAAGTCAAGGATAGACAACTTAGTGAAAGCCTGTATCCAAAAGTAAAATGTAGACGAGGCTATGGCTCAGTGGGAGAGGCCATACTCAGCACGTGTGAGCCCTAGGTTCAATCCCAGGACTGGTTACAAAACAACAACAAAACCCTTTCTAGGGCTGGTTAAGAGCACTGGCTGCTTTTCCAAGGGACCCAGGTTCAGTTTCCAGCATCCAAACAGCAGCTGACAGCCATCTGTAATTCCAGTTCTAGGGGAGCTGACAGCCTTTTTTGTTCTCTGCATGGACCAGGCACCAGTATGGTCATTTAATTCTACTTCTTAACTTGTTCTCAGAAACTCATCAGTTGGTCCTTAGTAAACATTTTACACAGAAAACAGAGGCCCACCAGGGTCATAACTGAACTAATAGAACTAAATTCATGTTTTACCTGCAGGCAAAATCCATACACATAAAAACAAAACAAAACAAACAAAAAAACCCCAACAGTTGTAGTGTAACTAGTTCATTGAATCTTATTACATTATTTAGCCTTTGATCATCTACTAAGGGAGGTGGTGTTGGCAACCTTTCTGCAAAGAACTAGAAAATAAATATTTTTGACTCTGTGGATGGTGTGTTCTCAGTAGTAACTGCTCTACTTAAAACACAAAAGCAGCTACGGAGAGTATGTATGTGAGTGAGTATGGCTATGTCCCCATCGGACTTCACACCAAAAAGCAGCCATTGAGGGAAGCAGCAATCCTGGAATGGCGGAACTGCTCAGAGAGAGCCATGTTTCAGTCCTGGGGAAACACAGCATTGAGGAGCACTGACTTGGGAGGACTTCGTACTGACCACTGTGGGCCTCTGTTTTTAATGTGTGAAGTGTTTGCTAAGGGAAATGCACGAGTTACTGAGAGCAAGCTAAGAAGTAGAACTAAATGACCAGTCAAAAGGGAGTAACCAAGTAAGATGAGCCAGGAATGACGCCTCTGGGTTTCTCACAGCTCAGGACTTTCTAAGAGAAAGGTACCACTGAGGCAGGATCTAGAGGGTGCTCCTCTGTCCCGGGTCTATAAAAAAAAAAAAAAGCTATGAAGTTTGGGGTGTGTGGGGTTTTTTTTGTTTTGTTTTGTTTATTTATTTGTTATTTATTTTTAAACAATTATTTTTATTTTATTAGCATTGGTGTTTTACCTGCATGTGTATTGGTGTGAAAGTGTTGAATCCCCTGGAACTGGAGTTGCAAACAGTTGTGGGCTGCCAAGTGGGTGCTGAGACTTGAACTCAGGTCCTTCTGAAGAGCAGCCAATGGTCTTAACTGCTGAGCCCCTTCTCTGGCCCCCTATTTGTTTATGTTTTAGACAAGGTCTTGATATGTGGAAGTTGACTGGCCTTATCCTACTGCCTCTGATGACCAAGTGCTGAGATTTAGGCATGAACCACCATACCTAGTTTGGGTATATGGGCTTAAAGCTTGGAAAAAAGATCACAATGAAATGAAAGATTTGGGAATTAAGAAATCTAGTAAAAACCATGCCTAGAGGCAAAAGCTTATTATATACACTTTAGAATTATCTGGCCTAAGTGTCAGCAGAGAGTAGGAAAGAGGAGGAGGGCTGGAGAGATGGCTCAGAGGTTAAGAGCACTGACTGCTCTTCCAGAGGTCCTGAGTTCAATTCCCAGCAACCACATGGTGCCTCACAACCATCTGTAATGGGATCTGATGCCATCTTCTGGTGTGTCTGAAGACAGCTATAGTGTACCCACATACATAAAATAAATGAATAAGTTTTAAAAAAAGAAAAGGGAGGCAGGGCTAAAGAGCAGTTGCAGGCAGCACAGGCAGCAAAGACTCAGAATGAGGATAGAGAGAGGTCCTGCAGAGGAAGAATCACCTAGACAAGAGGTGTGAACTGGGGGCACAGAGCTGTAGTGACCCCATAAGAGAGAGATAGAGAAACAGCCAGTGTGGGTAAGAACTGAGCTCTAGACATATGAAGTAGCAATCAGATTCTGGAGAGCTGGAAAGAGAGAACAAGAGGCGAAGACGAGACGGACTGCTGGAGTGCCTCCTGTTTCAGTGGGGGTAATCAGCGTATCATCTCAGACTCACTGCAGAGTGCTCTGATGTTGCCGTGGGTTAATACATCTATTTCTCTTGTCCAAAGCCATTTTGCTTTTGTGTGCATATATGATGTATCTCACGGTTCAATAAAGAAAGAGAATCTGAGTCACTCCCCAAGGCAGATTCCCTGGTGTTCATCCTTGAGGCAGATGAGGAGTTGTTGGTACTGATCTTGTTTACATTTCCCACACTGAGAAGACTAATCTCAGACATAATTGAGCTGACAGTCATTGTACCTTCCTTTACTCCCAGGCCAGATATGAGAGCCAGCGGATCCAGATGGAGTCAGAGCTGGCTGTACAGCTGGAGCAGCGGGTGACTGAGCGGCTGGCAGAGGCTCAAGAGAACAGCCTGCGGCAGGCCGCCTCCCTCAGGGACCATCACAGGTACTTGGGACTTACAAGATAGTGTTTCTCTGGCAGCAGCAAGTGTTAGCTTCCTGCCCCTGTGCTCAGAGCCTCTTAGCCTCTCCCAGCATGACTCCCAGTGCACTTCCAGTCCCATCTGTTAAGGTCTTAGCCCTCTCGGGAGGGTTGCCATGAAGTGCTCATGGACAGGCACACAGCCTACAGATTTCCGTCCCATGGGGCATAGCTGCTCTGAAGGGGTGGGACGATGAGTGATGTTTCCAGCTCCTTTTGGAGTGATGCCGAAGTGTGTTGTTCACAGCTGTTCCAGGGGTGGCTCTCCTTTCTACCCCAGCCTTCTCTCACCCTCCTTCACCATGTCTGGAAGTGCTTCTATCTTGTTTGTTTTTTTTTTTTTTGGGAGGGGGGTGTTGGGGAGGCTTATTGTTCTTTTTAAAGACAGGGTCTCACTATGTAGGCCAGACTGGCCTTGAATTCACAGAAATCTGTCTTGTCTCTGTTTCCTGAGTGCTGGGACTAAAGACATGTGACACCATGCCTGGCAGAAATGCTTTCTATATGTCATTTTCAAGTGGACATGGATTATAGTCCTATAACCCCAGCTTGGGTGGCTGAAGCAAGATGATTGCAAGTTGCTGTGTAGTGAGATTCTGTCTTAACCAAACTAAACCAAAACCAAACCCAAGCAATCAGCTAGTCTGTTGCTTTGCTGTAAACCTTCACATCAGTCTTTGCTTCTGGGGAGTCCATCCTGTGGCCTCAGCTTTGTTCTTACTGTCAATGTGCGTGGCTGGGCCGGGTGATTGCAGCTGTCTGTCTTCCTGACCTGAACCCAGAGGAATAAGGGTCCCTAATAGTGAGGTGCTGAGTGGGAGGACCAGAGATGAGGAATGGGACTAGCAGGTCTAGCATAAGCTGATGACGGATGCCAAGCAAGTTTATTCAGAAGTGCAGCATCGTATATACTATTTGCAGGGAACAGGGGGACTCAATAGCCAAGGTCAACTGAGAGCTAAGTCGGACAATGTTGGCAAGAGAACACAGGATACCTCAGCCATAGCTGATAACCACAGCACATCGGGAAGAGCAGGGTCCCCAGAAACTGCATCTTGACTCCCTTAGGAGACACTCACATCTCCCCTAGACCAGCCTTGTCAAACTCACTCCTGAACAAGGACACAGAACCAATGGTTCCTTTGTCCTTTTAGTAGGTCTCTGAGAAAGTCTTGGTCTGGGCTGACTTCCCACATCTGCCCTTACCTACACACAGTCTGTCTTTTTCTCATTGACAGTGTCTTTTGGTTTAAGAATGGCTTTGTTTGTTTACATGTCTGTACATATATCTGTGTTTAGATATGTAATTGTGAGTACTGATGCCTGTGGGGGCCAGATAGGGAGCTGGACCCCTGGAGCTGTAAGCCACTCAGTGTGATTGCTGGGAACCAAACTTAGGTCCTCTGCAGGAGCAGTACACAGCACACACTTAACCCCTGAGCTACCACCTCTCCTGCCCCCTGATAGCAGCTCCCATCTGTCCTCTAAGTCTCTTTCTTACCTGGGACTTTGTAGGAAGCAGCTACAGGAACTCAGTGGACAGCACCAACAGGAACTGGCTGCCCAGCTGGCTCAGTTCAAGGTAGAAATGGCTGAACGAGAGGAGCGCCAGCAGCAGGTGGCTCAGGACTATGAGCTCAGGTACCGGCCTTGGAGTTCTTTCCATGGGTAAAGCCCAGACTGGGGATGGCAGAGAGAAGCCTTTCAGAAGATCCGGCCTCCTCTAATATATCCAAATCCTTAATTATTTCAGAGGTCTGATACTGCACCCAGCCTCTTGTCCTAAGCCTCTGCTTTCTTAAAATCTCCAAGTCACCTCTTTAATGTGTGTGAATTGGGGGAGTAGGTATATGTTCCTGTGGTGACGTGTAGACCAGAGGGCCATGTCATATGTCTCCTCCACCTTATCTTTTGAGACACTGAGCTTAGAGCTCACCAATTTGGCTAGACTGGCTAACCATGGAGCTCTGGGGATCTCTAGGGATCACTCAGCACTGGGCTTCCATTTGTGCTTGGCCACACCCTGCCATTACTGGAGATTATAACTCAGGCCCTCAGGCTTGTGCCGCAGACAAGTTACTGACTGAGCCATCTCTGGCCCCTCTCTTCTTCCCCTCAGACTGGCAAGGGAGCAGGCTCGAGTGCGTGACCTGAAGAGTGGCAACCAGCAGCTGGAGGAGCAGCGGGTGGAGCTGGTAGAGCGACTCCAAGCCATGCTGCAGGCCCACTGGGATGAGGCCAACCAGCTGCTCAGTACCACGCTTCTGCCTCCCAACCCTCAGGTAGCCATTGCCCCAAAGAACAGCTGTCCTGCCCAAATAACGCCTTTTTCCATGGCCACAGCTCACTAATGTGTCCTGTTCCTCTGGCATAGTTTTGTGTTTCCAGTACACATGAGTGAATATGTGGTGCTAGTGTGGTGGAATAATGGCTAAATAAATTAGGACAGAAAGTTATTGCTAAGGCCAGGGAGAGGCTGTCAGTAAAGGGCTTGCTTCACAAGTGTGAAAACCTGACTGCATTCCCTAAAGCCTAGGAAAAAGATAGCTGGGCAAAGGCTCAAACTTATCCTTAGCTTCATAGTGAGTTCAGGATAAGCCTGGCCTACATGAGGTCCTGTCTCAAAGCAAAGCAAAGCAAAACAAACAAAAATTTTAAGAAAAAGAACAGTAGTAACAACACACACACACACACACACTGTTGCTAAGTCCTGACCTAGATTAAAATAGGACTCCTTCTAGTCTTTCCTATGTTGGTGTCTCTTATGTTTAGTTTATGATAATGACTATTAGCTAAAATGCTTTAGAATTAGTTATGTGCATGTGGCACAAACATCTAAACTGTTAAAATTTAAAAAAAGTTTATAGTAAAAAGTAGCCTCTACTCTATCCTAGGACCCCAGCCCTCCATCTCCAGGTCTTTTCCCAAAGGTAGTCAAGGACTGCTGTCTTGAGCATCTCCCCTCCCCTGAGCTCCTCACATCAGATGCCACCCTGTACCCACTGCTGTATAACTTTGGATGTGACCAAGTACATATTCCTTGATACAGAAATGGTTTTCTGTATATTCTATCTATAGTGCTACAATAAATACTAAAACACATGTTGTTATATAAGTTATCTATAAAATTTGTGGAAATAGAATTATAATATGAAAAATAATCAGTTTAAAATGTGATGGAAATTAGATGCTACCCATTTTCCTTTAAAGGGAGTTCAGGGAGTTTATAGCCATATTCAAGTGTCTGTACTAAGCCTTGTTGTCCCTTTGAACCTGCCAGGCTGTGAGCTTGCCTTTTTCTCTCCTGGCCAGGCTCCTCTTGCTGAACGCTCCAGCCCTGGGCCTCTGGAGCCAGAGAAGGAGGAGAGAAGGGTCTGGGCCATGCCTCCTATGGCCGCCGTGGCCCTGAAACCTGTGTTGCAGCAAAGCCGAGAAGTGAGGGGTGACCTGCCTGGAGCTCAGTCTGTTTTCTGTAGCACCTCCCCAGATCTGAGCCTCCTGCTAGGACCCTCTTTCCAGAACCAGAACTCCTTTCAGCCCTTGGAACCCAAGCCTGATGTGGCTCCACCCACAGGTGACTAAGGGCAGAGGTCACTGGCATTCTCCTTATGCATGGAGAGCTTACCAGGTTCCCTCTGATAGGAACGCGGGCATTTGGTTTCTAGATGTCTTACCAACCATGAATTGCCAGGAACAGAAACTTGTTGAGTAAAGGGAAGCGTACATGGAAGTAGATGGATGTGCTGGGAGCTGGAGCTGGAGGCAGCGGGCTGTCAGAAGGGTGGTGGCCCTTCTCTCCTCACCCTGCACCCCTGCTTCTTTCTGCACAAGTCTACCACTCACTCTCCACACTGTGGTTCTCCCTCCTTATAGCCTTGGCGATGTATGGACTTGACTAGTCCTGACACTTGAGTCTAGCCCAGGCTCTTGGATGTACTTACCACTGGACTGGCTGACTTTAATGGGTGGCCACCCCTGGATAAGTGAGCTGTGACTTGGATGAGAAGGGTTTTTTGTAGTTTTACCATGTTGATATAGTGTGACTTAAGAATGAAGACTGTGTTGAGGTTTGTAGCTTAGTTCTAAATACAGTGCTTGCCTAGGATGTGTGAACCCCCAGCATCGCAGGATTGACCTGGTGGCACACACCACCACAGCACTCAGTGAGTGGAAACAAAAGGTTAGAAGTTACAGGTCATCCTCAGCTACATAGTGAGGTGGTTTCTAAATTATTATTTTATATGTATGAGTGTTTTGCCTGCATGTAGATATGTGTCCTTCTCTAGCACCTACACAGTGAGTTTGAGGTCAGCCTGGGCTGGATGTACGAACCCCTGTGAAAAAAGAAAAAAAAAAAAGAGTAGAGCCGGGGTAGTGCTCATGCCTGTGATCCCAGCACCTGTGAGAGCTGTTTTTGGTTATCAGCCTGACTGCATCAGGAGTGAACTGCAATCCAGAAATGGAAGGCATACCTGTGTAGTGGGTGAATCCACTTGTAGTCCTGACCTTTGAGGTAGGAAGAGAGTGAGACACTGGGCCTGGCTTGAGCATCTGAGACCTCAAAACCAACCCCCTAGTGACACACTTCCTCCAACAAAGCCTGACTAATCTAACATGGCCACACTTCCTAGTAGTGCCACTCCCTGTGGACCTATGGGGGCTATTTTCATTCAAACAGTGTTGGAGAGACTGGGATCACTAGGTCATGTAGGCCTAGCTCCAGGTTCAGGGAAAGATTCTGGCCCAAGGGAGTAAAGCAGACTAGCATCCTTCTCTGGCCACTTTGTGCACTTGCACATGTAAACACTATTTTTTTTTAATATTATTTACTTTGTGTATGTATAAGCATATGCATACCATAATATTTATGTGGAGCTATGGGAGTTGATTGACTCTTTATATAAATGTAGGTCCCTTAGTCAAACTCAAGTCACCAGGCTTGGTAGCCAACTGCCTTTAGTGGCTGAGCCATCTTACAGGCCCAAAAAAGAGGTGGGGTTTGCCTCAGATGCACTATAATATCGAAACTTGATCTTGAACTGATTTTCAAATGCTGGGATTACAAGAGTATACTCCACACCCAGTGTGCTGTGGTGCTGGGATCAACCCTAGTGCTTGCTGTTTGCTAGGTAAGCACTCTGAAGTGAGCTGCATCCTGGTCCCTAGGAGGTACCTTAATCCTCCCTCCAGTTCTTTTCAACTCTGGTGCCATCTTTCCTGGGCCGTGGTATCCTTCTTAAATTTATGTATTTGTTTTAAAGGTTTGTTTATGTACCAAATGTATGCCTGTGGCAGTCAGAAAAGGGCATTGAATCCCCTGGAACTGGAATTCTAGTTTGAGCCGCCATGTGGTTTCTGGGAATTGAACTCAGGTTCTCTGGAAGAGCAGTCAGTGTTCTTAACCACTGAGCCATCTCTCCAGCCCCGACTCTTCCATTCAATGGTACCTTTTCTTTAGGAGCATTTGGTAGGTGGTTTATTGAGAGACTTCTTCCTATACACCACGCATGCATGCCAAGGTACCTGTCTCATTTCACAGCTGCACCCTTCTCTGCATTGGAGGCTTTCGCTGCTGACCATAGAGCAGAACGCCCATTTCCTGAGGAAGACCCTGGATCTGATGGTGATGGGCCCCTAAAAGCAGTGCTGCCACCTGCTTCTCAGCTTGAAGGCCTCAAGAATTTTTTGCAGCAGGTACTACGACTTCCTTGGCCTTTGTGTGTGTTCACATGCTCATGAAGTGTGTGAGCCAGACATCAGTGTCAGCCATTTTCTTCCATAGCTAAATTGTTTCTTCAATGCCATTTTTTATTGTTTTTTTTAATTAGTTATTTTATTTATTTACATTTCAAATGCCATCCCTCTTCCCAGTTAAACCGTCTATCCCCTTCCTCGTCTCCCCTGCTTCTATGAGGGTGCTCCTCCACCCACCCCCTCCTGCCTCAGCACCCTAGCTGGGTCATCAGGCCTTCACAGGACCAAGGTGCTGCCCTCCCATTGATGGCAGATAAGGCTATCCTCTGCTACATATGCAACTGGAGCCATGGATCCCTCCATGTGTACTCTTTGGTTGGTGGTTTAGTCCCAAATGTGTAACCCAGGTTGGTCTCGAACTTGTGATCCTCATGTCTCTGCCTCCTTCAGCAAATCCTACTAGTGTACGCCACCACAACAGCCTTTTCTTTCTTTTTATTTCCTTTTTTTTTTTTTTTTTTTAAAGAGAAGGCCTCACTATGTAACCCTGGCTGACCTGTGACTCACTCTGGAAACTAGGCTGGCCTCAAACTCACAGGGATCTGCAGTCCTCCCCAGTGCTAGGGCTAAAGCTGCACCATTGTTTACGGCTATGCCGAGCTTTTATGCAGATGTTGGGGATTGAGCTCAGATCCCCATGCTTACTCAGTATCACTAAGCCATCTCCCCAGCCCCGTCCTTGCCTTTTTTAGGACCAGTTATTTGTCTTAGCAATTACTTTATCTCATTCTTAGTCTGTAATTCTCCTCTGGAACTTAGGTCACTGACCTTAGCCTCAGACATATCTGTTCCCCTCAGAGCCTAGGCTTCTTTCTACCGGTTTTCTAAAGGAGAATCCTGTCTTCTTTCCCCAGCTGCTGGAGACTGCACCTCAGAGCAATGAAAACACTTCTGCTGACCTGTTGCCCCCTAAGTCTGGTGAGTCCCAACTCTGAAGAAGGTCAGGATAGGCCTAGAAGAGGTGGGAATTGGTGGTCTAGGATGGAGCAGGAGCCTGGAGGTAGGACTTGGCTCTGCCCCGTTAACTGTGAAGGGCTTTGCCTATCTTAACATAGAAAACAAACCTGAATTAGAAACAAGGTCACAGTAGTTTTCTGTAGAGATTATATGTATTTATTTAAATTTGGATTCCATTTCTTCTGTTGTTGTCTGTATGTCTTTTGTGTCAGGATCTCATTCTGTAGTCCAGACTGGCTTCAAACTTGCTAAGAAAATCAGGTTGATCTTGAACCTAGAGCAACTAGCCTGCCCTAGTTCCTATAAATACTGGATTTATAGGAGTGCCTGGCTTGAATTTGGATTCCATTTCTAAATTAATTTATCATTAAAACTGGTAGTGTTAGAAACAATTACTTCTGATACTTTTCAATGCATTATTAACACCTAAAATAACTAAATTTAAAAGTTCTCACTTAAATGCCCAGTCAGTTCTGCTGAAGCATGGTGTGACCGCTGAGAGTCAGACTTGCCCGCTCCCTCACTACCCAGTCCATAGGAAAATGTTATACGGAGAGGATTGTCCTCTTTGCTGCTGAGGCATGAGCTCTCGTAGTCATAGGTGATCCTGGGCGCTGATCATCCTGCCCTTGTTCCCCAAGAATTGCATGTACAGGTGTGTGTGTCCTGATACCCAGTTTTATTTGTGCTGCGAATTGAACCCAGGGCCTCTGAGCAGAGCCTGCCCAGCCTGTTTGGGGTTTTGCTTACCCTGTGTTCACTGTTGCTTTCTCCTAATGCCAGGCTCTCGGGCTGTCTCATCTTGGGAGGAAGCCCCTCAAGTGCCTCGACTTCCACCTCCTGTCCACAAGACTAAAGTTCCCTTAGCCATGGCGTCTAGTCTTTTCAGGGTCCACGAGCTTCCCTCATCCAATCTGCAAGGCAGTGGTCTCAGCACTGGCTCCCCAGAGAGAGGTAAGGGTGGGGTAGATGCCAGAGGAAGGGAAGAAAATGCCTGAGACCATCCTAGGTTCTTTGGGAAGTGGGAGGAGGCTGGGAGAGGAGGCCTCAGTGACAGTGACGGTGCCAACTTGTCTCTCAGGTACAGATGGGCTCAGCCCCCCAAGGCAGCTGATGGAAGTGTCTGAGCTGTTACGCCTGTACCAGGCTCGGGGTTGGGGTGCTCTGCCTGCTGAGGACCTGCTACTGTATCTGAAGAGGCTAGAACATGGCGGGTATGAGCCTGGGAGAGAAGAAGGGCTCCAAGCATGGAATTTGGATTAGGAAATGATCGGGCCCAATATATTCATTGGATGCAGTCTCTTGTCCTTCTTAGGGGTCCAGCATGGGGTGAGGGATGAAATGTAGAGTCACAATTTCTCCATCTCTTTGTTTCCATTTCTACTGAGTTTTCTTCTTAAACCCGACCCAAGTGCCCGTTTTTCAGTTTTCTTTCCTTTCTGCCCAGGAGCTCAAAACTCAGAATCCCAGAATTTTTATTTACCTGAGAACTTTTTTTTTTTTTAAACTAAGCAAACATTTACTCATAGGAAATTTGTTTATTGTATGTTTTTGAGACAAGGTTTCACTATGCAGCCCTGGCTAGCCTGGAACTCACTGTAAGGCCGACGTCACACCCAGCCATCTGCCTCTTGCCTCTGCCTTCCAAGCTCAGGATTAAGGCGGTTTTGTTTTGGGGTTTTTGTTTTATTTTGTTTTGTTTCATTTCTTAATGAAGTCAGCAACTCAAACAACAATTTTTCAAATTAGGCATTTGAATACAATCCAAAGAAGCACTAATTTGATACGTGCTGAGGAATGATGGGGTTGGAGAGACAGCTCATCTAGTAAAGTGCTTGCAATACAGGCATGAGGAGCTGAGTTTAATCCCAGAACTCATGTTGAAAAGCCAGGCATAGTAGCATGCACTTGTATTCCCCTGGGGTTTGTGGGCCAGGAGCCAGATTGGTCAAATTGTCAAGCCCCAGGCCAATAAAGACCCTGTTTTACAAACTAAAGTAGCCAAATATGGTAGCATATGCCTTTAATCCCAGCACTTGGGAGGCAGACACTCATGAATTTCTATGAGTTTGAGGGAAGCCTGGTCTACACAGTGGGACCCTATCTCAAGACAAAAAAGGTTACTGTGGATAGCCCCCGAGGAACAACATTGGAGGCTGTCTGTCCTCGGGCCTCACATGCATGTGCACCTGGACACACAGCACAGAAGCACAGTTTGTTTTCTGTCATTAAGCTGTGGTTTATATGAGAGCAGAAACCTCTGTGTGTACAGTAACAATGGCGATGACTCAGTGTGCAGTAGTCCCTAGAGCCGAGTAGTGTTGTAGGCAGTGTTCACTGTGTGGTGATGGCGGGCACAGCGGAGGACATGTGTGCTGTGTGTTCCGAACCAGGGCTGCAGTGCAGTCTCAGAGCAACGCCATCCAGAACTGCAACACTGGGCTCACTGGGGCTTGATTGTCAATTAGTTTTTGATTGAACCATATTCAGAAACCTTTTCTGTGTTCTTTTTTCTTTTTAAATCTCTATTTTGTGGTGCCACACCACAGTTTAAGAAGCTTGAATCCAATCCAGAGTCACTCATTGGATTCCACTAAGCCTCCTCTGCATGGGCTCCAGCTCCACCCCTCCTGGTTCTTCCTCTTTTGTTTTAGTGGTACTAGAAGTTCTCTCCTGCCTGAGCCTCTCCCCAGACTTACTCTGCCTGCCTGTCTGTTCTCCCTCTGTCCCTCTCTCCCTCCCTCCCTCCCTCCTCTTTCTTTCTTTCTTTTTTGTTTTTTTTTTTTGTTTGTTTGTTTGTTTGTTTTTTTCAAGACACAATTTCTCTGTGTAGCCCTGGCTGTCCTAGAGCTTGCCATGTAGACCAGGCTGGCTTCAAACAGGAATTAAAGGCATCTCACTTTCCTAAGAGGAAATTGGGGAATTGGGGAATTACTCCCCTGCACCCACCTTATCCTCATTCATACCCATGGTTTGTGTGTCAGGACTGATGGCCAAGGGGAACTTGTCCCCAGAAGAAACACAGACTCCCGTTTGGGTGAGATCACTCGGAAAGAGGTGAGGAGAGCAGGGGAGAGCAGGGCTCTTGTCTTTCCAGTCCCCTCAGCTCCACATGCCCTGGCTAGCCCGCCACTCAGGGTCTGCACTTGCTAGCATTCACACACACACAGACACCTGTGCTCACTGGTTGGGGCTCTCTGTACACCGTGCCCTTCCTCTGTGGGGTGGGGAAAGTGAAAGGATATGATGATGGCTTCTTCTTTCCTCTCAATTCTCAGATCCCCTCCCAGGCTATCCCTCGACGCCTTGCTTCAGCCCCTAAGACTGAAAAGCCTGCACGGAAGAAGAGTGGGCATCCTGGCCCTGGCATGAGGAGTCGGGGAGGCATCTGGAGATGAGGCCCACCCTTCTGTCTTCCACCATTCATTTTAATTAGTGCCCTGGAGTCTGTGTCAGAGGAATATGAAAAATGGAGATTTTGTATGAAGCTACTTTGTGAAGAAACCTTTAAAAATACTATTTCAGTATTTTAGAATATATTTGTTTTCTATGAGAAAGCACACGGCGTCTTAGAGGCTGGCATGTGACTAGGTGTCTGAGTGGCCCGGAGTGCAGTATCTGCTTGCAGTGCTTAGCTGCTCCATAGTAGAATTATGAGTGACTCTCTTCTTTTTGTGTAATTTGCATTTTGTATATTTTCTGAAATAAGTATGTATTACTTTAGTGATCAAAAACTCCCAGACTTTTAATAAAAGAGTAAATTATTGCATAAAATGTTTAAGAAAAGCTTGTTATGCTGGGGAAAAGTTTTGTCTTTTAAACATTTTAGATTATTTTTATGTGATTTTCCCCCCTTTTTTTGAGACCAGGCCCCTCTATGTGTAGCCCAAGCTACCTGAAAACTTACAGACCTTCTGCTGTATGTGTGTTGGGTTACAAGCGTGTGCCAACATGCCTGGCATTTCTGCTTTCTAAAAGCAGATGACTCTTGGGTGGCACTGGGGATTCAGGTTGGCAGGTTCTGTCCAGCCAATAGGTCTATTTGAGCTATAAACTTTACAGCTTTAAAACATGTAAATAAGCCAGGAGTGATGGCACGCATCTTTAGTCCCAGCATGAGGGAGGCAGAGGCAGGTGGATCTCTGAGGAGGCCATCCTGGTCTACAAAGCAAGTTCCAGGATAACCAGAGCTACACAGTAAAACCCTGTGTTAAAGAAAAGGAAGGATGGAGGGAAGGAAGAAGGTGACAGCTGTGTCTAGAACCTTCTATCCTGATGTGCATCAAAATGAACACAACTGCGTCACTAGGGGCTGAAATGATAGCTGCCTGCAGTGTCTCATGCCTATAATCATAACACTCGGGAGGTTAAGGCAGGACAATTGCCACAAGTTTGAAGCCAACCTGGGCTACCTGCCTGGACTACAGAGTGATACTCATCTCAAAAACCGTCAGGACGAAGCTTCTTAGTCTAGGCCTCGGTGTTAAGGCTGAAGCCCAGTCTCAGTTAACCTGAGAGGATGGAGGAAAGGAAGCTTTATGACTGCAGACAGCATCCTGCTCCAGAGCAGCAGAGAGGGTGACGGGAAGGGCAGACCAGGCCGCTTCACTTTGAGCTGTTTGATGGAATCCAGCGCAGACAGGCTTCACACAGTGAACAGCAGCACACCTGAAAGCTTTTCCTGCCCCTGGCCTTCCTCCAGGGGTAGGGATGAAGTAGATGACAAGCCAGGCCTGTGGTCCTGCTCATTGCCATCAGCAGGCTTGTGGGGGTGGGGTTTTGTGAGCCCCGCCTTTAGGAATGTCTGCATCTTTGTTTCAAGTAGCATCAGTAACCAAACTGATCTGTCAGCATTGGTAAGAGTTAGTTTTACACTTTTAAAAAATATTGCTAAAATGAACATTCAACTCATATCTCATCTCCAGATTCCAGCCTGCCACCCAGCCAACATGCCCTACATTTTTTACTTGAGACACAGGCTGGAGTATGTGTCCCTAAAACAGGTCTCAGTGAGAAAGGGGCACAATGCTGACTTAACCACTTTGGGAGGTCATTCTAGCAGGACAGCCTTGGTTTTTTTAAGTCCACTTAGTCACTGAAGGAAGTTAGGAGAGACGCAGAAATCACAGTCATCTCCCACCCAACACTTCTGTGGTTATCTTGGGAAAACGCTGAGAAGGGGAACGGACAAAAACCAAAAAAAAAAAAAAAAAAAAAAAAAAAAAGTGAAGAATTTCAAGAAAGCCTACATTCTCAGCTGCCTGATGCAGATGGCTTGTTGATAATGGGATTTTCATCTGAGAAGTTCAGGGGCATGTGTGAAAAGGGCTGAGGGGACTGGAGGTGGCGTCTGCTAGGACGGAAGTTAAACTGCTGTGACAAAGCACCGCCTTCCAGACAGTTTGTTTCTCCCTGTGATGGTCTAGAACAGTAGGGAAGTCTGACGTCACTGCTCACGTGGGGCCGGTCGCCCGCCATCTTGCTGCTCTTCCTCAGCTGTCATTCACACAGGTGAAGTGAGATCATTATGGCTCCTGGCTGGAAAGTGGGGAAAGACTTTAGGGGTCCAGTGTCTTACTCCATATAGCTGGAAATACGATGCGCTGACTTTGCTACTATAGCATTCATTGGCAAGCATTTGGTTCCATCAGGCTACAAACATCTCAGAGGCAGGTGGATTTCTGAGTTCGAGGCCAGCCTGGTCTATAGAGTGAGTTCCAGGACATACACAGAGAAACCCTGTCTGAGAGAGAGAGAGAGAGAGAGAGAGAGAGAGAGAGAGAGAGAGAGAGAGAGAGAGAGAGAGAGAGAATGAATTAGTGGTGACTAACAGCAGAGCTAAACTAGTCTCTTTCAAAAATTAATCTTGGAAAGAACTTAGTTAAGCAGTGTTCTTTTTGAGAAGAGAAAGGTGATATCACCAAGAAGCAGCCATACAATCGGGTAGTGAAGGGATGAACTTGGGAATGGAGAAGTGACTCCATGCTCAAGAGCACTTGCTGCTCTTGCAGAAGACCCAGGTTTGGTTCCCAGAAGAATTAGAACTATAATTCTAAGAGATCTGATCCCTCCTCTGATAACCTCAACTCCAGCAGGCACACGCTCGCACGTATGCACACACACACACACACACACACACAGACACACACACACACAAATATACTTATAGCTGGCCATAGCAGCTCATGTCTTTAATTCTAGCACTTGGGAGGCATTGGCAGGCAGATCAGAGTTCAGGGCCAGCCTGGTCTACATAGTGAGTTCTAGGACATCCAATCCTTCACAGAGCGATCCTGTCTTAAAAATAAATAAGAAAATAAATAACACACACACTCAAAAAGAATAAAATTTATTGAAAACCATGTATGTTCTTTAGAATAAAAATGTTTGGAAATCTCCCATTTTCAAAAGAAAAAAAAAAAAGTGGCTTCTGCCTATAATCAAGAAGCCGAGACAGGAAAATTGCTGCAAGTTCAAGGCCTGTCTGGGCTACAGAGGGAGACCCTGACATTATGTCTCCAACAACAACAACAACACACACACACAAAGCTTCAAACTAAGGCGGGAGCCCAGAGTGGAATCATGAAACTAGTGAAACTGGTTTCCCTTAAGAACAACTATAGATTTGGATCCCACAGAGGTGGGAAGAGGTGGGGGAGGAGAGGCAAAACACACATGCATGCATATATGTATTATATTTGTCTCGGGAGTAGGAGAGTAGTTTAACATCAGAAATTCAGAGATGCGAGCATAATGTGTTCCCATCAGTGACTACTTATGACTATGAAGACAAAACCATTATGGGTTCTGGGGATCTGAACTCCTGTTCTGACATGTGGGGCAAGCACTTTTTCCACTGTTCCCTGTCTTCAGCTCTACAAACACTATTCTTAGTAGGGAATGTCGGAGACATTCTCTTTACAGTATCTCTCTACAGACAGGCTGGAGATGAGACTCAGCAGTTCAGAGCATTTGCTGCTCTTGCTTAGGACCTGGGTTCAGTTCCCAGGACCTACATGACTGTCCACAACTCTAAGTCCTGTTGCAAGGAGTCTGATGACCTTTTCTGGCCTCCTGGGAAATCAGGTATATATATATGTGTGTACACACACACACACACACACACACACACACACACATATGCACTCAGCAAGCAAAAGGACACATTTAATTGTTTAAGAGGTAATAAAGCATTCTCTTGGAGTAAGGCTATTCTTCCTTACTGCCTCTGTTAGCTCTGGAATGCAACCCTACAGGTGCAAGGATGGGAAAAGAGAACCGGTATTTACAGATTAAGCAACCATCTCTGTGACATATTAGTTTAAATGAATATCAAATGATATACTTAAATATATGGTGTACTCCTACTGACACCACATTGATACATATAGTTCAGATGTTAATGCTATGTTAAACAGCATGTTAAGATTTATAGTAAATTGCTCAGTTTAAAAAAGTTCAATATAAAGGGCTCAGCTTAACAAAAGATTTTTTAAAGTAGGGAGAGTTGGCTTAACAATCAAGAGCAATGGCTGCTTTTCCAGAGGACTGGGGTTCAATTCCCAGCCCCCACATAATGGCTCACAACTGTCTATAACTCCAGTTCCAGGACATCCAACACCCTCTTCTGGCCTCCACAGGCACTGGGCAAGAAGATAGTACACAGACATGCAGACAAAACCCATACACAAAATAATTAAAAAATAAAAATAAATATTTTAAAAGACAGAGATCTGCAGGCATTTCTTGAAAAACGCAAATCCAATGAGCCAGCCAACACCGGGAGGGACACTCAGCCTCACTGAACACCGGGAGGGACACTCAGCCTCACTGAACACCGGGAGGGACACTCAGCCTCACTGAACACCGGGAGGGACACTCAGTCTCACTGAACACCGGGTGGGCACTCCAAATAAAATCAGAGTTAGCTATTCTTTTGCCTTATCAGACAGGCAACGCTTTACAGGTCTGAATGTATAGTCACTGAGATATGTGACAGCAGCAGCTGTTCTGCGGGTGAGAAAAGCAGGAAGGGACAAATGGACCATTTTGGGAAACATTCTGGCAGTGCCTGATGTGACCATGCGATGCATACCCTGTGATGCAGCAGAGCTGTCCCTGGGGACATGCCCTAGAAAAACTGTTCTGCACCAGGAGACAACTCCATAGATGCCAGAGAAAATAAACGCAGGCAGTCTCACATCAGGAAATACTCACAGCAGGTCAGATGGGTGAACTGTAGTTACAGGCGCCTGTCTGTCTGTCTGTCTGTCTGGATGAAGGTCCTAAACATGGTGCTGAGCAACATTGCAGACTGCAGGAGGAAATGGGCAACACATACTGCTTACATAACATTAAAATCAGTGCAGGCTAGCCCAGTCCAGTATGTGTGATTGGAGGCAGAGCCAGGAGAGAGGGAGCCCCACAATGTAGGGGCTCACCTAGCTCTGGGTAGTAGTGGTGAGGAATGTGTCTGTCTGAAATGCCAAGGGACAATGTCAGAGTCAGGGCAGGGTGAGACAGAGCGGCTGTGTGAGGGAGCTTATGGTGCCAACTGCTGCCTTTTGCGGAGGTAATCACATAGTGGCTATGTTACAGATAAAGGGAGCCACGTTTGTGTTGCGGGAGAGCGGAGACACAGACGTGGAGAAGGAAGAGTGAGCCAATTCTGCTACTGCATTAGGTTGGGTGTATCATAGAGGAAATATATAGAGATAGACATGGAAGCAGACATGAATGCAAGCTGTGTGCATGTCTGTCTGTGGTGTGTTTCCTAGCAATACCCCTCCTTCCCCCAGACTGCTATAATGAGACTGTAAACTGGGTAGTCTTAAGTGACGGGCATCGGCATTGATCCTCTTACTATTCTGGAGGCTGAAGGTCTGAAATCAAGGTTGGGGCAGGACCGTGCTCTCTGAGGGCTGTAGGGAGGAGCTTGTCATCTTAGCTTCCATCAGTGGCTGCCAACAGCCCCTGAAGTCCCTTGGCATGCAGCACAACATTCTCCCTGAATCCCCGTGTCCTCCTTGGCCTTTTTATAAGGATATCATATTTATTGGATTTAGGATTCATCTTAATCCATTATGACTTACTTCATTTTAACTTGAGATCTTCAAAACAATTTCTAAACACAGTAACCCCATTTATAAACAGTTTGGCTAGTGTATATCATTTGAGCTGTCCACAGTCAACTGCTGTCTGGCAATATGAATGGAGAATTCCAGCACTAATCAGTGGGAGCACTCTGCTGGGAGCACTCTGCTGTCTTTGTTGCTTACAAACATGCCTCACTCTGTTCCCAGGCTAGCTCCAAAAGTCCTGGACTCAAACGCTCCTCCTACTTCAGCTGGGACCACAAGTTCACACTGATGGGCTCGGCTTCAAGCAGTCATGCAATGCAAGAATTTCTGATGCAGGCATGCAGGCATCCAGTGCAAGAATTTCTCATGCAGTCATGCACGCTGTACTGCCAACCTCACAAACATCACTCTTGTCACCTCACAAAGGCACTGTGTCATCTCTTGTCACCACCAGAAGGGCAAATGCGATGAAATTGCAGAGAGAGAGAGAGAGAGAGAAACTACTAGTGAACTATATCTCCAGTTCCTTTTTAGATATTCTTGTTCAACTTGTTTCTGAGTTAACATGAATGTCGTTGTGGGGGGAGATGGCTCAGTGGGTAAACATACTTAATGACATGCGTTCCATTCCAGGGACTACCTACATGTTGGAAGAAAAGAACTGACCCCATAAATTGTCCTGACCTCACCACGTATGTATGTGACATATAAACACCCGCCACATACCCATACAAATAAAGGAAAAATTTCAATCTTTTTGAAAAGACTAACTGTAACATGTGACCATGACCAGGACATTTTCTCACAGAGAATGCCAGCGGGGTGACAGAGAAGGCTGACTCAGCTCTGAGGATTACACTACTGCACGCAGGACCGGTGTCAGCCTCCTGGTTATGATGGGTGTATCACGAGCGTTGTACTCTGACAGCTCAAGGTGGCCATCTCTATATCTACATGTGTTTTATCTCTGTATGCACAGATGTTTTGAAACAACGTTCCCAAATCCCCTGTGTACCTTAAACTGCCTTTCAGCTCCTGATCTTGGCTCCACCTCTCGAGTGGTAGAATTATAGGCATGTACATCGTGTCGCACTGAAACTAATCCTCTTTTATTGGGGGGAGAAAGTGTCAAAGCAGGATTTCTCTGTGTAGCCCTGGCTGTCCTGGAACTCACTCTGTAGACCAGGCTGGGCTTGAACTCAGAGATCTGCCTGCCTCTGCCTCCCAAGTGCTGGGATTAAAGATGTGCGCTAATACCACCTGCGTAATCCTTTTTATTTTGTCAGCGCTGGAGACTGAACTCAGGGCCTCATACATGCTGCCACTGAGTCAAATTCCAAAACCCTGAGACTGATTTTCTATTTTAATTATGTGTATGTGTGTGTGTTGGCGAAGGCAGGTATATCCACTTGTGTACGGTAACAGCCTGAAGAGGTCAGAAGAGCCCGGGTTACCCCCGGATCTGCAATTACAAGATTTTGTTGTGATATACTTGTGGGTACTAGGAACTGAGCTTGGGTTCTTGGCAAGAGAAGCTGGTGTTCTTGACCCCTGAGTTGAGTCACTTTCCAGTGTTGAGTCAGGATGTAGCTGAGCGGCAGGTCACTTTCCCTGCATGTGTAATGCCCTGGATACATTCCCCACTGTCAGAAGAAAACAAAAGTCAACACACAAAAACCACTCTAAGCCAGGTATAATGGCTCACCCCCTAAGCCTGCCCTTGGGAGCCTGGGACAGCACTTACACTCCCTTTAGCAATCTCTATAGTGGATGTGGAGAGGTTTTACCAACAGGACACTGTTCTTCGTTCATTTCTTTCTTTCTTTTTTTTTTTTTTTTGGTTTTTCGAGACAGGGTTTCTCTGTGTAGCCCTGGCTGTCCTGGAACTCACTCTGTAGACCAGGCTGGCCTCGAACTCAGAAATCCACCTGCCTCTACCTCCCAAGTGCTGGATTAAAGGCGTGCACCACCACTGCCCGGCGCTTCGTTCATTTCTTGCCCTTTTCATGTGATATTTTTTCAAGGAAAGCACTAAAAGCTCCCTATCTCCTAAAAGGACTGCATCGGCTCACGTGTAAAATGTTTGCCCTAAACCCTCCAGTGGATGTGCTGTGGCTGTGCAATTCTGAGGCCAGCCTGTCAGTACAGTGAGATTCTATCCCTAAAATACAAAAGCAAAACATAAGACTTCTCTGGAGGAGATAACTAATGGAAGTAAGGACAAACTTACTTCTGTTTAGGAGAACCTAGACTGCATGGGACAATAAAAACAAAAGTCTGGAACCAATATATACCCAAGATCAGGAACCAACTTATACCCAAGATCATGAACCAACTTACACCCAAGACGAGGATCATGAGAACATGGGGAAGAGGGTCTATGAGGGCAGCCTTGCCTCAGGGTGTAGTATGCAGCAATATCACACCCTTGTTATTGTGCCTTATAATTTATGTATATGTCATATTTACTTACTCTCATGTATCAAATATTTCCCAGTAAGAATGAAAAATACATGCATTAGTATTGGATTTATATTAGAAAAGTCAAACTATGTTGAACATGTAGCTATGTGTGTACATACATATTTATAAAACTTAGAAAGGCTAACAATGCTTGTTAAACAAACATACTCAAGCTGAAGTTTATCAACGTTGTTGATAAGGGAAGGCAGGAAGCAAGGCTGGAGAGACAGCTCAGCAGGTAAGACTGCCTGCTGTTCTTCCACAGAATTGGAAATGGGCTCCTGAAATCTCAGCTCTCAACCTGTAACTTCGGCCAAGAGATCTGATGCTCTCTTCTGACCTCCATGGCCACCCGCACTCATGTGACATACACACAAAACTGAGAAAGAGAAAGAAGGAGGAAGGAGACAAATGCACTCTTCAAAGGGCTGTGCTGTAGAGTGCATGAATTAAAGTGTTGGGGGCCGACTTTTAGCAGAAAGCGGCTATCAGCTTTGCCGCCATCTTGAGCCATATACCCTGACATGAGACTTGGATTACAATAGCCTACAACAGCTGAGCACACTCTGATAATCTTGGTTTAGATACCTTGAGATTAAAGGTGCGTGAGATTAAAGGTGTGTGAGATTAAAGGTGTGTGAGATTAAAGGTGTGTGACTTAAGAGTATGACTTAGAAGTATAGAGATCAGAGTTAGAGACAAGACCTAAGGGCATGATTAAAGGTGTAACTTAGAGGCGTGGCTTAGAAGTAAGACATATAAAAGGCAGAGACAGAACAGATCAGGAATCAGACTATAGAGGGAGAATCAGACAGGAGACACTTAGAGGAAGAGAGACTGAAGAATAAACGGGATTGAATCACACCCTGTCTGGTCTCCATTCTTTGAGTCTGCCCTCACCCTCACTCTTGCTGAACCCCGACCCGCAGACCGGAGCAGCAGCTTGGGCCGGGATACAGTGGCCGCCCAAACGTGGGTCGGCCCGGGGCCTCAACATTTTGCCTGGGCTGCAACATTTATTTTGGCGGCCCCAACGTGGGGCTAGTGTGGACCCCAACATTAAAGAACTAGGCATCAGCAGAGGCAGAGACAGCTGTGAGAAGAGGTGCTTCCTGGACTAAGTGTCAGAAGGAGCCTTGTAGTTTCAAAAGCAAGCAAACAAGCAACCAAAAAAAGACACCCAAACTTTACAGAAACATCTAGAATGTTCGAATAAATATTTGGGTGCTGTGATCTACCCAGATTGTTGTAAAATTAACTATCTTGTAGGCTCTGGACCAGAAAGATGCTTCTCATTCACAGCTGACTGCAAATACCCATCAGCTCCTGGCCACGGAGAGGACAGCAGGACAGGTGAGGGCTAGATTGTGAATTGTCTTTGCTTTGTGGTGCTCAACCACTGAGCCACACTTCCAACCCTTTCCTGTACCCCTTCCATGCACGTATAATTTATATGCTGACACACTTCTTTCAGGCCTGGATTTGAGCTGTTTGTTTGTTTTGAGACAGGGTCTCTTCATGTAACCTTGGCTGGCCTGAAACTCACTCTCTGTGTATAGAGCAGGCTGGCCTCAAATTCATAGATCTGCTTGCCTCTGCCTTCCAGAGTGCCAAGATTAAAGGGGTGTGCCACCACACCCAGCTTTGAGCTTTTAAAAAATTGATTAATTTATCTATTCACTTTACATTCCAGTATCAGTGCCCCCTTGCTAGCTTTGAACTCTTAGTACATCAGAAAGCCTACCCGCATTTCAAGACAATTCACAGAATTCATATTAGTGATATAAATCTCTGTGTGTTTGAATGGTTTATCATCTTTTACCTTATTTTATACATTTATTTTAATTGTATGTGTCTGAGTGTTCTGCCTGCATGCATATGTACTGAATGTGTGCCCGGCGCTCACCAGAAGGCACCAGACCCCTTGGAACTGTGGTTACAGACAGTTGTGAGTTACCACATGGGTGCTGGGAACTGATACTGGGTTCTCTGGAAGAGCAGCAAGTACTCTTAACCACTGAGCCATCTCTACAGCTCCTATTTTTATTTTAATTTTTTTGAATTTTTATGCTAGGCAACCGGGGCACACACCTTTAGTTCCAGCACTCAGGAGGCAGAGGTAGGTAGATTTCTGAGTTTGAGGCCAGCCTGGTCAATAGAGTGAGTTCTAGGACAGCCAGGGCTACATAGAGAAACCCTGTCTCAACCCTGTCCCCCAAACCCATATATTTATTTATATGTATATTACATGTATATTTTTATATATAGGTATTCTGCCTTCATACATACCTGTGCACCATATACATGCAGCGTCCACAGAGGCAGAAGAAGATTTTGGATCACCTGGAACTGGAATTACAGACCATAGTGAGCTGCCATGTGGGTGCTGGGAATCAAATCTGGGTCCTCTGGAAGAGCAGCCAGTGCTCTTGGCCACTCATCTTTTATTTGTTTTTTAAAAAGCAGTTGAGATAAGAAAGGTTCACATGCTCATTGTTGGGGATTGGTTGTAATGCTTTGATTTAATTGGGAATCTGCATGTCCAAACGCTGAAGGTCCTTGTCCCCAATTGGTTTTTGTTCAATCAATAAAGATGCCAGCAGCCAACGGCTGGGCAAAGGGAGACGGGGCAAAATCCTTAGATTTGCGATGGTTAGGATGAAGGAGAGAGGAACAGACAGAGAATTGCCATGATGGGGTCGGAGATGGATCAGATTTAGAGCTGCAGGAGAGAGCTAAGGAGCCATGTAAGAATTCGGGTAAATGGCTACCTGATTGGGCCTGGGGTAGCAGAACTACCCATTAGAACTGCCCAGCTTTAAGGTAGTCATGGCATATTAAAATTAACTGACGTGTGTGTGTGTGTGTGTGTGTGTGTGTGTGTGTGTGTGTGTGTTTTGTTCACAGATCCAAAGAGTTCCTGGGTGTGTGGCTGGAAGTGCACAACCCACTGGGAGCCAAAGTAGGGTAGATAAACTCCCTGCCACAGCGCATTAACAAAACAGTTATGACAACACGTGAGATGGACTGCGGCTGGATTGAAGCTCGCCACTGTGTGCATGCACACCTAAGCTCATCAGCTTCTTTCTCTTGTTTGATAAAGGAGGTGGGAGCCATACCATATGTACATATCTGCACATACATGTGGTGTACATGTTGAAGTCAAAGGGCATCTTGAGAAGCTGGTTCTTTTTCCATCAAGAAGTTTGCAGGAATTAAACTCAGGTCCCCAGGCTTGGTGGCAAGTGCCTTTGCCTGCCCAACAGACCTGATAGTCCCACTTTCTGTTTTTCTGAAGCCTAAAGCTCATGTAGCCTAGGCTGGACTCAAACTTGCTGTCGTGGAGAACTCTGATCCTCTTGCCTCTGCCTCTCAAGATCACAGGCCTGTGCCACCAAGCAAAGTTCCACGTGGTTCTAGGCACTCAGCAAGCATTCTATCCACTGATACCAGGATAGCTAGGAGACCCTATCTCACAAAAGCAGACAGAGATGCCCTTAAACTACCAATCTCCTGCCTCTACCTCCCAAATTCTGGACCACAGGTACATGCCACTATACCTGGCCTATGCTAATCATCACCATCACTTTTTAAAGAGTTTATTTATAAGCAGGGGTGGGGGTACGGTGGCATATACCTTTGATCCAATCATTTCAGAGGTAGAGTGAGGCAGATTTCTGAGTTCAAGGGCAGCTTGCTCTATAGGAAGAAACTCAGGATAGCCAGGGTGACACAAAGAAACCCTGAGAAACCCTGTCTGGAGGAGGAAGAAGATGAGGAGGAGGAGGAGAAGGAGGAGAAAGAGGAAGAGGAGGAGAGGAAGGAGGGGAAGAAGGGGAAGGAGGAGAAGGAGAAGAAGGAAGAATGTTGTGGGTGATATTTAGATCTTCAACCCAAATATGACCGGTCAATGAAAACACAACTCAGTAATTATGAATATAATCTGTAAGCCTAGATTGGGCAGATACCCCTACACTACTGTGTTTCCCTGCTATAAGATCCTTATATGGGTTATATGGAAAACCCTATGAGGGTTTTCCAGACCCTTTGTTTGTCCTTCTACCTCCTGCTTCCCAGTTGTCCTCCACCCTCTTCTGTCTCCTCTCTTCTCCCCAGTCCTCTCTCTCTTCTCTCCCCAGTCATTGTCATAGATAGGTTGTCTCTGTTGTCTTCCTCATCATCCTCCCCCTGCTCTCTTCCCACCAGCCTTTATTTCTCCACCTCCCCTTCCTCTGCCCAATCACTGGCTCCAGCCTTTATTTTACAAATTAAGATGGGCAGAAGGTTCACTAGAATTCACCTGTGTAATGACTCACACCTCCTCTGCAGCCCCTCACAGGAAAGGGGAATTAGTATCAAAATACAAGGCCGGGGCCATCCACAACACTTCTCCCTTTCTGTCCAATTAAAAGACTCTTTTCTCCCAGATATAAATTGAACACAACTATATTACCATATTGTAATTGTTAAAGTACAATATAGACCTAACACACCCAGTCCATCATTTTTGTTCACTAAATAGAACCTCTGTCATCCTTCCTAAGAGTCTTAGTTTTTGTTTTTGTTTTTTTTTTAAGAGTCTTAGTTCTAAACCTGGCCTTTCCCCTGGCTTTTGAATGAATGTCAACTGAAAATCATCCTCTCAAATCTGTTCTCTCAATGTAAATAGCTTGGCTATGCAACTGTAAGTCTTCAACTCCATCAGAAATCCAGAAGGACTGAATTAACTGAAATTATGGTAAGCACAAAGCATAGCTTCTAAAACTTAGCCAATATATAGAGACCACTAAACACCTGGACAGTCCCTATACTACAAAATGTTGGAGCATCCAATCTTCAGCCTTCTGGCCCAGGATCATCTGACAGACCTAGTGATGCAGAATTATTAAGGGCTGATTACTCTGTCTTGGCAGATATAATCTGTTGACTATTCCACAAATGTGTTCTTTTCTGGACAGTAATTTGTCTGTAGATGAAAAGAGGCAGTTCTTGCCTAGTGGCTGTCTCACCACAACTGGAGTAACTCCAAAGGTGCTCAATTTTTTCTTAGAATCCAATACAGGGAAGCTGTCAGGAGCATACAGGTCTCTAATCAAAATGAACATTTATACAGGAATGTTTGTAAAGTCAATTCTATGGACTTCTGATGTTTTTGAAAACCAACTATGTAAAGCAACCTGGACTGTTGTCCATTAACTCTTCTCAGCTATTTCTAATTAACATCTAGAAAACACCCTAACAGTAAACTCAGAGCCATGAATTTGCTATAGGCCCTTAACTTACAGGCTAACCATCGCAAATCAGTTAACAAAATTAAAGAAGGACTGGGTCCAAGCCTTGTATTCCTAAATGTGTTATACAGACACAATGCCCATGAGAGTAACAATATTAAAGCACAGGGAATTGGGGCGCCAACTCTTCATTAACTTCTTCGAGCTGAATACAGGCATTGAGATATTAGAAGAGTGGCGGGGGGGGAGGGGGAGGGTAAATTGATAAGCCTCTGATGTCTGTATCTTCATTGCATCCGGCTGAAATTCCAGGACATCAGAGGTTCAAGCAGGTCTGCTCCACTTGTTTGATGAGTAGATAAACCAAAGCTGTGTGTTCTGCAATATACAATTCTCAACACAAGTTTTAGTATCAAGGTAATTTTTGTTTGAATTCTGGAATCTATTCTGGTGGCCTGCCTCTGTCATGTCTAATCCATATACTTCTGGAAGTTAGAAATATCTTAATCAGCTCTTCTGAAAACACACAGACAAAACCTTTTTCCCTAAACAGAATATCCTTATGCCAGTAACCAGAAAAACCTTTATCTTGACCTCTTTCCTGGAGGAAAAATAAAACCACAAAACTGAAAATCACACCCATCTTCCTTCCCTATTTTGCCAAGCAGGAAATGAACCCAGAATTCCTGTGGAGCCCACATTAGACAGAACCCGAGTCTCCTGTGAGGCAATATAACTTTATATCAGCTGAATACACCTGATTTACACTGTCTTTCTGTTCAGCCCTCTGCCTAGAACAGTTTTTTATTTACACCATATATCTGTTTGACTCTGTACTCCAGAGCAGCTTCTACTTGTACATTGTACTCTTTACTCTAGAGTCAGTGACAATTTTCCCTAAGTCTGTTCTTGTCAAACCATTCATCACATAAAGCCCAAAAGACATTCATTGTGTTTCTCACCTTCAAGTATCAAAAGGTTATTTATCTCCTTTTTAAATCAAAGAATTACCTGGTCTGGAGCCCTCAGTTTGCTGCTTCTACCTGAAAACTATTAGGCAGCTGTGTTCCAGTATCATCTGTTCCTTTCTTCTGTTTTCACAGGGCACGAATCAAGCCCAGCTGCAGGCCAAGTGCTGCTCCCGACTCTGGCCACAGCTGTCTGTTTGGGGTTGGGGGAAGAAGCTTCTCTGCCGCTCTGTAGGCCCCTCAGACCCACTCAGCTCTTTATGGGGGTTTTACCTCAGGCTAGTTGAGTTCTAATCAATATGTTGGGTGCCAATTTGTTGTGAGCGATATTTAAATCTCCAACCCAAATATGACTGGTCAATGAAAACACAACTCAGTAATTATGAATATATTCAGTAAGCCTAGATTGGGCAGATACCCCTATGCTACTCTGTTCCCCAGCTATGAGACCCTTATGGAAAAAGAAGAGGAAGAAGGAGGAAGAGGGGGAGGAGGAGGAGGAGGAGGAGGAAGAGTAGCACCCTCCCTCCAAAAGAAGAGTACCTTAGATCTATCCCTTGGGACTGGAGTTTCAGGTAATTGTTAGCCACCATGTGTGTTCTAGGAACTGTACTTGAACCTGGGTCCTCAGGAGGAGCAGCCAGTGCTCTTGATCACGGGCCCATCTCTCCAATCCCCATTTAGTTTAAATTGAGTATGAGTGCTCTATCTGCATGTATGCTTGCAGGCCAGAAGAGGATCCAGTTACAGATGGTTGTGAGCTACCATGTGGTGGCTGGTAATTGAACTCATGACCTCTGGAAGAGCAGTCGGTGCTCTTAACCACTGAGGCATCTCTCCAGTCCCCCCCTGCCCCCCCCCAATTTGGTTTCTTAATGTCTGCTTTAACCATTGAATTATGTTCTGAAAACTCCTTTGCCTTACAGCCCAGGCTAACCTTGCATTGAGAGGTTTCTGTTTCTACTTCTCTAGCAGTCAGCTGGTTACCATAGGTTAGACACCTATGGAGGCTTATACCACAGTGAACTCTGTTAGTTGTTCTCACTGGTTACCATAGGTTACCATAGGTTTTTCTCACTGACATTAAGCAGCTTTGTCTTTGAGTCCAGCTTGAAGCATTCTGCCTGACTCAATTGATATTTGTTGACTGGAGGTTTAAATTTTTATTTTCTCCCATAAAGCTTGCCTGCCATCAGAGTTTTAGAAAAAAATAACACAATTATAAATATGTAAAAAAAATTAGCTAAAATTCAATCATATGGACTGTTGGGGTCCAGGAGCTGTTCCACAAACCACACAAACACCTATCTCAGTCAGACAGGTATGGTTCTTTTGAGAATCAGGGGTTCATTGCAAGATGTGTCTTCTCAGGGCTCTCCTCCTCTGTGATGTCTGACTGTGGGTCTCTATAAGTTGTTCACATTTCTATATATAATCCCATTGATCACATTTGTCTATCTGAGTCTGAGAAACCTCACTCAGGGTGAGTTTTTTCTCATTCCATCCATTTGCTTGCAACTTTCATGATGCATTTTTGTTTTGTTTTTTGTTTTTCCTTTTGTTTGTTTTTTGGTTGGTTGGTTGGTTTTTTTTGTTTGTTTTTTTTTTTGTTTTTTGTTTGTTTGTTTGTTTGTTTGTTTGTTTTTGAGACAGGGTTTCTCTGTGTAGCCCTGGCTATCCTGGACTTACCTTATAGACAAGGCCAGCCTCGAACTCACAGAGACCTTCTTGCCTCTGCCTCCTTAATGCTGGGATTAAATGTGTGCACCACCATACTTGGCCCATAGTGTAATTTTTTAACAGCTGAGGAATACTTCACTGTGTGAATGTACCCCAGTTTCTCTATCCATTCTTCTCCTGAGGCACATCTAGGTTGTTTTTGGTTTCTGGCTATGATGAATAGAGTAACAACAAACGTGTCTAGCAAGTGTCTCTGTGGAAGAATGAAGTGTCCTTTGGGTAGATGCCCAAGAATGGTATTGCTGGATCTTGAGGTAGATCAAGTCTCACCTTCCTGAGAAGCATCCACGTTGAATTCCATAGTTGCTGTACCAGTTCACACTCCTACCAGTGATGGATGAGTGTTCCTCTCACGCCCCATCCTCACCAGCATGAGCTGTCATTTGTTGATCTTAGTCATTCTAAGAGGTGTAAAATAAAATCTCTAAGTAGTTTTGATTTACATTTCCCCGATGGCTAAGGATGGCTAAGAGTTTCTCAGACATTTGACTTTCCTCTACTTACAATTCTCTGTTTAGATCTATACCACAAAATTTTAAATTATTTGTTTTCTTGATGTCTAGTTTCATATCATGTTTGTGTGTGTATGTATGTGTGTATGTATGTATATATATGTACATACATGTATATATGTATATGATATTAGTACTAATCAGATGTGTATTTGGTGAAAAACCTTTTTCCTTTCTGTAGGCTGCCACTTTGTCCAAAAGTCACCTGCTATGCAGAAGCTTCTCAGTTTCATGAGGGCCCATTAATTAATTGTTGATTTTAGTGCCTGTGCTAAATGTGTTCTACTCAGAAAGCCTTTTCCTGTGCCAATGAGTTCAAGGCTACCCCCCTTCCCAGTTTCTCTTCTATCAAGTTCAGTGTATCTGGTTTTATGTTGAGGTCTTTGATCCACTTGGAGCTGAATTTTTTGCAGGATAAGTATGGCTCTACTTGAATTCTTCTACATGCAGCCATCTGGTTTGGCCAGCACCATTTGTTGAAGATGCTGTCTTTTTTCCAATGTGAATTCCTGACACCTTTATAAAAAAAAAAAATCAGGTCCGTAATTATGTGGATTTATGTCTGGGTCTTCAGTTTAATTCCATTGATCAGTGTGTTTGGTTTTGTGCCAACACCATGCTGGCTTTATAGTGCAGCTTGAAGTCAGGGATGGTGGTGAGACCTTGTGGTCTATTGTTATGTCCCCCTTTTCATTTCTAATTTTGTTTATTTGGAGATTCTCTCTCTACCTTTTAATTTGAATAAGAGTTCATTAATTTTATTGTTTCATTGATTCTTTGTAATTTTTGTTTCTGTTTTATTGATTTCAGCTTCAAGTTTGCTTATTTCTTGCCATCTTAATCCTTTTGGGTATGATTTCTTCTTTTGTTCTACAGCTTTCAGGTGTGCTGTTAAGTTGCTAGTATGAGATCTCTCCATTTTTTTTATGTAGGCAGTTAGTCCATGAACTTGCCTTTTAAAACTCCCTTCGTTGTGTCCCATAAGTGTGGGTATTTCATTCCATTTTAGAAAGTCTTCAATTTCCTTCTTAATTTCTGTTTTGACAGATTATTCATCCAGGAGAGAGTTGTTCAGGTCCCATGAGTTTGTAAGATTTCTGTTGTTTCTGTTGTTGTTGGTAGTATCTAGTTTTAATCTGTGGTGACCAGACAGGATCCAGGGTGTTATTTCAATTTTCTGGTATCTGTTGAGACTTTCTTTGTGTCCGAGTATGTGGTGTTGAGAAGAAGGTCTAGTCTTTTGTGTTTGGGTGAAATGTTCTGTAAATATCTGTTAGATCTTTTTGGTTTGTAATGTAAGTTAACTCCAGCATTTCTCTGCTTAGTTTTTGTCTAGGTGACCCTGTCTATTGGTGAGAGTGGAGGACTGAAGTGTCCCACTGTCAGTGTGTGAGAGTCAGTGTGTGATTTAAGCTGCAGAAGTGTCTCACTTACAACCTTGGGTGCCCTTGTGTTTGGGGCATAGATGTCAAGAATTGCAACGTCCTCTTGGTAGATTTTTTTTTCTTTGCTGAGTATGCAGTGCCCTTTTCTGTCTCTTCTGATTAGTCTTGGTTTGAAGTCTATTTTATCAGATATTAAAATGGCTACACCAGCTTGCTTCTTATGTCCATTTGCTTGGAATATCTTTCTCCAACCCTTTACCCTGAGGTAATGTGTTGAGGTATGTTTCTTGGTTACACCAGAAACATAGATTATGTTTTCTCACCTATTCTGTTAGTTTGTATCTTTTATTGGGGTAATGAAATTGTTGATATTGAGAGATATAGATGGCAATGATTACTGATTCCTGCTATTTTGGTGGTGGTGGTAGCGGCAGCAGCTATTTTCTGCTATAAATATATATGAATAAATATATGTATAAATAAATATATGCAAAATAGCTATTCCTGATATTTTTGGTGGTGGTGGTGGTGGTGGTGTGTGTGTGTGTGTGTGTGTGTGTGTGTGTGTGTGTGTGTGTATGTGTGCGCGCGCACATGCATTCAGGAATGTGCCTTCTTTTGATTTTGCTGGTTCAGGATTATTTATTACCTGTGTTTTCTTGGATGTTATTAACCTCTTTCAGTTAGAATTACCTTTTAGAGCCTTCTGCAAGGCTGGATTTGTATATAGATATTGCTTATATGTGGGTTTATTATGGAATGCCTAATTTTCTCCACCTATGAAAGTTTTGCTGGGTATAGCAGTCTGGAGTGGCATCTGTGGTCTGTCCAAGTCTTTCTGGCTTTTAGGTTCTCCACTGAGAAGTCAGGGGTAACTCTAATAGATCTGCCTTCATATGTTACTTGTTGTTTTGCCCTTGTAGCTTTTAATATTCTTTCTTTGTTCTGTATGTTTAGTGTTTTGATTATTATGTGATGAGAGAACTTACTTTTCTGGTCCAGTCTATTTGGTTTACTGTATGCTTCTTGGACTTTGATAGGCATCTCCTTCTTTAGGTTAGGGAAATTTTCTTCTATAATTTTGTTGAAAATATTTTCTGTGCCTCTGACCTGTGTTTCTTCTCCTTCCTTTATTCCTATTATTCTTAGATTTGATCTTTTCATAGCATTCCAAGTTTCCTAGTTGTTTGTGTCAGAGTGTTTTTAGAGTCAACATTTTCTTTTTCTACATGCCACCTATATCCCCAGGGTAAAGAAGTCGTTGGTTTTTGTTTATATGTTTGTGTGTTTGCTTTTTAACTTTTTAAATGGATCCTTTGTGAATTTTGCATTATGCATCTCAAGCCCATTCATCTCCCAGTGCCTGCCCATCAGCCCTTCACCCTTGTAACCTCCCCACAAAAGATAGTTTAAAAACACATAAAACAAACAAACATCTTATTGTGGAAGCTGTGGTGTATCACGGTGTGTCCCATAGTATACCCTTTTGTCCACATGTCCTTTTTTGTATTATTTATATGAGTACACTGCAGCTGCCTTTAGGCACACTAAAGAGTGTGTTGGATTGCATTACAGATGTTTGTGAGTCACCAGGTGGTTGCAAGGAATTGAACTCAGGGCCTATGGAAAAGCAGTTGGTGCTCTCAACCACCGAGCCATCTCTCCAGCTCTTGTCCACACATCTTTACTAGCAAATGTTCACTGCAATGAGTCACTGGTCTGGTCTGAAGCCTCTGGTTTCTGCTACACCATCAATACTGGCTCCTCACCAGGACTCCTCTTGGATCTCCTGTTGTTGCCCTGTGCCATGGAGATCCAGCAGCTTTGGATCTGCAGGACTGGCCCCTTCACACTCTCCAGCAGCTGGGGTAGATGTTGGGGTGAGCCAACTCATAGCCCAGGATCTGGGCCTGGGTTTTAGCTGAGCTGGTCAGCCCACCAGCTCTCCTGCACCCACACCATCGGGGTCAGCTTTCCAGTATTTCTCTGGCTAGCTCATCCAATGTGGGATCTGGCAATGGGGCAGAGGCCAGCTCTCCAGATCTCATGCCCTCCTGGGTGGCTCACCCACACCACCAGGGCCAGCTCTACTGTGCTGCCCAGGTGAGGTGTGGAGCTCACTTTCCTGAGTGCTACGGCAGGTAGCTTTAACATTTTCTGTGACCAAGGTATCCATTTCTTCTATCGCATCTTCAACGTCTTCGAGTCTGTCCTTCATCTCTTGCATTCTGTTGATGAGGCTTGCCTCTGTGCTTCCTGTTGGAGTTCCTACATTTTCATTTCCAGATTTCCCTCAGTTTGGGTTTTCTTTATTAATTCTATTTCCACTTGCAGGTTTTGGGCGGTTTAACTCATTTCCTTCCACTGTTTGTATTTTCATAGGTTTCTTTAAGGAACTTATTAGTCTCCTCTTTCAGGACCCCTATCCAGCAAACAGGCTGTTTTACTTGTGCTTCAACTATGTTGGAATATTCGGGGCCTGCTGTGATAGGGTTGCCGGGCTCTAGTGGAGATACAGTCCTGGCTGTTACTGTGTTTTCACACTGGCATCTAGGCATCTGGGATTGGGAAGATTGAAATTGTAGATGCTGATATCCGGTCTTTGTCAATGGGTGTATGTTTTGTTCCTTGGTTTTTGTTTCAGTTCTGTTTCTTAGGAGAGTGTGGTGGCTGTGTGTTGCCTGTAGGAAATTCCTCCGGGGCCCTGATAGGTGTGGGCACTGGAAGTTCCTGGTAAAACGTGTTTCTGAGTATTAGGACATGAATCTTAGGAATGGGGAATGGCTGGGGGTAGTGGTGGTGGGGGCTTCACAAGGGGGAGAAAATCAGGGTGTTTCATCAGGATCTGCTTAGTTAGTCTTCTGGGAATGGGGGCTGGGAGGTGGGGTGGATGGGCTGGGGGGCTGGGGAGTGGGGTGGACGGGCTGGGGGGCTGGGGGGTGGGGTGGGGTGGGGGAGGCAAAGAGTGGCAAGAGGCCACAGCAGAAGGTTTGCTACAGAGTTGGGGATGAGAGAGGGGGTACAGAGAAGAAGACCTGCAGTTGGCCTCTCTTCTTCCCTAGCAGGACTGGCCTGGGAGTTACCAGGGAGGGCAGATCTGTAGGATTCCCTGGAGACAGGAGCAGAGAGGGAGGGAGGGGGCATCAGATGGGGAGGGTGCAGAGGGGATGGAGGGTGCAGCAGTTCTGTCACTGAGTTGGGATGAGACTGGAGCATCTGATGTAGAGGAGCAGGAGGTCTGCAGTTAGCCTACCTGCTTCCTTGGCCAGAGCAGCCTGTCAAGGTTTTGTTTTTCAAATATACGGAATTTGCATATAATTGCTGTAAGACATGCAAATTAAGGTAAATATGCAGTCTTTAATTTTAAATTAGTTGTCATGCTTTAGACACTATTTTTCTTCTAAAATATTTAAAAACCATCTTTCAAACTATTTTGAAAGTTATTAGGATTATTAAGCAAAAATGCAAGTGACATTAGATATAAAAGTGCAAGTATCAACATATCATTTATGATCTGGAGTGATGGCTCAGTAGTTAAGAGCACTTTCAGAGGACCAGAGTTCAATTCCCAGCATCCATGTCAGGTGGCCCACAGCTGCCTCTAACTCTAATTCTAAATGATTCGATGCCCCTTCCGCCTTAGTGGGTACTCATACAGGTACACACACTGATACACAGATATAGACATACATTTTCTAAAAATTTAAATAACTTATAATAAACACTAAGGGTATAAGTTAAATCAAATAAAACATTTAACTCTGTCATCCTAAAAAAGACTAAACTTCAAAAAAGTTTTAATTTATTTAATTATATATTTGCAGCAATAGTTGTTGCTCTAGCTTTTGGTATCAACAGTTCCCAACATAATAGCCAGCATAGCATTCCATGTCTATGTATCTAGACCTGTGCACATAAAGATGCTGAGACAGGCCGGGCAGTGGTGGCACATGCCTTTAATCCCAGCACTTGGGAGGCAGAGGCAGGTGGATTTCTGAGTTCGAGGCCAGCCTGGTCTACAGAGTGAGTTCCAGAACAGCCAGGGCTACACAGAGAAACCCTGTCTCGAAAAAACAAAACAAAACAGTAAGACATACTGCTATTGCAGAACGGAACCACAGTGCACTGTCTGTGACACACTATTTACTAGATAGCTCTCAAAACCCAGTATGTCCTAAACTGACCTCTAAAGGAACTGACCTCTAAAGGTGCCTTTCTTAAAAGCTTGCTTTGTTCCTCATCTCTGCAAAGATCTGACCAAAGAGATGGACACCAAGCCTTCTTTAGGGCACAAGAGGGTTCTGATTAACTATTGTTAAGAAGAAGAAAAAAATTGTGGCAGATGCTTTTAATTCCAGCATTCAGAGGGAGGGAGGGGCAGGTAGATTTCATCTCTGAGTTCAAGGTCAACCTAGTCTACAGAGCAAGTGACAGGATAGACTACACAGAGAAAGCTGTCTTGAAAAAAAAGATAAATAAATAAATAAATAAATATTAAACCCCCTCAAGTATGATGGAGCAGAGGTTTTTATATGATTTTTGTTTGTCTGCTGTGCAGGACAACTTATACCTTTATTGCTCATTTTAAAATCATAAGGCAGGGTTCTAAAGAGGGGCAGGACGAAGAGAGAGGGAGGGAGGGAGGGAAGGAGGGAGTCACTTGGCTGATGCTGTGAAGTCTCAGGGAAGCATTTTGGCAGAGACTGACCACACGGTGGCCTCCCTGCCTTTCCCTCAAGGTCTCTGGGGAGGGTTGTTGAGGAGTGGGTTTCAGGAGAGATTTGGCCAAGTCTCTGTCTATTCAAGGACATTGCTCAGCGCCATGACTATGTTTTGTTTTTCCTTGGCTCTCCTAAGAGCCAAGAGGCCTCTGCCCCTACTGCACTTTCGTTCCCCACCTGTTACCACTTCTACCCACATTTGCTACTTTTATGCCACTGTAAACAAATACTGGAGGGAAATAATTGAAAAGGGAAAGGGCATCATTTGGACTCATGGTTTCAGAACGTCTGGGCATTGTGGTGGAGCAGGAACAGAGGTGGGGGCAGCTCCCTCTGGTGCCCAGGAGCTTCTCGGACTCCATCCCTGTAAGCAGAGAGTGCAAGCAGGAACAGGAGAGAGGATACAGCCTGCCTCTAGTGAGCCTCCCAGTAGCCAGGCCTCCTAAAATCTTCAAAGCTTTCCAAATTCCACTGCAAGCTGGATCCCACCACCCTAAACATAAGCCTCTGGGGGCTCAGAACAGTCACCAGATTCTGTCAGCTGTCCCTTTAGAGGCCTCTTTGGGCTGCTGTCCTGGCCCAGCTCCCTCATCATTCTGCCCAATAGGACTTTCTAAACCTATAGTTGTGTGAGCCTATAGATTTGCATCCCCATTCACTTTTACAGAGCCCTCTCCCACCGCATCACGTTCCAGGCACCTGAGTGTATCCTTGCTGGAGCCCTGAATTTCTCCTCTCATGGGGCTTTCAGAGCCAGCAACACCCCTAGAAACCACCACATCCTCTGGGATTCCAGACTGCTGCAGGTGATGCTGTGGGGTTCTCTAGACCCTTGGAACTCTGTTGCAGACTGAAGTACACCTCTGTGGGGTCTGCGTCAGAGTCCAGGTCTGAGCACATAACCCAGCTATTCCTGGGCTGGGGTCTTTATCCATCTTGAACTTCCCCTTAACCATCTGAAAAGTTTTCTGGGATTTCTGACTCTGTCCCTGACCTTGAGTGTTGACTGGAAGTGTACTCAGTCCATGGTACAGTCTCCTCTCCTCATCAGTTCTTGTCTTCTGTCTGGGGACTGAAGAGTCATATTGTAGCAACTTATTGGCCAGACAATTCCCCACAGGGCTTAGATTTTGGAGGCTTAAAAGCTGTGGAGCCATCTCACTCCATTCTTCTCTGGGCAGGCGGATCTGTCCCCTTCTCCCTGGAGAGAAGTGTGACTCATGCCTGCAAGCCCAGCACCTGGGAAGTGAAGGCAGGAGGATCGGAAGTCCAAGGTCACCCTCAGCTACATAGTGACTTTGAGGCAGCCTGGGTTACATAAGATACTGTCTTTAAAAAAATTTAACACCCCCCCCCCCCCAAAAAAAAAAGCCCCAGCATGAGTGAAGAGAGATCTAACAGGAAAACTGGGGAAGAATGTGAGTTGATAATACTTCAGAATATTGTCTATGTGAACAAGAGGCCTCTGTGAATTACCACACACTAGCATGGACTTATTCTGAGCTGACAATATTTTAGAAGCAGCTGTCACAGAGAGGCTCAGTCCACCCCACATGCTCTGTCTAACAGCAGGAATTTCTGGGTATCAAACCAGCCACAAACCCCTCTTCACAGCTGCACATCCACCAAGGAGGAGAGGGTGAACTACCAGCACCCCGCTCCAGACCACTGACCCCTTCGTAAACAAACCCACCACAACCTTATATCCTGTCTGTTCTCCACAAGAGTCTAATTGTTATTGACAAAGAAATTTATTTTTTCTTCCCCTAGATACCACCTGTTAAAGTAGGTTTATAAAGATATATTTGTTTGCATTTTATGTATGCCTGTGTTTTTCCTGAATGTGCACCACCAATGCAGTACCCAAGAAGGTCATAAGAGGGCGACAGATTCCCTGGAACTGGAGTTACAGAAGTTGAGAGCTGCCTTGTGGGTGCTGGGAACCAAACACAGGTCCTCTGTTCCAGCAGCCACGGCTGGGACTCACTGAGCCTTTTCTCTAGCCCCTTAGGTCAGGTCTCGGAGACTCACCTGTACTGAGTAAGCTGAGCCACTTTCCGTGCACGAGTTCCTACATAAGTAAGTGAACAGCTTGGTCTTTCTTTCGATAATCTGTCCTTCGTCAGCTTTGTTCACAGGTTCCCTGAAAATTGTGCAAGAGTTGTGAAGAGAATTATTTCCTTCCAGAGACAAGCACTAGTTTAAGTCTTCTTGATGTTTAAGGATCCCACTCCTTTGGTGAGATCCTAATTCTAACCCATGGAGGTCAGGTAATTTCTATTAAGCTTGTTGGCCTGAGCCCAAGAAAGAGGCAGCAGCAGTGCCAGTCAGCTCAGCTCTCACTTCTAATGCCTGGGAAGGACAGGAGTGCTAAACCTTTGCATGAATGCTTTGTGTTTTCATGGCCAGAACATAGCAGTATTCCTTCCATCTCCTTTTCCATATTTGTTCTTCTTTTTAGTTAGTCTCATACATTTTTGTTTCCTACACAATCGGATTGACAAATGTGGATATGGTTGTATCTTAAACCTTAACTTACCCTGTATATTAATTATTATTTTAAAGATCCCGGGTTCATACCCAGGGCTTTGCCCATGCTAGGCAAGTGTACTACCACTGGCTTATATCCTTAGCCTACACCCTAGGCTTTAATAGATAAGAAATATATTGCATGAGTTTATCATGTCAACAGCTGATGTTGGTGCATTTTGTATCCAGGCCAGTTTTGTGTGATAAGATTTTCCTTTAATATTTTACAAAAAATGTTTTATTGTTACATTAAATATCTCTGGGCAGAATTATTTCAGCTAGGATTGTTCTTTCAACATGATTTGATTAAGGGATATATATATATATATATATATATATATATATATATAATTTTAATTGTATTGCAAACAAGTTCCATGAAGTACATAAATTTTTCTAAATTTTGATTTTTTAAAACTTACTTTTGATTGTGTGGTATATTTGTTTATGTGCAGGTATGTACTTACCTACTGGGCAAGGCTGATATCGGGTGTCTTCCTCAATTGCACTACATCTAATTATTATTATTATTACTTTAGTTTTTGAGACAAGGTTTCTCTGTGTAGCCCTAACTGTCTTGAAACTTGCTTTGTAGACCAGGCTGGCCTCAAACTTACAGAGATCCAATTGGCCTGCTTTTTTTTTTTCTTTCTTTCTCTTTTATTCTCCTCTCTTCTCTCTGTCTCTGTCTCTCTCTGTCTCTCTCTGTCTCTCTCTGTCTCTCTCTGTCTCTCTCTGTCTCTCTCTCTCTCCCTTTCTTTCTCTCTTTCTCTTTCTTCCTTCCTTCCTTTGAGACAGAGGTCTCTCACTGAACCTGGAACTCAGTGAGCTAGACTGGCTAGCAGTGAGCTCTGGGAATTCTGGGTGGCCCCGCCCACCCTTTGTGTGGTGCTGGGATCAGGTGCGCATGAACTCATAGCAAACATTTTGCTGACTGAGCCATCTCCTCAAGCCCCATAATTGTTTTTTTTTTTTACATTTTATTTTTGATTTTCTTTCTTTCTTTTCTCTTCTTTTCTTTTCTTTTTTCTTTTTGGTTTTTAGAGACAAGGGTTCTCTGTGTGGCCCTGGCTATCCTAGAACTCACTCTGTAGACCAGGCTGGCCTCAAACTCAGAAATCTGCCTGCTCCTGCCTCCTAAGTGCTGGGATTAAAGGTGTGCACCACCACTGCCCGGCTATTTTTTATTTTCTTATGGTGGTGGGGCAGCCATTTTATTCAGGGGCTGGTGAGTGAGGCAGGCTGAAGAGTTCATGCTACCTGATGCCCTCAGCAGGGCAGGTCTTTCTGGCCTTGTCACTAAAGGCTTTTATGTTATTATTTACTTAATGTGCTTTGTCTGCATATATGTCTGTGCATCACATGCATGCGGTGCCCAGAGAGGACTTTGGAATCTCTGGGACTGGAGTTACAGATGGTTGTGGGCAAACATCACCATGTCGGTGACGGGAACTGAACCCAGGTCCTCTGCCAGAGCAGCTGGGCCATCTCTTCAGCCCCTAAAGCTTTGATTTTTAATTTTGTGTATATATTTGTGTCTACATGGATAAGAACACATATGTGCAGATGCCCAAGGAGATTGGATGAGAGTGTTGAATTCCCTGGGAGCACAGGCAGTATGAGCTGCCCAGTGTGGGCACTGGGAACCAAAGCTGTCTTCTAAAGGAACAGACCACACTAGAAACTGCTGAGCCATCTCTCCAGTTCCAAAAATAATAATGACAACTACCATCTTTGCCAGTGGGTTTTTATTTAGTCCTTTACTTACCTGTTTTTATTTATCTATTTTTAAAGATTTATTTATTTTATGTATACGAGTACACCATTGCTCTCTTCAGACACACCAGAAGAGGGTATCAGATCCCATTACAGATGGTTGTGAACCACCATGTGGCTTCTGGGAATTGAACTCAGTACCTCTGGAAGAGCAGTCGGTGCTCTTAACCACTGAGCCATCTCTCCAGCCCCTATTTATTTTTTAATAAGCCATATTTTGGTAATGTTTTTTTCTCTTCTGACTCCTTCTGGGTCCTCTCCCCACTCCACTCACCTAACTTTATGTTCTTTCCCTTTCAAAACAAAACACAACACAAACACCAAGACAAGCAAACAAAAAAACCAATAAAAGAAAACAGAACAAAAAGCCAAAATGAAACAAAATGCCCCCCCCCACACACACACACACATACACACACAAATCAGAGAGTTCATCTGTGTTGGCCACCTACTCCTGGGCGTGGGCTCGCTATAAAGAGTGACTGACGTGCCTGGTAACAGTCCACTTAAGAAAATGGATTTCCCCTTTGCCAGCAGGTATCAGTTGCAAAAAGCTTCTTGGTTAGGGGTGGGACCCCTTGTCTACTTCCTCTCACAGTCCTGGGGTCACATCTGGCTTCAGTCCTTATTTTTAGTTTTGTTTCCGCTTTTTGTTTTTTAAATGCTGGTGATTAAACCTTGCACATGCTAAGCAAGTGCTGGACCACTGAGTCGTGCACCCAGCTCAAGTGCACAAGCCCTAATCTTGATGAAGGTTTATATTTGCAAAGGCACAAGTAGCTGCTGTCCAATGGAAGTAGTTACTTCCATTTCTATCACTTAGAAAACTCACTAGTGCCCCCTATTGGTTAAGGTTCACGCACTCTTCAGATAATCACTATTACCATTACCCATAAATGTTTTTAAAATTAAAGCAAATTTAGCATACATGCACGCGTGCATGTGCGTGTGTGTGTGCGTGTGTGTGTGTGTGTGTGTGTGTGTGTACACATGCACATTCACAAGCTCACTGTGTCTTGCATGTGCAGGTCAGAGGACAACTTTCAGGAGTCAGTTTTCTCTGTGTCTTCTGGTGACTGAGTTCAAGTTGTGTGACCCATCACGCAAGCACTTTCCTATCCAGCAAACCTGTTTGCCTGTTACTAAACTTCACATAAACAGAATCGTCAGAATGTAGTCTCGTCTGCTTCAACACAACCCAGAGTCTGTGAGAGTCTTTTACACTGTTCCACACGCTAATCACCCATGCTTCTTGTCCACAGTGTGTGGGTAATGCACCAAAATGGCCGGATCTCCTTAAATAGGCATTTGAGTTATAGCTAGTTTGGAAGTATTCTCAATAAAGCTGAAATAAGGAATGTTAAACTCTCGTGCACAAATCAGAAAGGGTTGACTTCTCCCATGACATTTGTGCTATTCTCATACCAACTGGCCATCCATTGTCATAGTTTGAAGGGCTGGGGAAGGCTGGTGATTCTGCTCCTCCTTCCATACTGTGTGTATATGATTTTCTAGCACTGTGAAAGCTAACTAGAAGAAATGGAGTTTCAAGGTGAGTACCAGCTTGCTCTCTCTGTATTCTATGACTTAAGTACATGGTGTCTTAGGTAATAGGGTCTTGTTGTCAAATAACTAAAAGAATTGCCACTGGCTTGTAATTCCTGGGCCCTCACTAGGCAGCAACTCCAAAAGCAGGAACCCATTCCTGGTGCTGGGATTTTTGTTAGCCTATGATGTCTATAGTGGCATTGTCACTCCTTTATAGGGTATCTCCATTTAAAGTCTTTTATATATGTCTCTGTATCTATCTTAGGAAGCTTCTACACTAGCAGGTTTCCATAGGGCTTTTCAAAAGGCCAGTAGTGATAGTTGGTGTCCCTGTTCCCTCCTCTCCCTTGCCCTTCTGCCTCCCGCCCCATTTAACCCTTCCTGTTCCATTATTTCCCTTTAACCTTTGTACCACTGCCTTCCATCTCACTTCCCTTTAACGTAACTTTAAAAGAAACACGCTTTTTTACTATTTCCACTTTTTCACTCCTAAAAGCTCAAGTGTGAGCTTAAACCAATAATACTCCTGGAAAATATTGTAAAAATGCCTACAGTTAAGTTCATGGATCCCAAAGGGGATTCCTCATTGAAATGCCCCCTAGGAGCAATAAAAGGTTGTCTCTGAAACATAACAAAGGCTATTTAAAAACAAAAGTCAGAGTTACTCTTAGTGGAGGACCATGAATTATTCCTCTTTAAAATGGGCAAGACAAGGACAACCACCCCTATTTAACCTGGCTCTAAAAATTCTAACAAAGCTTCTGGGTTGGAGGAAGAATGATGTGATCAAAGAAAAGGAAGACAGCACACGGTCATGTTTTACAAGTGAGAACATAGGTGCTGCATCAGTGAACTCGGCTTCTCCTCCCAGCAGTGTGTGCCATCATTATCCCTCTCCTGTTCATCCTTAGGAAAACTCGATGATTTTATTGCTAAGTCCCATACATACCTTTTTAACTGTCTGAGTGCTTACCGGCACACGTATGCATACCATGTGTGTACCTGTGGAGGACTGAAGAGGCTGTCAGATACCCCGGAGCTGGTGTTACAGATGGTTGTGAGGCTGTCAGATACCCCGGAACTGGTGTTACAGATGGTTGTGAGACACCACGTAGGTGCTAGGAATTGAACACAGGTCTTATATAAGAAGCAGCAAGTGCTCTTAAGGACTAAGCCGTCTCTCCAACCCATATATTCTTTTTTTAAAAAGATTTCTTTCTTTTTCTTTCTTTCTTTCTTTTTTTTTTTTTTTTTTTTTTTTTTTTTTTTTTGGTTTTTCGAGACAGGGTTTCTCTGTGTAGCCCTGGCTGTCCTGGAACTCACTCTGTAGACCAGGCTGGCCTCGAACTCAGAAATCCGCCTGCCTCTGCCTCCCAAGTGCTGGGATTAAAGGCGTGTGCCACCACCACCCGGCTTAAAAAAGATTTCAGACAATGTATTTGATCAGTAGGGTCTTACTGTCATGTTTTCGGGGGTGCACATGAGAGGATTGGCAGTAGTTTGTGATTCTTGGGGGTCTGTGGGATCCCTTTAGCCAACAAGTTAAACAGAGAAACATTCCTGGCAATGGAGACTTTACTTACTTGTGATGTGTAGTTGCGGTATTGTTCTCCACTTCCTCTGTTGCCCATTCATTTCTTATTAATATTAAACTTGTTTACACTTGTTTTCAAACATTCATATGCAGCGGTTTTTTACAGTCATTGACTATAGAGATGATAGAGGTATGTCACGTGGACACGCCATTAAAGGCCTGTGTAAGAAAGGCAGGGATATATTTTCTGGTCGGCATGGTGTTAGGTCAGTCTCATTTTCTACTGTTCTTTTATCTCTTTACTTTTTTTTTTTTGGTCTCCTCCTCTCCTTCTCCCCCACTTCTTCCTTTGACAGAATCTCCTCAGGAAATTCAGGCTGCCCTCAAATTTGCAATGCCTGCGTGAATGTCTCCAGTATTAGAGCTCCAGGCTCACGCCATCACACCCAGCTTCTTCCTTTTCTTTATCCTAAACCAGCTAACTACCTGTCTGGGGGTATATGGAGACGTTTTAAATTAAGTAATGAAACAAATGCCCAGATCCTGGACTATGATATTGAATCAGTTATTATTATTCAGGCACAGAACCCTTAGCTAACCTTACCTTCAGATTTCTGGTGACTAGACTGCTGTAGTTTGACTTTGCTTTATCACAAACTGCTCACAATGTTATGGGTTAAACCACATGATATCCTCATTGTGTATGAGTCTGTGGTGAGTGGGTCTCTCTGTATAAGTGTTTCTCCTCGGGGATTTACAAGCAGTGAATCTGAAGGCTCAGCTATGCTGTATGGTGGTCAGTCTGGGGAACCGAGCCCTTAGCCTGCAGGATCTGATGCATCTGCAGGTAAAACTGGACTGAATTCGAGGACACTGGTCTCCTGAAGAACTGATTTATCAGGTAAAGAAAGCCAATGCCTCCAATACACCCCCTGGTGTTCTAGGTGTCTCAAGTGTTTCTCTTCACTGTGTGACACACTCACTGTCCTTGGAGAGGTTGCTTTCACTTAAGTGTGGAGCTGTTCCGCAGGCATTTATAAGCTGAGGGTGTAAGAACAGCTTTGCTCTTAGAGTTGCAGCTCTGGGCTTTGTTAGATCAGCTGGTCCTCGGCCCCTGGATAACATCTTACAGCTGTCAGGACCCACGAGCGAGCGCTTCCAGGGCAAGGGCTTACCTCTGGTCTTCAGGATTCTCTTGTCTTCCGTCTTTCATCTTCTGAAGTCTCTGCTCACTGACGATGTCTCTTTCCTTTGGTGAACTCCCAGCAGTTCTTCATAACTTCAGCTCTACAAAGCCTCTGCTCACAGTTCTTCTCTGGACTCTTCTGTGCCCCTCTGAGGGGGCTGCTGGCGTGCTTGGAACTAGCAGCCCCAGGAATCGCCTGTTCTTCATGCAACTAGTTTGGTCTGTTCTACCTGTGATAAAGACAAAAGATGGCTAGACAGAACCCTTCCTGCGATAAAATTAGGTAGTTTATAGGAGGGAGGGCTCCCAGACTGCTAGAGGAGTCCTTCATCCAACAGTCCTTTGCACTAGCTGACGTGGGGGCCTCTTCCTCACTGGGTTGTCACCTGTACGTGGGGCTATCCGAAGATGCAGTGGATCTGGTTCTCTGAGGGTCCTCTGCAGCAGTCATGGCCTAGGTAAGTCTCCCAAAGTCTCCAGTCTTAGGGTGGTAGGCAAGATAGCTGTGTTAGCTCCCCTCAACCGAAAGGAATTTTCTTTGGAGTGTCTGCAACATGTCTGAAGTCTCCTCCCAGTGTCATTGGCCATATTTGAATCTCCCTCAGGGAGCTACAAGGGCTTTTAAAACTGTCATGATTGCCTTGACAACAGCTGGATAATAACTAAGGCGACTTGATTGACAGCTCCCATTGCCTCTGTGGAAATGACCGCAGGTCCTTCAGCAGCAGGGGCAATACCACTCACAGTATCAGCGGACTCAAGACCCGTGGAGATGACAGCCGTGGTTCCTGATCCTGCCTTCCTCTCTGTGCATCCTGGGACGGGTGCTTGCCTTTGTCCTTGACAACTGTTGCTTCAAGGGAGCATTGGGAAGGGTCTGACAGCTGTCAGTGAAGTCTCCCATTTACCCCAGTAGAGAGATTTTATCTTTTGAAAGGGGAAAAAAAATGTATGTGGCGTGCTTGAGACAAAGATTTGACCCACGGTTAAGGATTTCTTTTCATCATTTTTTTCCCTGACAATTTTTAACCTTTAGCCCAATAACCTTAGGGAGGGGACGGGGCTCTTGATTTCTGTTGTTAGCCACACTTCTTTCTCTAGCTTTTCGGGATGTATTGTTAATGTCTGTGACCACCCTACCACACAACAGCACCCAGAGCATCTCTCTGCTGCCTGTTTGGAACTCACTGCTGAGCGAGCAGCAGCCGGATGGTTTCCTCACTTGCCTTTGCGTTACTGAGTCATATCAGGAACACTGAAGAAAACGGAAAGTTTAAGTCGCTGACTTCCTAGAAGCCAGACGACACTGTACTCATCTCCAAGCTTGCTTTTGAACAAAAATTGCACCTGAACAAGAATGCAAAGCAAATTTAAAAACAAGCATTTCCTGTCCTCTGCTCACTAAGGCCTGCCTCCCTATCCCTGCCTCCCTCCAAAACATCTGTAGGATCCTTTAAAGTAAAAAGTTCTTTACTGAGAGAGATGAAGACCGTGAAAGTCTGGGAGCCTCAGCCCAGAGAGCCACAGGCAAACAAGGACAGTATGAATGGCACCCAGAGTCCATCTTTGACTCAATTAGGCAGAATCAATCTTGTCACTGAGTTTCCAAGAAAATTCAATTAGAGGTCAAGTGTAGGAAGCCGGCTAACGGTGGCTTAAGCAGCAGACATGACAGGCGGTCGATAGCTGCCTGGGGATGAGTTGGACTTCAGAGTCCCTGAATCTGAGTGAGAGGCAGGAGCGGTCGAGAAAAAGACTCCTAAACTTCAGCGAGCTGACCACCCGGGGTCCAAGCTAAGCACAGAGATGGGAGCTTGCAAAGGACCCACACGTCTCAGTTATGACGGGTGAGCCACGGGGCATGGGAGGGACCATCCGGACCCAGGAGCGAGCCGCAGCACCGTATGTGCAATCCGTGTGGGCAGAAGTCTTTGTGCCCAGTCAGACAGCGGGGCTGGAAGAAAAGTCTTAACACTTTTAAGAGAAAGGGCGCGGTTGGGAGGCGCTTTCTCGGTTAAACTTGGAGTCGTTCCCCCTCTAGTGGTCACACAGATCTTTACAAAGGCATGCTTGTAAATTAAAAACAAAACAAAGCCAAAACAACACCCCCCCCCAAAATCCCCCCAAACCAAAACCCAACCAACCAACCAAATAAACACTAAAAAAACACCCCAGAAACTAAATAAAATGATTAAATCCAGTACATTAAAAAAGCTTTGGCTGGGCATGACAGTCCACACCTTTAATCCAGCTTTCAGAAGCAGGTGGAACTCTGTGAGGTCAGGCTTGGGCAACATAGAAAGACCCTGTTGTTAATAGTAACAATAATACTGATAATACTAGCAATGATAATAATAGCCAGGGAGATGGCTCAGTGGGTAAGGACATGCTTGATGACCTGAATTGGATCCCTAGGACCCACACTGTAGAAGAAGGGCTCTAGACACAGACAGACAGACAGACATGCACACACATCTACAGACACACACACACATGTACACACAGACACACACATGTGCACACACACGAACGAACACATTTACCTACACACAGACACACACACAGATACACATGCACACACACACACACACACACACACACACACACACGGTGAGGGAGGAGACAAATACTAAAGCGATTTAAAACACATGAACAGAAGTGAAATACAAACACAAAGAAAAATGTAAGATAAACCAGTAATGCCATGTTATTCCTACTTAATAGACTGGCAAGGGTCCCCATATCCAAGGTTGGACATCATACTGCGATGGTAATTTGAGAGAACCTGATAACCTTGCATTTCTCCCCTGACAGCACAAGGACACAACTGTAAGGTATGTGCATATCCATGCAGAATGACAGAAAACCTTCACTGAGATGCCACAGCCACGGCGAAAGCAACCCAAGTTCCCGATCCTGGGAGGCTGCCTGTGTGTAAGTCACATGGTGGACTAAATACAAAGTGTGGGGGTGGGAGGAGGAGGAAGACTTCTGTGTACTGATCTGAGTTCCTAGTCGGCCATTACTGAGTAATGCAGGTGCCGAGGGAGAGGATGTGTGGCCTCTTCAACAGAAAGGAGGAGGCGGAGCACACATTTGGGGGAAATGTCTCCTTTACTGGAAGAGAGAAGACAGGGGAGGGATTGTTGTTCCGTGATGTCCTGTTATAACACTGTGATTCTTAAAGACATACAACAGTTTTTATTCTTAAAATTTCCCGAGACAAAGAGGTGGTCTGCAGGGTAGTGGAGTTGAACTTGCCCTTTGGGAAGTGGGAACCGCTAAGGAATTACAAGGCAGAGCATTTCTGGAAACCCCTCCCCCCATAGATGGGGGCATAGAACTCTGTAGCATTGGGGAAGTGGCCTTAGCAATCGGCTAACTGTATTTGTTTGTCTTCTGGGGTCTAGGATGGAACCCAGGGTGACGCTAGGCAGTGCTCTGTCACGGACACACAGCAGCCCATAGTTCTGTATTTAATGTTTTAAAAATTGTGTATGTGTCTTTTGCCTACATGTAGTATATCTGTGCATCACACATGTGCTTGGTGTCCAGGGAGACCAGAAGGTATCAGAATCCCTGGAACTGGAGTTACAGATGGTTGTGACCCACCACGTGGGTGCTGGGACAGAACCCTGGTCCTCTGGAAGAATAGCCAGCATTCTTAACCACTGAGCCAGCCCAGTTCTGTGGTTATTAAAATTATTTATTTTTCATACAGTTCCAGAGAGTAAGACGTGAGGAGGAGAGAGTGCACAGACTCACTTACCCGAGGACCCACAGTATACACTGAGAGGATAACGCCAGGGTCGAGCTTCATCCTGTGAGGAAAACTGACCTCTTTTCTAGAGGGAGTGACAGCCAGAGCTGCAGCTTCTCTAGACAGCTGGTCGCCCCGCAGCGACAAGGGGTCTGTCTGTTCTGTGCTAGATTTAGTCCCACCGTCTTCAGTACTGGTATGGCCTCAGAGTGGCCCTTAGTAAATAAATGACCGTACACCACGGTGATGGAACATAGGAGTTATTCTCCCATTTCCTGGGCAGACTCAGAAGGTTCATGAGACCAGGGGTGGGGAGTAGTTCATCTACTCAGGTGTAAGGCAGAAGGCAAGAGGAACAGACTGGCTGCATGATGGAGAATTCCACACTTTCTGTAACTTAAACCAGTTTTTGAGGAGTTGCTGATGTTTGTTTCAAAAGCTAACCCTTGCCAGGCCTGGTGGTGCAGGACTTTAATCCCAGCATTTGGGAGGGAGAGACAAGTGGGTAGATCTCTGTGAATTCAAGACTAAACTGGTCTACAGAATGAGTTCCAGGACAGCCAGGCTGTGTAAAGAGATCCTATCTCAACACCTTCCCCGACCCCCAACCCTCCTTCGGTGACCTACATCTGGGTCCTACCTATTAAAGTTGGTCTACAGCCTTCAAAACAGCACCACCAACAGGTGAGCAAGGGTCCAGAATGTGAGCCTGAAGCAGACTTTCAAGTTCAAACCACACAGATTTTAAACATTAGCTCTATTTTTTTTTTTTGAGACAGGGTTTCTCTGTGTAGCTGTCCTGGAACTCACCCTGTAGACCAGGCTGGCCTCAAACTCAGAAATCTGCCTGCCTCTGCCTCCCAAGTGCTGGGATTAAAGGCATGAACCACCACTGCCCAGCAAACATTAGTTCTATAGTTAGGCAAGCCACACTAATTCACTCAAACATGTGGTTTGGGAAAGATGAAAGATGAAACAGATTGATACCCCATGGCTCAGTTTCCTGGACTTGCTAATTTTACCAACTTGGCACAAGCTAGAGTTATCTCGGAAAAAGAACCTCAGCTGGAAAAATGCCCCCATCCGATGGCCTGTAGGCATGTCCATAGGGAATTAATGATTGATATGGGAGGTCCAGGCCACTGTGGGCGGTGACACCCCTGGGCTGGTGGTCCTGCGTGGGATAAGAAAGCCGGCTGAGCAAGCCATGACAGCAAGCCAGTTTACAGGGTTCCTCCATGGCCTCCGCTTCAGTTCCCGCCTCCAGGTTCCTGCCTGACTTCCCTATATGATGGACTACAACTGTAAGCTGAAATAAACCCTTTCTTCCCCAAGTTGCCTTTGGGCACAGTGTTTATCAAAGTATACTGCACAAAGCAAACTGAAACGTGACCCATGCATCTCTACTGTGGTCTGCAACCCAAGGCAAAGGTGACAGATGTGGTTTAGAAATGTTGGCTCAGCTGGGCGGTGGAGGCGCATGCCTTTAATCCCAGCACTTGGGAGGCAGAGGCAGGTGGATTTCTGAGTTCGAGGCCAGCCTGGTCTACAGAGTGAGTTCCAGGACAGCCAGGGCTACACAGAGAAACCCTGTCTCGGAAAAACAAAAAACAAAACAAAACAAAAATAGAATTGCTGTCTCAGACTCCCCGGTAGCTAGTTCTTTGGGTGTATATGGAAATGCAAAGCAAAAGAAACTAAATATATAACCTCCAGGTAGTTGTTTTCTACAATAGATAAAGTATCCAGAGAGTGTTGTGGTGGATCTTACTGTTCCAAGACTGTATTTGGGCCAGTCTGAGTAACGGCTGCCAACCTGACAGTGCTACAGAGCACAAACAATATGTCTGAATCCAGTTATCGAAGGAAATTAGACAGATTTGTAAAAGAATGGGAAAAGACAAAGTGTGTGGGGTGTGTGTATCAAAGACTCATTACTTGGTCATTGGGAAATAGGCCAGGCATAGGACACTTTAATTCCAGAACTCCACAGGTCGGTGCAGGAGGATCATAAATTTGAGACGAGCCTAGGCTACATAGTGAGTTCCAGACCAGCCTTGGCTAGATCTAAAGACTGTTTCAACAACAACCACCCCGCAAATGACATGTGTTGGTTTTATTATTAAATTTTAGTTATTTGTGTGCACCATGGTGTGTGTGTGTGCATGTTTGGTGTAGGTTGGAGGACAGCTCATGGGAGATGGCTCTTTTTTTTATTGGATATTTTATTTATTTACAGTACAGATGTCATCCCCTTTCCCCATTTCCCCTCCCTAGAACCCCCTATCGTATACCCCCTCCTCCTTTATGCTTTTATACCATTTTAATTACATGCATGTAATAAGGTCAGTTCTAGGTTGAGGGTCTAACAATACAACAGATGCAAATAGTCAAGGAACAAGCAAGACAATAAACACAAATAGTCAAAGAACAAGCAAGGCATTAAACCCAATTATGTGGACACTCCCGTAATCACTGTTTCTAAGGGCTTATCAGGATGAACAAAGTATCTAAGCCTACTTCCCTGTCCTAGCCCAGGGTCATTTTCATGTCTGAAGCCTATTTCCTTGTTGTAGCCTAATATTTAGATTCCTGCCTGAAATTACTTCTTTTGTTCTAGCCTAATGTCAGGTTCCTGCTTGAAGCCCACTTCCTTGTCCCTGACCAATGTCATATTCCTGCCAAGCAGCCCCTTTCCCTGTCCTTGGCTCATGTCAGCTTCCTGGAGATGGCTCTTTCTGTCTGTTTCACCACTGGGTTCCAGGAATCTAGCTCAGCTCTCAGGCTTCACAGTAAGTGACAGCAGGTACCGTTACACACTGAGCCATCACCACAGCCCCCATGCTGTTCCTAATGAAGCCCACTTTAGAGTCAGGAAGACCAATGAGAAACCTTGTTGCTCCACCAACTTCAAGGTGCTCCACATAAAACATGCTCAATATGTTTGTCTTTGAAGGAATTTCCCTCTACCGAGTACATTAATTTTAAGAAATGCTGAAAGTCAGGGGGTAAACATTCTGAGAAACTTCACTTTGAATTGTCTGAGGCTCAATAATCCCATATTCTAATAAATAGCTGCAAAGTCCCTCTGGCTGGCGTCCAAGGCCACACGCACACGGATGGCTGAAGTCGTGGATGAAGGGATGAAGATGACATTTCCTAGCATAGCAACGTGTACGATGTCTCTGAAACTTGCTGCCGAGTCCTAGTGGGCCGAGCTCTGCTCAGAGGGTGTGGGAACATGACAGGGTTTAACATTCAGCTGAAGTCTGCAATGTTTGGACAGACCTGCCCTGAAATAGCTCTGTCCCCCTTGCAGAGAGATCTAGTATTGGACATCTTGACTGGGAAGGCATCCCCAGCCTCCATGTATACTTCCCAATACTGATCAATAATATCAAGCAGCATCGATAAAACTGCCAAAGCCTACACAGGCTATTTGAGATGAAACAGTGTGGAATACTCAGTGGACCAAAAGAGACTGGCCCTCTAGTGATGCTGTGTTAGAAGTGTGCTGGCTCAGATTGAGTCTTGGTTTGACAACTCTGTGTGGATGACAGGCTCCAGCTATGGCAAAAGCACCTTCTGAAACAGAAACTCAACATTTTTGAGACAATGATGATGGCATCGTGACTAGGAAAGATGGTATCACAGAAAGAAAGGACATGTGAGCGGCATCAACTATTCACTGAGGGCTCAGAGTAAGGGACAGTAACTTGTGGTTGTTGTTGTTGTTATTATTATTAAATTTGGGGGGGGGGGGAATCAGGCATGGTGGTACACGCCTTTAATCCTAGCACTTGGGAGGAGGCAGAGGCAGGTGGAAACTCTGTGAGTTCAAGGCCAGCCTGGTCTACAGAGTGAGTTCCAGGACAGCCAGGGCTACACAGAGAAACCCTGTCTCGAAAAAACAAAAACAAAAACAAAAACAAAAAAGGCCAGCCTGGTCTATATAATGAGTTCCAGAATGACCAGAGCATGTCTTTAAAAATAATTTTAAAAATAAAAGTTAATGTTTGGGTATTTTGCCTGGATGTATGTCCGTCCAGTCCACCACATGCGTGCCAGGAACCAAACCCTGGTCCCCTGGAAGAGCAGCAAGTGCTCTCAACTACTGAGCCATCTCTACATATCTGAAAGGGTGACGCTAAATGGTGTTGAGATTATTCCTGCCTTTTTGGGCGGAGGGCTGGTTAATATAGGGTCATATGTATCCCAGTCTCCCCTCTAATTCACCATTCTCCGCCTTCACCTCCAAGTGTTGGGATTGCAGGTGAGCACACCGTGCCTGCTTTTGTGTCGCTGAGTCGGACCTAAGGCTACCAACTGAGCAGCGCATCTGACAAAAAGCCAGATAGAAGTTCTCAACTTTGAGTGGCATTGCTCTGTAAGACAGCTGGTCACGGGCTACGATCGGCCCAGATGGACAGACTCATTGTTAGCGACTGAGTAGGATTTGAGCGATGTGCCATTTGTCGTTGACAGTGATTTTGAAACCAAGCCATTAACCAGCGATGTCCTTCTTGCTAAAAGCTGTCTAAGCTATTTGTCAGGTTATAGCCTCAGAGACCTCGGGAAGTGAATGGCACCACACGTCTCCATATGGGCAGAACTTGAGAAACAAGAACAAGCTCTCGTGGGCCCAGGGTGGCAAGGAGACCTTCCAGCTGTTACACAATGAACCGGGGCTCTGTCCAAGCTTCACTTGTCACAGCAACTGGGCACACAGGTCATTCCACTTATGCTCTCCGTAACTGGTAGTCAAGTTCTCTGGGGTCACTTCAGTTCCTTTCTTCTGACTATTCAACCAACAGGGAGGTTAGTTTAAGTGTGACCACTGTCTCCTTGGCAGTTAACCTACATCGAAGGTCCTTCATTCTGCAGAAGCCAGGCCTAAACTGTTGCTTCCTTTGTACCTCAGGCAGAGAACTCTAGCTTGGGAACAATCTTCTGGATTCTGTCTCCTTCCATATTTCAATATGGTGCTAGCATTGGCCAGGATTCTAACATTCAGTATCTCACATAGCAGGCCTTGTGCTGATAGTCACATGATTTACAAAAAGAGCAGGTTCTGGGAACAAACTAGAATTAGCTCATTTCTATTTTACCAATCTCTGAGGAGCCCTTACTGCCGGGCAATCAGAAAACACAGTTGTTGGCCATCAGTCATGATGCCCAACGAGCTGAATATGAGTGGAGCTGCCCAGGTTAGCCCAGTACATCTGCAGAATCAGTAGATAACGAATGGTTATTGCCTTTAATCCGCCAAATAGCAGAGTCTTATATTTCCTAACAACAAGTAGACAAATTCCTGACATTTTCAGTTCCTGATGCTCCTGGGATCCTTCAGGGTTCACTGTTCACCCTATGACCCTGCCGGTACTTGGGTTTCTGTGCCTTGCAAGGTCAGCCACTCCTCACTCACTCCCCCTACTTCCAGAATGCTCACCTTCCTGTGTTTCTAACTTCTGTTCTTCTTGACCCTAAGGGTTTATGCCTTCTAAATTTTTGCTTTTTCTTCCTTCCTTCCTTCCTTCCTTTCTTCCTTCCTTCCTTCCTTCCTTCCTTCCTTCCTTCCTTCTCTCCCTCCCTTCTTTTCTTTCTTTCTTACTTACCCATTTATCTTCAAATGTTTTTGTCTGCATGTAGATATGTGTACCACATATGTCCCTGGTGCTGCAGAGACCAGAAGAGGGTATTGGGTCCCCTGAGACTGGAGTCACAGACAGTTGTGAGCTGCCACGTGGGCGCTATGAGTCAAACCCAGAGTCTCTGGGAGAGCAGCAGCCAGTGTTCTTAACCACTGAGTCATCTCTCTGGCTCTTGGTTTATGCCTTTAAAAATCCGTTTGTTGTAATCTGAGTGGGAGTTGAGAGACAATTTTATCTGGATACTCTGCCTGTTTAATTTGAACTTTATTCCTCTCTCTCTTTTTTTTTTCTGCCCCCACCCCCTTCCCAAAAAGGTTTCATTGTGTAGCTCTAGCTAACCAGGCTGGCCTTGAACTCACAGAGATCCTCTTGCCTCTGCCTCCCAAGTGCTGGGATTAAATGCTTGCACTACTCCACCTAGGCTAACTTCTATGTTTTTAACCAGCACCACCTCGGCCACAGGCCAACTCTGACTGTCACTCCCAATGCCACAACTTCGAAGTCACCACTGCAGACTGCCCATTCATCACCATGTCTGAGATCACCATTGCAGACTGCCCATTCATCTCTATGAGGAAGGAGTCTCTTTGGGTGTGAAGCTGATCCTGAGACCTGTGCTGGTCTCACAAATCCCTCTGTGTGTCTTGGGTGTTGTCTACCCTCTCCTCTCAGCCTGCTTTCTGGGGGCTGTGCAATGCTTTCCCACTCAGCCCTGGTAGCAGAGCTGGGTTTATGTGGATCTCAGTTCTTGTCACCTAGGTTATACTGGCTCCACCGTTAGCTCCATGTAACTCAGGCTAGCCCATCACATTGCCTGGTGACAGAGTTAGGTTCCAGTTAGGTGGATACTTGACCAGGATAGACCAGTTTCTATTGTGGTGGCTCGTGCATGCAATTCCTGTGCATGTGCGGGAAGTTGAGGTAAGGTTACAGATTTCTAGGGGAACATTCGGCATCAAAAGCTGAATGTTAGACTTTTGTTGAAGCCTCTGGGCAAGTAGGGCTATTTTAATTTAAGTCTGAGAGGCTGAGAGGCTGGAGCATCGAAGTCACATCCGCCACTATGAAAGGAGAGCCTCCTTTGCACGCTTCCATGCCAACCTGCTAGCAAGCCGTACCCACAGATACAATAGAGGCATGATTGTCATGGGGGTAGCCACCTGTGTCCTGAGAGGATCTGAGGTCTGCTCCACAAGAGGGCATTCATACTTGGTACTGTGGACCACAGCTGGAGAGGTTCTAGGTCCTCAGGGTGAATACACCACTTCTGTTTTGCTAAATGGACATATTGTCGAACCACCTCCTAAATATTTTGTGTTTATACTCTTAGCCTTGTCGAAGAAGGCTCTTTTCTCAGTGAATGGCACTTACTACAGATTCATGGCTGGTCAAAGTGACTGGTGAGTGCTCGGTTATCAACAGGTCATTCATATCATCCCTGCCAAAGCTCGGGAACACCACAAAAGAGGAAAGTGGAAAGAAGGTACGAGCCAGAGGATGGGGAGGGAAGCTGGGAAGTGCTGCCTGGGTGTGAGATGGAACCCATAGCAATTGCACTTGAGCTGCACTAGTCCTGCCAACATTCATTCATGGATGGGGAAGGGGCTCCCCCTATTGGCAGCTAATGCTACTGCGGGGAGGGGAATCTTTCCTGACGCAGCCTGTTTGTGTACTTATGCAGGTGGCCCTGGTTAAACACACTGGGTTACAGAACAAAAGTAAAACAGATAGTGATGGAAGGGGGACTTGTGTGTGTGTGTGTGGGGGGGGGGGGGCTGGGGTAGGAAGGAGCTGAGAGTGGATGGGTGTGACCAGAATGTATTATATACATGTGTGAAATTGTCAAAAAAATGAATTTTAAAGAGAAAAGTAAGCCTCATAGTCAACAAAACCAATTACAGGGGAAGAGTGGAACCCAATAACCCCAGAGTTGTCTACCTGGACCCAGACCTACGGCTCGGGCTCCCCGTCCTACACACAATGCTCCTTGGCTTCACTAAACCCAGTGTTGTGTTCTAAAGTGGCTCAAGAAAGACAAAAAGCAACAATTCTCTAAAACCAAACCAAATCAAACCAAAAAACTAACCCAACCCAAAACAGAACAAAAGAAAAACATAATCTCAAACATGGTCTACAGCTCCCCCTGGTGGACAATATTGTTTTTTCGGAGTCTAGATACCAGGCCTTTATTTCACTCCTGCCTGAGGCCTGGTAGTCTGCATACAGTACATCTAGGCCAATTTAAAACATCTTTCTTGATTCAAAAGCATGCAATTGCTGCTATTTACAGTCCTGACCACATCTCATTCCCACAATACTTTGTGGTTCAAAAGTACAATTTCAAAGAAAACATCTCCGCCTTGTGCAGTTAATTGAGAATGGGCTAGAACATCAGGAATCAATTGTCATAATTCTCCAAAAAGATAAAAAGACGACGGAATAGAAACGACACTGAAAATGTAAGGCAGTCGAATATTACATCGTAGTAACGGCACCGACGTCAGGTTCCATACCTCTCGGTTGCCTCTTTTCTCCCCATATCACGTGCGAATGAGCAAAGAGAGACAGTCAACAGTGAAACCGCAACAAAGACGATCGCTTCCAGAAGATCCAAAACTGGAGAAAATACACCGGGGGGCGGGGGGAGGAGGAAGGGCTATTTTTCTGTTGAGAGCCAAGCTGTCCTAGCCACAGGGAGGCTCCTGGGAGGCAGGTGGGCCTAGCGTCCCGGGCAGCAGTGTTTCTGAGCTGTAGGATCCTAGGAGGCAGATCTGTTATCTATGGTCTGTCCCTCTTTCGCTAAGTCAGAGAAGAAAGCTTACTGAAAAGCCTGAAGATGCAGGTGCAGCCCTTAACAAATCCCAGGTGCCACTCCCACCCAGCGGCTGCCCTCTTGCTGCCTCGCACCGCACTGATGTCTTCTTCCACTAAGAGAGCTGAGCCCCCGGAAAGAGCGGAGAGAGGGGTACTGCCTTACCATGGTCTCCATAGAACCCTGGGCAAAGGATCCCTGGGTACACATAGTCTCTACAGACTGCTCAAGCCCGAGGCATCAGAGCCTTACCCCTGAGGATGGCTGATCGAGTTCTGGTGCCTGATCTGCAAGAGAATGGGCTCCTGCACTCTCATACAGTCAGGGCCCTCCTCTGTACTGAGGGGAGAAGACAGCCAATGCAGGAAGCTAAAGGAATCCACACCATCTCCAGTGCCTCAGCCTACACCTCCTCTCCCAAGCCTTTTAGAACCAGCAGTCCTGGAAATGGAGGGTAAGGCAGAGCAGTGACCTCACCCCAGCTGCCTGTAAGTAAGAAATGCAAAGTGATTCACCCCTCCCCATACCATGAAAGGCGGAGACTGGGAATGTAGCAAGCAGCTTGGAGCAGTAAATGTGTTTCCTCACAGTGGTGCATCAGTGGAAACAGAAATGGGATTCAGTGTGTGTGACAACACTGTGTATGTGTCCACTGTGTTGGTGGACAGTTGGAGGCCAGCTGTTCCTTTCACATGAGGCACCCAGAGCAGGCAAACTCCTATAAAAGAGAGCAGTCAGGTAGAATACCAGGGAGGAAGTGCCGCTGTTGCCTAGGCCCAGTTTTCTTGGAGATGATATGTGCAGTGACAGTGATCATGCAAAAATGTCGATTGCTTAACTGCCAGTGAACTATACATTTACAAACGGTAAAAATGGAAAAATATATATTTATATAATTTGCTGAAGAAAAAGAAGCAACCAGAGAATAAAAAAATTCTTGGAAATTTAGAACATAATGGCAAAAATGGAAAACTAAGTAGGAGCAGGGAATTATGGGAAGGGCTGCTTTAAAATCAGCATGACTCAGAAAGACAGCCGAGGAACTTGCTTAGAAAAAAACCCCTGAGGACTCTATTTGGATTCATAATTATTTCCATGTTTAGTCAGTTCTATTTCCAAACAAGTCTGTGGTCTCAATCTAAAAAAAAAAAAAAAGAAAGAAAGAAAGAAAGAAAAGAGAAAAAAATCAGCACAAACTAAAAAGTACAGTGTTTATTCCACAATGTTAAAAAAAACAAAACAAAACAGTCCTTGGGCTGTTGAAACGGTTCAGTGGGTAATGGCACTTGTCACACAAGCCTGCCCATCTGAGTTTGATTTCAGAAATGCTCAGAAAGGCAGGAGAAAACTCAGTCCACAATGTGAGCACACACATGTTATTATAATAACAAATTATTTAATAATAATAATAATATAACAAAACATTTTTTGCAGCACTCCTCAAGGTGAAGACAAGCAGAGGGGCCTTAGCAGAAATAGGGGTGAGACCTGGGGTAGGTGCCACATGGAGGAAGAGCTTGACTTTCTCTTAGATTGGGGGTGGGGTGAGTGCAGTTGATCATCAGAGCAGAAGAGGACGGGTCCCTTGGGGCTGGGTTACAGGTGATTGCCAAGCATCTTCCATGAGTGCTGGCAACCACTCCTGCCTTATGCAGAATCAGTGAGATTGTTCCCCTGCACACCGCCCATTTGTGTTAGATATGATCTCACATATAGCCCAGGCTGTCCTGAACACACATAGCCCAGGCTTTCCTGAAACTCACTACAATCTTTCTGCTTCAGCTTCCCAAATTATGGAATTACATTCACAAGACACCATACCCAGCAAGAGCATGGCTTTTTTAAAAAAATAATTTTTATTGGATATTTTATTTACATTTTCAGATGTTATCTCATTTCCTTCCCCCCAGAAACCCCTATCCCATTCCCCTCCTCCTGCTTCTATGAGAATGTGCCCCCACCCACACACTCCCACCTCCCCGCCCTTGAATTCCCCTACACTGGGGCATCCAGCCTTCACAGGACCAAGGACTTCCTCTCCCACCTATGCCTGACAAGGCCATCCTCTCCTACATATACAGCTGAAGCCATGGGACCCTCCCTTTGTGCTCCCAGGCTGGTGGTTTAGACCCTGGGATGTCTGGTTGGTATTGTAGCTCTCCTCATGGGGCCAGCAAACCCCTTCAGTTCCTTCAGTCTTCTCTCTAACTCCTCCATTGGGAAACCCTTGATCAGATCAGTGGTTAGCTGCGAGCATCCACCTCTGTATATGTCAGGCTCTGGCAGACCTCTAAGGAGACTGCTATGTCAGCATGCACTTCCTGACATCCACATCAGCATCTACCTTTGGTGACTGCACATGGGATGGATACCCAGGTGGAACAGTCGTCTGGACAGCCTCTCCTTCAGTTTCTGTCCCATACTTTGACTCCATATTTGCTCTCATGAGTATTTTGTTACTCCTTCTAAGAAGGACCAAAACACCCACACTTTGGTCTTCCTTCTTCATGAGCTTCATGTGGTCTGTGAGTTGCATCTTGGGTATTGTGGGCTTCTGGGCTAATGAAGCAGAATTGAAGTTATTTTTAGTGAAGCAGGACATGGGTTTAATAAAGATGTTTAATATACATGTTGCTAGAATTCCTGCCAAGAAGGAGTCATAAACCATATCTACCACTCCTCGAAAGGTCCCCGTGGCAAATTGAGGCACGATGCCATCAAAGTTTTACTCTGTGGAACCAGTGAGTTTTTTGTGCTTCCTTACAGAGCACAGGTGAGGGGTTACTTAGAGGGGTGATGGCACCTCCTCCAAAGGTCTGCCCCTGAGAAGCCTTTCCCAGCATGGATGAGGACTTCCCTGTAGCTGACACGGAGTCCTCCTCTATACCCCTCCTCCCCCATGTACTCTAGAGGCTAGAGGGCCAGAGTCTAGCCCCATCCTGAGGCCATGTGCAGAGGGCACACAACAGGTGGCAGGGAGCAGCTGGCTGCTCTGTTGAGGGGCTCATGACCCTCTATGGGGAGGTATAAGCAGTCAAATGTCCAGCTGGGATAATCCTTTTGCAAGAGGACACAGCTAAAGTACTCAAGTCAGTGGTTGCCTGGCTCTGAGGATAATCGCTCACAATAATAGGCTTCAGCATGCCGATTAAGGGGGGGTGGTGTGCTGGAGGGATGGCTGAGCAGTTCAGAGTGTTCTTCCAGAGGACCCAGGTTCAATTCCTAGCACTAGCAAGTCAGCTCTCAACTGTCTAACTCCAGTTCTGAAGCGTCTGGCGCCCCCCTCTGGCCTCTGTGGGTATGAGGCTTGTAGTACAGGGATAAACATGCAGACAAAGCATATCGAAACATACATAGACAAGAGAAATTGTGCTGGGCGGTGGTGGTGCATATCTTTAATCCCAACACTTGGGAGGCAGAGGCAGGTGGATTTTAGTGAGTTGGAGGCCAGCCTGGTCTAGAGAGTAAGTTCTAGGACAGACAGGGCTACACAAAGAAACTCAGTCTCAAAAAAACCAGTAAATAAATAAACAAATATTTTTGGTTTTTTTTTTTGGTTTTTTGGTTTTTTGTTTGTTTGTTTGTTTGTTTGTTTGTTTTTGAGACAAATTCTCTCTATTTTGTAACTCTGGCTGTCCTGGAACTCACTATGTAGACTAAAAACAAGGAGCAAAAAAGAAAGGTATACCTGAGAGTATGGGTGTGGGGTTCTAGAAGAATCTCCAAGGGCTTTATTCTTTTTTTGTTTACTTTTATTATTTTTAAGTATGTGTGTGTGTGTGTGTGTGTGTTTGTGTGTGTGCGCGTGTGTGCTCGAACAACAAGTGTGAGTGTAGGAGCCTGTGGTATTCGGAAGAGTGTGTCAGATTTCCCGAAGCTGGAGAATTAAAGGTGGTTGTCAACTGCTGGAGACCAGCCTCAGGTCCCAGACTTGGGTGCTGGAGACCAACCTCAGGTCCACTACAAGAGCAATATATGCTTTTAACTCTAGAAAGCCATGTGTTACCATGATAGAGAGCTCTCCTGGGGAGACAGAGGCAGAGGAGAGACACCAGGCAGATTCTCCCGGCTTGGTTTGGAACTGGGGATTTCTGTATGGCGGAAACGTCCAGATGTGAATATCAGCATGCTTGTGGAAGTGAGCAAAGGGAGGCTTTGAACCAGAAGTATATCAGGGAGCTTCATCCAATAGAACAGAGATGGGAAGGGGGAGGGGCCAGGCCTGCCACCTCAGGACAGGGACCAGATGAGGTTCTCTCAAGCTGTTCTCTCTCTCTGCCAATGGGCAGAAGGGAGAAAGATTGGTCACAGGAATAACGAGTCCTTTTTCCTTATAACTCCTTAAATATCCTTATAAAGAGGGTAGTGTGTACATCGGGGACATCTGGGTATGCTGTGTACTTTTATAGCCCAGCTCCATAAGCACGAATCAGGATGCAGTGGATCATGGGGTGAGGGACAATGGTGGGAAGGCAGCCAGGAGTCACGTGGCTGAGTCTTAACTGCTGCTGTTGTGTGTTTAAAAACTTAATGCAAAGAATAAGAGAGATTGTTTAATCTCTGGGGCTCTAGGGCCAGCATGATGGTTCAGAGGGTTGAAGCACTTGCTGCCAAGTCTGAGGATGTGAGTTCGATCCCCAAGGCCCACACATGGTGGGAGGAGAGAACTGACTCCTGCGGGTTGTCCTCTGACCTCTACACAAACAATCACAAGTGTACACAGAAGGGAATGCAAAAATAGATCTTTCTAGACTTCTGGAGCTATCTGGGTATGATGGCTTATCCCTGTGATCCTCAACTCTTGGGCAGCTGAGGCAGGAGAATTGCAAGTCTGAGAGTAGCCTGGGCTATATAATGAATTCTAGTCCGTAAAGGGCTGCAGTGTGAGATCTAGTCTCAAAATTTAAAGACTAAAATAACTATTAAAGGAATAAAACAAAATATTCTGACTGAAAAGACTACAGCTGAGACTCTTTCACTAACCTGGGGGTATTGATGGCTTTGTTTGTTTGTTTGTTTTGTTTTGTTGTTGTTTTTTGAGACAGGGTTTCTCTGTGTAGCCCTGGCTGTCCTGAAACTCACTCTGTAGACCAGGCTGGACTCGAACTCAGAAATCCGCCTGCCTCTGCCTTCGAAGTGTGTGCGCCACCACTGCCTGGCAAATTTTTTAAAAAGGAAAATCTTGTAGCCTGTGCTCTCCCCCACCCCTTCTGTCAGTATATCAACTCTGCGCATGAGCGCATGAGCACATGAGCGGCTGCTTTGGGCGCCCTCTCAGCACGGTAGCCTCCTGTTGTCATGGTATGATATCTGGTGAGATAACCCTGAGATTTATGCTCCAGCCTGTGGAACCACAGAATATCATTTCTGCCATTACCACAAGCCCACCTAGACTCCAAAGCAGGGGACACAGTGCTGAAGGGAAGGGCCAAAACCACATTGCGGGACACAGGGAATGGTGTTGTCGTTAGAAAATCCAGCCATCCACAGCTCACCCTCTGGCCCCAATTCACATTCCTCCCACAGGAAAACACCAGTCTCGTGCCACCATGGCGTCACTCGGGAGTCTAGGATTTCAGCAACCAAATCAGGCCCAGATGAGAATGAGGTTTCACATATGAGGTTCACCAACTTTTCAAAACCCTGGAGCGTCTGTTCTCAATAAAAAATGAGATCTAGGGCTTCAAGATGACCCCGTGGGTAGAAAGGTAATAGACATCAACTTTGATCACCAGAGGAGAGAACCTCTGACTTACATGAATGAATATCTCCAGATAAATAAAGGAATGCAAGTGAGATCTGCCCAACCTGTGGGGTGGTTGAGAGCTCACTCTGAAATTCCAGTCTTTACAGTCTGCCAACATATGTGGAATAACTTCTGCATTTCTGGGACCACATGGGTATGGAAAGGCTCTGGACAACCAAGAAAGATGCAGCATCTGGCAACATCAGCTTTTAATGTCTGGCAGTTTCCAGGACTTGGAAGTCCCCTTCCAGCTTCATTCAACTCTCATTTTTATTATATACACACAGCATTCCGCTTGCATGTATGCCTGCAGGCCAGAAGAGGGCACCAGATCTCATTACAGATGGTTGGGTTAGTTGCTCAGAATTGAACTTAGGACCTCTGGATGAGCAGTGCTGAGCCATTTATCCACCAGCACCCCACCACCCCACCCGACATCCCTACCCCTACCCTCTGCCCCCCATCCCCCTCAACCTTCTGCTTTAGAAAGTATACAACAGTGCTTGTTTTTGCCGTTATTTGAACTAGTCATGTTATGGGAAATGGAAGTGTCTAGAACAAACTCTCTTAAACTGGACACCATAGAGAAAAGGCTAAAACTGTTGTGAGGTATGAAGGTGCACGTGCCTTTAATCCCAGAGCCTGCAGGGGCAGAGGCAGGTGGAAGTCTGTTGAGTTGGAAGCCAACTTGTTTATACAGTGAGTTCCAGAGCAGCCAAGGCTGCTAGTGAGGTCCTGCCTAAAACAGCAGAGGGAGCTGGAGAGAGAGCTCGGGTGCTTAAGAGCACTGGCTGCTCTTCCAGAGGACCTGGGTTTGATTCCCAGCAACCATAAGGCAGCTCCCAGCTCCCTGTGACTCTAGCTTCCAGGCATCCAGTGTCCTCTTCTGGCTTCCAGAGGCCTCTGCACACATTATACATCAAGAATATAGTAGTGTTTTTGTTGTGTTCTGATGCTGTGATACAAACACTCCAACTATGGCTACATGGGAAGAAATGTTTATTGAGTTTCCATTTTCAGAGAAGGCCAGCAGGAATACGGGCAAGGTGGCTCGCTGGCTCGCGCTGGCTCGCGCTGGCTCGCTGGCTCGCTGGCTCGAAAATGGAACTGTCTGTAGTGAGCTGGACCCCTCTACTTTAATCAAGTCAACCAAGAAATCAAGATAACCTCTTACAAACACATCCACAGACGAACCTAACAAAGACAATTACTCACCAGCCCCTGGTGGCAGCAGCAGAAGTATTGGGACACACCTTTAATCCCAGCACTATGGAGGCAGAGGCAGCCAGGTCTCTGAGTTTCAGGCCAGCATGGTCTACCGAGGGAATTTCAGAACAGCTAGGGCTACAGAGAGAAACTCCATCTCAAAAAATGAAAGTAATTTCTGAGTTCGAGGCCAGCCTGGTCTACAGAATGAGTTCCAGGACAGCCAGGACTACACAGAGAAACCCTGTCTCACAAAAAAAAAAAAAAAAAAAAAAAAAAAGAAAGTAAAACCAAAGATGATAATTATTCAATTGAGTCTCCTTTTTCAGGTGATCCAACTGTGTTCAGTTGGATTTGAAGCCTGCATCATAGGAGGGAATTCAGACTTGATACTGAATACAGGCTCAAAAGCCCAAGACTGAGGAGGTCAGGGTTCTTACGGGAGAAATTTTACTAATGTTTTACTGAATGGTCATGCTGTCAAACTGCCTTCCAAATATTTGTGTTTATACCCATAGGTTTGTGCTCTCTCGACCTTGGCCGCAGAAGCTTCTTTTGCACTATTAGCAGGCAATACAGAGACTCGTGTAACTGCTCAGAGGGCTGAAAACTGAGGGCTGTGGTGCATAGCCCTAAGTGGGACATCTGTGTGAACCCCCACCCCAAGGTCAGGGAGCACCTCGAGTGAAAAAACAGAAAGAATGCCAGGGCCAGAGGATGTGAGGGAATGCTTTGAAATGCTCCTTTTCTAGACATGACAGCCATTATTTGGTTTCCTGAACAAGATCAAGTCAGCTGAAATTCCAGCATGGAGAAGGGGGGAAGGGGGGAGGTAGGGGGCTTTTGAGGCCCTAGCTGAGGAGCTATTGGCAGTTGGTGGCTGCTGAAGAAGGGAGATTTAATTTTCTTTGGGGGTGTGGCCTCTGTTGGATAGACCACACGCATGCTCTTAATGGGATCTGTGGGTTACAGACATTGGGTGGGAGGGGAATGTGTTCAGGGTGGGGGAGGGCAAGTGGGGGCAGAAATGATTAAGTACATGGTATACAAATATGGAGCTGTCAATAAATGAAATTATTAATTAAAAATGAATATTTTAATATTTAATCTTAAAGTATTAATTTAATATTTTCAAAAACGACACTTTGGGAAAAGATAAAGTGAGACAGAGAGAGAGGATGATTGTGTTAGCTTACTAAAAGCATTCTTTATATTTCAGTAATGAAACAGTATATTACTGGCTTTTATCAGACAGAAAAACTAATGGAACAGAAGAAAAAACTCCAGAAATACGTGCAGATGCATTCAGGAATATTCTTTATGATGAAAGTGAGGGGGATTGAATTATTCAACAGAATGATCAGGTACCAGCTAGAAGAAAGCAAAACTGGCAATTCACCCGATGCCTCACTCCAGATAAAGGACCTCAGCAGTGCACTCAGGAGGCAGTGGCAGGTGGGACTCCATGAGTTCAAGGCCAGCCTAGTCTTCAAAGAGAGTTCTAGAGCAGCCAGAGCTATAGAGAGAGACCCTGTCTCAAAAAAACCAAACCAAACCAATAATAATTATTAGCATTATTATTATTTATGTATTATTAATTATTATATCAAGCATATATTACATGATACAATACAATTAATTACTAATTATAATTTCAATTATTAATAGTATATTGTATATTATGTAACTACTATTTATTGTATTATGATAATATTATTGATATATTATTATTTTATTTCTAAATATCATTATTATTATTTAAGTAAATAAAATAAACAAAGAAACAAAAACCCCATTACTCGAATGTAAAAGTGAAGGTGCAAGTTCATGAAGGAGACACTGGAGAATTTGCTTGTAGCTTCAGCTTCTATAACAATGGCTTAAAATCCAGAAGATCTTGTTTAACATTCTTAAATAAGAATGCCAAAAGACTGCACCTAATGTTGGGCATAGTGGTGCACACCTTTAATTCTAGCACTTGGGAGACAAAGGCAGGTGGCTCTCTGTGACATTGAGGCCAGCTTGGTCCATAGAACTAGTTCCAGGACATCCAGGACTACATAATGAGACCCTGTTTTGAAAATGTACCCCCCCCCCCAAAAAGACTGCATCTATCAACGTAGTTTACAGACAGACACCCATATGTAGAGCAAACAGCATATAAACTGATTGTTTTTCCTAAATTCTATTATTATCCCAGTTCTTAAGGTCAAAATATGGGCTGTGGAGTCCCAGCAAGCTAGGCTCAGCCAGCATCTCCAATATGCCAATTAAGGAGAGAAGCAAGGGAAACCACAGAGATTCATTTTATTCAGTCTGGACTACAAAGTAAGACTGCCCAAGAGGGGAAGAAAAGACCAGGCTGGAGAGAGAGTTCAGGGGCTTACAACACTTGCAGAGGGGAGCTCTGAGGAGCACAGTTTAGATCGCAGCACCGTGTAACAAGGAAGATAGATGTGTAGAAAAATGGCTGATTCCACCCTGAGGTGAGCTCACATCTCTTCTGACCTCTGTGCGTAGAGACATGTGCACCTGCACACATGTGTACATATGCTCACAGAGACATGCACACAAACAAACAAATTAAATAAGGTTTTTCTTACATATTTGTGTATATAGAAGGACACACACACACACACACACACACACGCACACGTGCAGAGTCCTGGACATTGAACTCTAAGATTTATATATTCTAACAAGAGTTCTGCTGCACTGGGCCGTGGTGGCACACGCCTTTAATCCCAGCACTTGGGAGGCAGAAGCAGGTGGGTTTCTGAGTTCGAGGCTAACCTGGTGTACAGAGTGAGTTCCAGGACAGCCAGGGCTACACAGAGAAACCCTGTCTCGAAAAACTAAAAAATAAAAATTAAAAAAAAAAAAAAAGAGTTCTGCTGCTGAGTGGCATTCTAGCCCTGGTTTAAATGGCCAGCATCACATACAGAGGCAGAACATAAAAGTTATCTGTTTTCTTGTATGCATTTGAATAGCTACTAGCAGTGCTGGGGAGATAGTTCAGTCAGTAGAGTGGCTGCCGAGTTACCTATGTCACATCCCCTGTTAGTCAGGGTTCTCCAGAGCGTCAGAACCGATAGAACGAGCAAACACGTGTAGGAGATATAAGACTGCCTTACAGGCTGTGGTCCAGCTAGTTCGACAGTCCAAGAGCCCAAGAATCCAATAGTTCAGCATTCTAGCCACAAGACCAGATATCTCAGCTGGTCTTCAGTATACACTGGGATCCCAACGATGAGTCTTCCCATTGCAAATGATCTAACCAAGAAAAATCCCTCACAGCTGTGTCCAGCTGCTTGGGGTTTAGGTAATTTCAGATATAATCATGTTGACAACCCAGACGAGCCAATGCACTTTCCCTTCTCTCAAGGCTCAAGGATGATTGTGGGAGGAGGGAGAGAAAGGGTGTAAAAACCAGAGACTGTGGATGACAAGAAGACTGTTTTCCAGACGCTGCAAGGCAGTTGCATGTATGAACCCACAGTGACTGTGACAGCATGAGATTTGCACAAGTTCAAGCTGTACAAGAGGCCAGCATGGACTGAGGAGGTGACCATGGTGTCCCACCTTGCGCTGAGGAGCTATTGAGAAAGGTAGCTGCTGAGAAAGGAGGAGATGGTTTTCTTCTAGAGTATGACCCTTGCTTGCTCTAGCACCTTCCAGGGGATGCGCACACACTTGACTATGTAGGCAGCATTAGTTTGGACTCCATGGATTAAAAAGAGTGAACAAGGACTCAAAGTTGGGTGGGCATGGAATAGGTGGTGAATCCAGGAAGAGATGGAGGAGAAGACTGAATATGACTGAAATACAATGCATGCAAAATCTCAGTTAGTAAAGCAAAAGAGTTTTTAAAGAGAAGATGTACTCTACTTGAGGGATAAAACTTGAGACTGGAGCCGGGCGGTGGTGGCACACGCCTTTAATCCCAACGCTTGGGAGGCAGAGGCAGGCGGATTTCTGAGTTCGAGGCCAGCCTGGTCTACAGAGTGAGTTCCAGGACAGCCAAGGCTGTACAGAGAAACCCTGTCTTGTAAAACCAAAACCAAACAAAGCAAACCAAACAAAGCAAACCCTTGAGACTGGCCTCTGGCTTCTGCACACCCTGAGCACACACACCACACACATACAAGCTGTTAATCGTAGTCATCTGGGAAGGCCTTTTGGAGCCCCGAGTGTCCTATTGACAAGGTCCCAATGCCAGACTCATGGGAACTGGCTCAGGCTCAGGGAGCTGGCAGATCCTTCTGCTGGTCCACGTTGGAAAGTTGGCAGAGTGGACAGGAAGCCACTGCAGTTGCCTTCTCCTCCATGTTTGAAGTCTGTCACTGCTCCTCCACAGAGACCCCTGCTGAGACCAGCTAACTCTTCCCTGAGTTGTATGTGATAAACTCAAGCTGTTTTGTAGTGAGTGTCCTTCATTGGGGGACGGCACCCCACCTAGTCCCAGCTTCTCCGTAAGAGTGTCTGTCATTGTCCCAGTTAGGTTTCTAGGACCCAGCTGTGCAGGACATGGTGGAAGCCAGGGCCTCATAGTTTTGTTTCCTACTATTGCTATGCTCCATGCCTCCCCCCCCGTGTTGTGTGTGTGTTCATTTAAATGGACATGTAGATATTATATCATTTCCGCACTAATCTCTAACCACTATAAACTGTGGTGTAAGGGAATCTCCTGGTTTCTACTCTCCTCTATTTTAGCTTCAATGTTGTGTTGTTTTTCTTTGTTTGCTTGTGTTTTTTTTTTTTTTTTTTTTTTTTTTTTTTAACTCAAACTGAATTATTCACTTAGTTTGTCAGATCAGTCTCAAGCCAAGTTTTTTGTTCCAAAAGTTGTTTGGGGCTTGGAGGTTATAGCTCACTAGCAGAGTGCTTGCAGGCAAATAAAGCCTTGGGCTTAATCCCAAACACAAACGCACGCACAGTTGTTTTGCCTCTTCTAAAGACAATTTTTTTTCTTATCTGCTGCAGCAGTGATTCCAAAAATAGACACAAATTCCTTCTGTGAATTCTTCCGTGACTTTGAGGGAGGCAGGAGAGGGGCTGAGAAGCAGGAAGAAAGATTGTTTCCCTTTCCTGCCATAGAAAGAGAAACCCAGACCTTCTTATGTGCTTCCCTGGGCAGCTGAAGCTATTTATAGCCTTTGGATTTAATTATAATTCTGCCCTCTGGTAACTTGGCTTTAAGCCTTGGCCCCACCCTTGCTATAAGAGGACCAGTCCTGTTTCTGTACATTACAGATTGAATACAAATGAGCAGATAAGGATCATAAATTCGGGGGATCAGTGTGGTGGCTGCACAGTGGGCAAGGTCATCTTGAAATGAAGACCAGGGATAGATTTTAAAATATTCTACCCCTTGAGTATAAAATATGCAGCAACTGTAAATAAAATAAAATAAAATAAAAACCCAGCGTGTCAGCTCCTCAAATCACTGTTTGATCCAGAAATTTCAATTTTAGCTATAAATAAGCTCCAAAGAATGCTTAGAGTGGCTTTACTCTTTGTAGCAATAAAGTGAAAGCAACTCAAGGGTGGATGGATAAATAAATAGATTAATCATGTGGTGTGTCTGTACAGCAGAACGATAGTCAGCCTTAAAAAGAATCGAAACCTCTACCTGAAGCTGATGAGCACTGACAGTTGATGGCTTCTGGGTCACAGTTTTTCAAAAGGATGTGGCCCTGCTAGGTCCACCACACTCCAGAGGAGGGCGCCACATCCAAGGGTATCTGAGTAGCAGAAATTAGACTCTGTGAGGAAGGGGAGAAAAAGTATGAAATCTGGGAGGGAAGACGGAGTGGGAATAGATCTGGAAGGGGAGGACTGAAAATTGAATACAATCAAAAATAATTTGTATGCATGTATGAAAGTCTCAAAGAACTAATAAAAATATTTTAAGGGCCGGGCATGGGTGGTACGTTCTTTTAATCTCAGCACTCGGGAGACAGAAGCAGAGAGCAGGGGGGAATCTCTGTGAATTCGAGGCCAGCCTAGTCTACAAGGCAAGTTCCAGGATAGCCAGGGCTGTTCCACAGAGAGACCCTGTCTTGCAAAACAAAACAGCAATAACAATTTTTAAAGAAAGGAAACTGTGATCCATAGTACAACATAGGACAGCCTTGTACACATGGTGCCAAGAGAGGAAAGGATGGCTCAGTGGGATGGCTCAGTGGGTAAAGACCCTTGCTCTCAAGCAGAGATCTCAGCTGGATCCCACTGGATCTGGACCCTCTGGGTCCCAGAGGGTGGAAGGTGAGAGCTGGTTCTAATGAGTTGTCCTCGGACCACTACCTGTCATAACCTGTCACACTCTTGCACAAGTGTACACACACACACACATTTTAAAAGGACAAATATTGTATGACTTTACTCATGTGATCTAATTCACAGGGATGAAAAGGGGAATGGTGTTACCATGATGAGAAGCTCCTGGTTAATGAGTCCACAGTTTCAGCGGAGGAAGAGAAGTTCTGGTGTTGACGGCACAGCTCAATGTTCGTAATGCCACTGGACAGCACACTTAGAACAGCTAAGATAGATTTTTTGTTGTTGTTGTTGTTAAATATACTTTACTACCAAAAAGTTTTTTTTTTTTTTTTTAAATCTTCCCTTAATCTTTACTACATCATGCAGGAATTCGTTTAATAAAGAATCATTGGGAAAGCCAGGCAAGTGGTGACGCACGCCTTTAATCCCAGCATTTGGGAGGCAGAGGCAGGCAGATTTCTGAGTTCGAGGCCAGCCTGGTCTACAGAGTGAGTTCCAGGACAGCCAGGGCTATACAGAGAAACCCTGTCTCGAAAAACAAAAACAAAAAACAAAAAACAAAAACAACAACAACAAAAAAGAATCGTTGGGAAATTATCAATGATTCCAAATCAGTCTCATATGGTTATTTCAAATCATAACTCATTATCATCTGAGGTATGGAAGTATTGGGTGGAATTTCCCTGACTGTGAGGGGCTGTGTCTAACAAGGGAGATATAAGCAGACTACCCTACCCTGTGGAAGGTGAGAAGTACTGGACTTTCTAAGTACATCAATTCTAAATTAAATTTTAAAAAATTGTAAGGGTTGTTGAGATGGATCAGTAGGGAAAGGTGTTTTCCACTAAGCCTGATGACGACCTGAGTTCAATCTCCTGGCCCCACATGGTAGAAGCAAAGAAGTGTAACAGGTTATGATGACAGGTTATGATGTGCACGCTGCCCTCTGACCTCCACAAGTATACTGTGTCTGTGTCTGCTCCCACATACCTACACACAAGTTAATAAAGTAATGCAAAAATGTTTAAGTAGTAATACTAAAAAAAAAAAAAATAGTAATACTGAATTTGCAGCATAGCTTGCTGCAAAAACCTGATGACCCGAGTTCAATCATGGTGGCGGAGACAGAACGGAGGCAGAGACAGCCCAAAGGTTGCTCTTTGACCTCTACCCATGCACTATGTCACATGTGCGCCCCACCCCCACAGCACACACCACGAGCACACACAGTAATAATAAAATAAAAACCATCAACAACAAAAGGAGTTTTAGTAACATTTCGAACCTACAGAATAATCTCTAAATAAGTGTGGGAGCTGAGGAAGCCCTGGTTGAAGTTGACAAGGGTTTGTTTAACTTAAGGACCACCATGCCTCAGACCAGTGGAAGTGGCAAAGCCTTTTCCAGGTCAGGCTCAGGGAAATAGCAAAGCTCCTCTGGTCAGGGTCTGCGGGTGAGGAAGGAGCATAAGTGGCTGATTGGGAGGTAGACATCTGAACCGGGTACCCAGCTCCCTCCCTTTCTTTTTGCTCAGTACAAGGATTCCAGCTCCAGGAATGCTGTCTTCCACATCAGGGCAGGTCTTCTTGCATCGTTTAAATTGTTCCAGAAACTTCCTCATAGCTCCACCCAGAGATGTGTTTCTACATAACCCCATGGAATTAACAATGAGAGTTAACTGTGTGTGTTGGGGGGAGGACCTAAAAATGGGCTTGTCACATCTGCCACATCTGTCACGTCTGCCACTGTCAGATTGCCCTAGTGACACTGTCACCAGCAAATGCAGGCTTGTGTGTCAACAGTTCCCTATTGTCACACTCCTATTTTTGCCAATCTGTTGGGTGTGGATGGCTTGTCTTGTTTTGTTTCTCATCATCTTGGTTATTAGAGAGGTTGAGTATTTTCTCTGAAGCTTTTCCTTTGATGGGCCTATTCATATTCTTTGTCCATTTCAGTATTGGGATGTTTATCTTTTATATGGGTATTGGGGTGGTTTGAATATGCTTGGCCCAGGAAATGGCGTTATTAGGAAGTGTGGTCTTACTGGCATAGATGTGGCCTTGTTGGAGGAAGTGTGTCACTGTGGGTGTGGGGTTGGAGCCCCTTCTTCTAGCCACGTGGGATACAATCTTCTATCTGCCTTTGGATTAAGATGTAGAACTTTCAGCTCCTCCAGCCAGACATCTGCCTGGTCCCTGCCATGCTTCCAGTCATGATGACAATAGACTGAACCTCAGAACCAGTAAGCCAGCCCCAATTAAATGTTGTCCTTTATAAGAGTTGCCTTGGTCATGGTCTCTCTTCACAGCAATGGAAACCCTAACTAAAACAAGTATAGAATATGCAAATACCAACTTTTGTGTTCTTTTACTCTTTCTCTCTTATTTATTTATTTATTTATTTATTTATTTATTTATTTATTTATTTATGGCAATGTCTCATGAATCCCAGGCTGGCCTTGAACTCATCTAGTAGTTGAGAATGACTTTAAATTTCTGACCCTCTTGCCTCTACCTCCCAAGTGCTAGGATTGCAGGTGGGAGCTACTGTGCTCTTTTTTGCATCCTGCGGGGCCTGACCCCAGGGCTATGTACATGTTAGGCAAGCTCCACATGACCTGAGCTGCACCCTTAAAAATTTGCCTGTGTTTTTTAAAGGACTTTCTTGTCAGTGGCTCATATTTCTTTGTTGCATGCTTCTCCTTGGAGTCGGGCATTTAAAAAATGTATTAATCTTTCCCTGTATCATTTGAATTTTCTATGTCTCTAAGAAACCCCTTTTTATCTTGGGTTGATAAACACATGCTCTTTTTTAGCATCTTCTATCAACCTTTTGCTCAGAATAACTTCAAAGTTATGAAATATAAAATATGACAAGAAACGTATTCATGTGTTCTACCCTGATTCACTTATGTTTTTCCAAGACTGTGTGTGTTTGTGGTCTATGTGTGTGTATGTGCATGTGTGCATGTGTGTACTTAGGCACACTGGTCTATGTGTATATGTGCATGTGTGTACTTGGGCACACTGGTCTATGCATAAACAGAGATTGACGTTGGTGTCAGTATATTCATTCCTCTATCTCTCTCCATCTTATTGTTTTATTTTCTGAAATTATAACACAATTACATCATTTCCCCTTCCTTTCCTCCCTATAGCCTCTCCCATGGACTCTACTTCCTTCTTGTTCTCTCTCAAATTCATGGCCTCTTTTTCTTTAAAAAATTATGCATGTGTGTGTATGTGTGTGTATATATACATATGTATATATTCCTAAATACACAAATACAACCTTCTCAGTCCATATGATGCTACCTGTGTGTACTGTGTGTGTATGACCTCCGGCTGACCACTTGCTATTGGATAGTCATCTGGAGGGCTCGTTTCTGGGGAAGACCATTTCTCCTCTTCTCAGCATTCCCCATTCCCCATTCCCCACAGTTCTTTGTGTAGGAATGAGACCCTCAAGCTTGACCCCTTCTGTGTTAGAATACTCATTATTGTCATTGTTCAGATCTTGTTTAGGCAGTGTTGATGAGACCAAATGGGTATAGCCTCTCTGACATCTCTAGGAGACAAAATCATGGAAGCATCATGAATGTGTGTGTCATCCTCGCAGAGGCCGTTCTGATCGTCTCTCTGTTGTTCCAATTGTAGTAATAAGCTGCACCACTGTGCTACTGTTAAATTTTATTTTATTATTTTTATATGTATGGATTTTTTGCCTGCATGTATGTCTGTGCACCTGCCTAAGGAAGCCAGAAGAGGGCACTGGATCCTCTGGAACTGGAGTTACAGAAAGTTATGAGCTGCCAAGTGGGTACCGGGAATCAAACCTGGGTCCTCTGGAAGGCAGTAAGTGTTGTGGGCCTTCTTTCTAACCCTGTCATATTTATATTACATTTATTTATTGATTTTGTGAGTGTAAGTATACTACAGTGTGTGAATCTATGTGTATATGTATGTGTATATATGTGTTTGAATATGTGTATATGTGTGTGAATATGTGTGTATGTGTACAGATGTGTATGTGTGTGTTTGTATGTGTGAGTGTGTATATGTATATGTGTGTTTCTGTGTGTGTATGTGTGTGAATGTGTTTGTACGTGTGTGTATGTGTGTATGTGTCTGAGTGTGTGCATATATGTATATATGTGTGTTTATGTGTGATTGTGTGTGTGTGGTGTGTCAGAAAATAACTTCTCTCCTTCTATCACATGGGTCCCAGAAATCAAAATCAGTTGGTCAGGTTTGGCTGAAAACACCTTATCCCATCTTTCAGTCTCTCAGGAGTCCTGGAACTCACTGTTTGAGCTCGGAGGGCAGGAGTCCCAGACCCTGCCTGTCTCTGCTCTCCCAGTGCTCTCCCAGCACTGGACTAGAGAAGCGTGATGCTGTGGCTGTCTGTTTTTATGTGTGAGATCCAAACTCATGCCTGCATAGCAAGCACTCCATTCACTGAGCCATCTTCCTAACCCCAGATCTACTCATTGTTAGCATTTTCTTCATTATTTGAAATATCTAATATATGCAACATATAGTAACATGGCAACTTATATGCCACATATAATAATACATCATCTCTTGTGAAATATTGAGGGTAAGTTACACACGTCATGGTGCTTTGTCACTAAATCCCTTCATGTATATTTCTTATCACTTGGGGCTTTTGTTTTTGGATTTTTGTTTATTTTGTTTTTTGAGGCAGGGTCTCACTCTGTAGCTTGACTGGCTAGGGACTATGTATACTAGGCTAGCCTTGAACTTACAGATATTTGCCTGCCTTTTCCTGGGATTTAAGTGCTAAGATTAAAGATATGGACCACCACAGGGGGTGGTGTTCCTTAGTATAACTGTAGGACAGTTATTAATTTCATAAATAAATACAGTAATAACTTATCAAATTGCCCATTCACATTCCAAATTTGTTCTCTCTCTCTCTCTCTCTTTCTCTCTCTGTGAGCGTGTGTGTGTGTGTGAGTGTGTGTGTGTGAGTGTGTGTGTGTATGCGTGTGCATGTAGAAGCCAGCATCCCCACCACACATGTCATTCTTCAAGAGCCATATCGAAGATGTTCTTTTGTTTGTTCCAAGACATGACTTCCCTGTGTAGCCAGACTGGCCTCAAAGTCACCACCCTCTTACCTCAACCTCCTGAGCACCGAGGTTACAGGCTCCCACTATGCCTGACTGATGCAAAGTCACCACCCTCTTACCCCCACCTCCCGAGTACTGAGATTACAGGCTCCCACTATGCCTGACTGATGCTGATATTCTTGTAGAATTTTTATAACTCTACATGTTTAAAGTTTTCCCCTAAAGGTTGCCTTTGAGTTGGAAGAAAGGTGGGGGGGGGGGAGGGGGGGAGGAGAGAAATTATGCAGGCGATGAAATATGACAATTTAATCAAATAGCCACTGGAGAGGCAAATGAATATCTTGTGCCTGCAGACAGAATACCACGGAGCAAAGCGGGTGGGGAGAGGCTGCAGCAGTCCCAAGCCTGGAGAGACCGCAACAATTCAAAATTTTATTGGCTGGCTCCCAGCACACACATGTGGCTCACAACCGTGTGCAACTCCAGTGTTCTGATGCCTCCTCTGCCCTCCACTGGCACTGCACACATGTGGTACACACATACATACATATACTCAGGCACCCATACATATGTAGAAAATAAAATATTCTTGAGACAGGGTCTATGTGTAGTTCTGGTTGTCCTGGAATTCTCTAGGTATACTTAGCTGACTTAGAACTTACAGAGATCCACCTGCCTCTGCTTCCCTTATGCTGGGAATAGAGGTCATTATACCCTGCTATAAATATTTTTTTACAATTAAAATTGCAGCAATTATATGTTTTCTATCAATTAACCTATAAACAATAGAGCGACTGTTTATAATCGTGAAAAACAAAACATTCTTCAAAATTTCCCCTTAGCTTAAGTGTCCACGGATGATTTTTGAAAATTAACTTTATTATCTTATGTTTGTCTGTATGTACATCGGTGCACCACCAGTGTGCCTGGTGCTTTCTTTCAGAAGCTAGGACTGGATTCCCTGGACTTGGAGTTAGAGATGGCTGTGAGCCATCATGTGGGTGCTGGGAATTGAACCTGGGTCCTCCAAAAAAGCAGCAAGTGTTCATAACCACTGAACCATCTCTCCACCTTCCCACAGATGATTCTTATCTGATTCACTTTTTGCAGAGACAGCTGAAAAAGATAAACATTTTATTTTCACATGTAAGTCTGACTTTGAATTCGTGTGCAGCATGAAGTACAGGCCAGATTCTATTACTTTTTCTCCCAGTAAGATTAAAGCAACTGTGGCTGTCTAGAAGCGGGGCAGACTCTCGTCCTCCATCGGCCCGCCCCTTTCTGCTTGATTAAAAGATCCTAATCGGCTTGGAGAGATTAAGGGCTGCAGCGGGCTGTTCCCACACCCCTGCCCTGGGCTGGGCTGCCAGGGGAGACCGAAGGGGTATCGTCCCTGTGACCCCTTAGCCAAATCCTAGCCCCGGACTTTCTGGTAAGTAATGAATGACCCACACAGAAACTTCGGTCCTGCGTGAAGGCGTGGGAGTGTTCCCCACTGAACTCTCAAGACTGCTGAAGAGGAGAGGAGGATAAACAATCTGAGGACAAGCAGGCTAGGCCAAAGAGACCTTGGGACGCTGCGCTGGGCTGCCATCTAGGGTCCTGGAAGCCAAGACACCCTAGGGGTTGGGTGAACCCTACGGGAGTGAAAGCTGAGGGTCTCAATTCTCATCTTGTTGGCTCTGTGTTCACAGAAGAGGACGATGAGCCCGTGGCTTCTGCCAGCGGGAGGGCTTCCCGGCGCCGGGTTCTGTGTCCCTGCATGGCAGTCCCCGTCCAGCCTCTTGCGGGTCCTGTGCTGGTCAGGTCCTGGGCTGCCCGGACTCCTGCTCCTGCTGCTGCTCTCATCTCCTTCTGCCTTCTCCGCTGTGTTCAAAGTGGGGGTGCTGGGCCCCTGGGCTTGCGACCCCATCTTTGCACGGGCCCGACCGGATTTGGCTGCGCGTCTGGCCTCCGACCGCCTGAATCGTGACTTTGCCTTAGACGGCGGCCCCCGGTTCGAGGTTGCGCTGCTCCCAGAACCCTGCCTGACCCCGGGATCACTGGGGGCTGTGTCTTCCGCGCTGTCTCGAGTCTCAGGCTTGGTGGGTCCAGTGAACTCCGCAGCCTGCCGGCCAGCCGAGTTATTAGCCCAAGAAGCTGGAGTAGCACTGGTGCCCTGGGGCTGCCCTGGCACAAGGGCGACGGGTACTACAGCCCCGGCGGTGACCCCCGCTGCAGATGCTCTCTACGTCCTCCTTAGAGCATTCCGCTGGGCACGCGTGGCCCTGATCACTGCACCCCAGGACCTGTGGGTGGAGGCGGGACGCGCTCTGTCCACAGCACTCAGGGCCCGGGGCTTGCCAGTTGCCCTAGTGACCTCCATGGAGCCTTCAGGCCTGTCTGGAGCCCGGAAGGCCCTCAGGAGGATCCGAGACGGGCCTAGAGTTAGAGGTAAGTTCCCCAGTAGAGTGCGGGGCGGGGGGGGGGGGCGAGGGGGGAGGGGGGCGGGTCCTGCGGGCAGTGGACAGCGCAGCGAGTCAGCCTCTGTGTCCACAGTAGTGATCATGGTGATGCACTCGGTGCTGCTGGGCGGCGAGGAGCAGCGCTACCTATTGGAAGCTGCAGAAGAGCTGGGTCTGACTGATGGCTCCCTGGTTTTCCTGCCTTTCGACACGCTTCACTACGCTTTGTCTCCAGGCCCGGAGGCTCTGGCTGCATTTGTCAACAGCTCCCAGCTCCGCAGGGCTCACGATGCCGTGCTCACACTCACACGCCGCTGTCCTCCCGGAGGCAGCGTGCAGGACAGCCTGCGCAGGGCCCAAGAACACCAGGAGCTGCCCCTTGACCTCGACCTGAAGCAGGTAGATCGACTAGGGAAAAGAGAAGAGGGAGGAGAGCCAGGGAAATGAGCAGAGAACAGACAAGGAGAGGAAGGAACCAGTGGAAGGTGGAGCCATGGGAAAGGAGAGGGTGGAGCCAATGGGCAAGGAGAGAGTGGAGCCACGGGAAAGGAGAGGAGAAACCAGTGGGGAGTGAACTGTAGCAGCAGCTGATCTGCAGTTTCCTGGGTGCTGTAGAACCTCTGGTTTGGCTTACGCTCCCCATCCCCCGCCCCAGAGGCAAGGGAACCTCTCAAATTCAGTTCCTAAATTGTCGTGTCATTTTTAGTGTGTTTCAAAGCAGACTTATCTCAGCACCTAAAGAGCATACCATCCGTAACAAGCAGCTGGTGTTCTGGGAAAGAGACATAGTTTTAACCTCCATATCTAGCTCAGAGACATTACCTTGGGGCCTTGACTTGGTTCTCCGGTCACAATGGTGTTCTTAACTTTGTGAGGGCCTTGATGTGAAAGAAAGATCCCCAGGTGGACACGGGGACTCCAAAGATAATTTCCAACATTCAAGTAGTAATCAGAATTCCTTGAGTCTCTAGGATCCAAATTCAGACTATCCAATCCCGTCCCAGTCACAAAGGGAGTCTAGAAGCTACTGAGGTAGCAGGGAAGCTAGATATCAGTAGAAAGAAAATTAGCAATTAAGAGAGTCCTACACCCGGCCTAGTGATATGGGTTTGTAATCCTCCATATACATGAGGCTGAGGCAGGAGGAGAGAAAGCTCAGGTCCTTCCTGAGCTACAGAGTAAACTCAGGTCAACAGGGGCTTGTCTCAAAAATTCAAGAGATGGTTGTATATAGCACATGGGTAGGGTACTTGGCCAGGCTTGGGCAAGGCCTTAGGTTCAATTTCCCAAAATAAATAAGTAGCCACACCCATAGTCAAAAGGGACTACCACTGAAAGGATGTGGGATATGGGGTGGAGGGGCATCCTGGACTATTCCCCACCAACGCCTCTAGCCTTCTCCCAGAAGATGTAGAGAAGAGAGCTGGGGCATGATCAATAAAGTAAGGGTGAGATGGGACGGGGGGTCTGTCAGTCAGGGAGAAAGACGGGAAAGAACAAAGGTGCTTTCATTAGCTGTCATGAGGGGCACAGCCAGCTGATCATGCTGGGAACCCGATTCCTGTCCCTGTCCCTCACAAACCCAGGCGTGAAGCCCTGTTACTTTGCCTTCCTGAAGGTTGTTCGAATCCACTCATACTCTCCTTCCTCACTGACGCTGCCCTGACTTAGGCTACAACACTTCTGGACCCAAGTCCAGAATCTCGAGATGCTCACCCAACCCAGACTGTCTCCACCAATAGCTACATCAGGCTTCAGACATGGGGTGTGCTCTACAGTTTGCATACCTGGTTCAAGGCCTCTTGGGAGCTTCTGGATGGCATCCTGCATCCTGAGTTGGAGACATTCATTACTCTGTGTAGATGGAGGTCTCTCCACATGGTCTAGTAGGACTTGGGTCTTCCTTTTTCTTATGTCTTCCATGGAATTCAGCCAGACTGAGGCTTAAGTGTGTCCTCCTTTCTCTCTCTCCTACCCCATGTTCCCCTAGATAATTCTGATTAATACCTGGGTGGTGATCACACCTTCTGGAGCCTTCCACCTCTTCTTCCTCCTCATTTCTAAGTCTCCCCCACTCCCTCTGCACTCAATAATCACAGTCCTTCAGCGTTCTTGCCCCTTTCCCCCTACACTACAGTTTGTTCACAGTAACGGGCTGTCTCGCACACCACTGTGTCACTGGTGTTCTCTGGTGTTTGTCACTCCGAGAATGGGGACTGAGGATAGAGAGGAGAGTACTAAAGGTAGAACCTGTTTGGCATGGGAATGGAAGAAACACTGACAGTTGTTAGATCTGCTAATGTGGCGAGCCAGTAATTCCAGATATTTAGAAATTCAGCGTCTAGCTGGGGACGGGGGCCTCTGTCTTCAGAGTTTCCACCTGGAAACAGGGGGAGCAGAAGTTCAAGATCATCACCAAAGAAGTGTGTGTGTGTGTGTGTGTGTGTGTGTGTGTGTGTAAGAGACAGACAGAAAGAGAGGGTGAAAAAGACAGAAGGAAGGCAGGCCAACATTTGCCTGGGCTACAGAGTGAATTTGAGGTCAACCTGAGCAATTTTGGAAGACCATGACTCGATAAATTAAACAACAAAAAGACTGACCAAAGGATGGTAGGGAAAGACTTTAGATGATTGGTAGCTGATGAGATTAAAAACATAAGCTCGTAAAAAAAACAAACAAAACAGAACTATGACAGCAACAAAAACTGGATGAGTCAGAGTCAGAGAAGAACCTAACTCCTGAAAGGAGGTATGAGCAGCAGTCGATGGGGTGGATGGGAGCCTTCATCTACAGATAGGAACACTTAGGGCTAGCCTGGTGCAATGAAGGAACAGGCACGCCAGTGAATTCTCACCCGTTTATGGGTTCTAAGTCCTGGCCCTGGGTCCTTACTCTCCTGCAGGTCTCTCCGCTGTTCGGCACCATCTATGACGCCGTCTTCCTGTTGGCTGGGGGCGTGGCGAGAGCAAGAGCAGCGGTGGGTGGCGGCTGGGTGTCAGGGGCATCTGTGGCCCGCCAAGTACAGGAAGCACAAGTCTCTGGCTTTTGCGGGGTCCTGGGAAGAACCGAGGAGCCCTCCTTTGTGCTGCTGGATACAGATGCGTCAGGAGAACGGTTGTTAGCAACACACCTGCTGGATCCTACCTTAGGCTCCCTGCGGTCCGCTGGGACCCCCGTGCACTTCCCTAGAGGTGGACCTGCTCCAGGACCAGATCCTTCCTGCTGGTTCGATCCAGATGTGATCTGCAGTGGAGGTGAGGAGAGCACCCGCAGGCTCCTACTAGGACTGTCATCCACAGAGTTGTATGAGAGAGGGAGGGAACTCCTGTTATTCCTCCAAGTCTTCCTTCAGCCCATGGCTTGCTCCGGACCCCTCTCGAAGATTTCCAAGGCCCTTGAGGACCCTGTAGCATCTTCAGACTTTCCCTTTGAGGGATCTGTAACCTTTCACCCAGCTTCTGAACCCATTTCTTTAGATGTGGCATGACTGTTTGAACACATCCTTCTCTCAGGGGGTCCAATCCAAGACAGGACCAAGAGTGTCCCTCTCTTTGTTCCTTCAGGGGTGGAGCCAGGCCTGGTCTTTGTTGGCTTCCTCCTGGTGATAGGGGTGGGACTGACTGGAGCCTTCCTGGCTCATTACTTGAGGTAAGTAAGGGAAGGGAAACTGTACCACAAAGATAGTACGTGAGGAAGAGTCATCTTGGAGAGGGGCTGACAGAGTCTGCGGGCATGTTTGGGTGATAGCTATATTCCAGTAAACTTTCCTGAGCTAATGTCATCCCTCTGCTCTCTCCCATGCTGGCCTCTTGTGGAATTTCTGGGATGACCATCTCCCCCTACCAGGCACAGGCTGCTACACATGCAAATGGCCTCCGGCCCCAATAAGATCATCCTGACCCTGGAAGATGTTACTTTCCTCCACCCACAGGGGGGTAGCTCTCGAAAGGTCAGGAAAACAGGGAGACAGGAGCCACCTACCTTTCCCCATTGTATTTGTTTCCTTCCCTGAGCCAGCTCTCCCCCCAATGCCCCCCCCCATGTGAGAAACTTCTTTCCCAGCTTTGTCCTTGGGAATCAGGGACCTCGGCTATGCAGTAGGGGTGATGGTGTGAAAGTCCAACTAGAAAGTGAATGCTTGTTTTGTAAACTGTACCGTATGGTACCATTTCCACATGCCCGGCAGATTCCTTTTCCTCTTCTCTTTCACCCACAGAACTCTGCCTCAGCTGCAAAATATATTCTGATACTTTCTTTGCATTGGCCTCTGTCCTCAGATGGTCCAGGGAAGTAGAGCCAGTCTGGCTACCCGGAGTGCAACAGACATTCGCAGTATCCCCAGCCAGCCCCAAGAAAACACCAACATTGGCCTCTATGAGGTAAGCCTAATCCCCACTTAGGCTGACCTGTACTCTAGGAGGGGGAGAAAAGGAAGGATGCTCAGACCAGAGCCCAGAGGAAAAACACTCCGGAGGGAGAGATACACATAGTCAAGTCAAATCCCACAGGCTCCAGGCAGGATCTGGGGGAAAGTCATAAATTTAGCAATCCTAACCTGATTCTCTAATCTGGAAAACCTTTCTGCCACAAGATCCAGGTGAGGGCTTCCCAAGCTCAAAGCTGGAGGCTGGAGGTGCTGTGGGGCATGCTGAAATCAGCATGCAGTCTGGTTTAGCCAGAGAGTCCAATCCCTTCTCTACTGGGAGTCCTTGACCTGACTTCCTCAACATTGTCATCCAGTTCTGACCAGACCCATGAACACAAGCCCTACATCGGAAAAGGAATATAGAGAAAGACACTAAAAACTAGGTCAGGACATGTGAGTGTGGCAGAGTGGGTGACGGGACTGAGAATGCGAGGTTTGGAGAACTCTTAGTCAAGGGGAGTAGAAAGAGCACGCAAGCTCCAGGTCTTGGAGAAAATGCAAAAGTTCTGACCACGACACCTGAGACCATCATGGCTGGTTCTCAGAGACACCTTGTTGTTATTTTAAGCACACTGTTTTTTGTTGCATGGGACCACACACTCTGCCTGTGCTAAGTCTTTCTTCTCTCTGGCCTCGTCCATTAAATGCAACCCCCAGCTTTTAATGACCACTAAAAATATCTCCATATTTACTTCCAAACACTTACTAAGAGTCAGTACCAAATCTCCATGACTCTCCTCTAGTTCACATCTCTTAGCAACAGGCAGGACCACTAACCTGATTTGCAAGGCCCAGGGCAAATTAAGAACAAAAGGCTCCTTGTTCATCCACGGGATGGCAGCAGATTACTGAACCACGTGGCTACACCATGGTGTAGCGTGAGCTGACCCTGCAGCTTCTGGGGACAATAAGGCTAGGACCCAGAAGGATGATGCCTCCCTGCATAGCTAGTTCACCGTGATACCCAATAACTCCTTAGTACAGGGCTCTCTCATGACAAGGAGTAGTGATGAGGGCTGTGTGTGCAACAGTTCAATTGCATGACTGTTGATGGGTATATCTGGGGATGTGAGGACCATGCATGGGTTTGCATCTTCCTCACCTGGGCTCTGACCCAGATACCTGTGAAACGTATAGGCATACATTGAGATGCTTGCATCTGACGTTCTGTCTCATGACAGACGGATTCTGGGTCGCTAGAGCAGTGGAAATGTGAGAGTCCAAGAGCAGCTTGCATCTTGGGGCTTTAAGAACTGAATTCCTTAACCTTCTGTTGTAGGGGGACTGGGTTTGGCTGAAGAAATTTCCAGGGGAACGTCATATGGCTATCAAGCCAGCAACCAAGACAGCTTTCTCCAAGGTGAGAGTTGGACCCATTGCTATTAATTTGACCATTCTTGGCTTCTTTTTTGCAGCAGGTAACAGAGGTAGTCCCAGGGTTTCCTTCCACTCTAGAGAGGACTGACTCCTCCTCATCCTCTCTTGTGATATAAGCTTTCTCCTTTGACATTCTTAATCACACTTATATGTGATAAGTGACGTGTTAACTTATCATGTAAGTTGTATGCTCATCTATGGTCCGGCTTATGTCTTATCTGCCTCCCCCATGGACTGAAAGTTGAGGGAAGTTGCTATCATATTGCTAGCACCCAGCATAGTGTCTGGAAGATCAGAGGCCAGTAGATTTGTGTCAGGTGAAATGATTAAAAAAAAAAAAAAAAAGTAAAAATGAGGACCCATCGAGATGGCTCAGTGGACAAAGGTGCCCACTGACAAGTCTAGTCACCAATCTGTTCCCCAGAGCCCACTTAAGTCACTCACACCAGTGATCACTAGCTCCTGTGGTGGCCTCCTGGAAAGAGGCTACATTAAAGCTAGTCTCCTGCCTCCCTGTCTGGCCATCACAGCCTTATTCACTGTGTCGGCACAGCTGGGGCCATTCCACACAAGTGTCTTAAGGGAAGGGGAAACTCATTTCACTTTTTAAAAGTTTTTGTTTATTTAATTACACGTGTATGCATATCTGTATATTTGTATCCATGTGGAGGTCAGAGGGCAACTTGCAGGGGTCAGTTCTCACCTTCCACTAATGTGGGTTCGGGGGAACAATTTCATGTGACTAGGCTTGGGAACTGAGAAGTTCACCATTTGGCACCAGGTGTTTAAACTGAAGCACAGCTCCTTAACTGAGCCCCAGGGAAAGCTAGAAAGACAGCCACGGGTCTGTCTGGCCCATGGTTGTCTTTTCATTCATAACTTTAAGTTTAGTCTTTCATAGACATTGGATGCCGTTTCAGATGGTTGTAAGCCACCCTGTGGTTGCTGGGAATTGAACTCAGGGCCTCTGGAGCAGTCAGTGCTCTTAACATCTGAGCCATCTCTCCAGCCCCGTCCTTTATATTCTGAACTAGGCCCTTTTACCACATTGTGTTGTTCAAAGACAAAACCATAGAAAGAAGAAAAGGCTCCTCCACTTCACTTACCACTTTCAATCCCATATTCCCACTTTGGATGTCCCAGACAGACACTAAATGGGGCAGGGAAAGTGATAATTGGTGCTCAAGGAATTGATCCCAGAGCAGAAAATGCCTGTGGGTTTCTGCCTTTCAGTTGCGGGAGCTCCGGCATGAGAATGTGGCTCTCTACCTGGGACTCTTCCTGGCCGGTACAACAGACAGCTCTGCCAACCCTGGGAAGTGCATCTTGGCTGTGGTCTCAGAGCACTGTACTCGGGGCTCCCTCCACGACCTCCTGGCCCAGAGGGAGATAAAGCTGGACTGGATGTTCAAGTCTTCTCTCCTGCTGGACCTCATCAAGGTCTCTCCTCTCTCTCTCTCTCTCTCTCTCTCTCTCTCTCTCTCTCTCTCTCTCTGTCTCTCTCTCTGTCTCTCTCTCTCTCTCTGTCTCTCTCTCTCTCTCTCTCTGTGTGTGTGTGTGTGTGTGTGTGTGTGTGTGTGTGATAGAGATGTGTTGGCGAGGGAGGGGCAGGAGAACTGAGGTTGCCTCCTCTTTCACTCTTTCCAAGGGAATGAGATATCTGCACCATCGTGGTGTGGCCCACGGGAGGCTCAAGTCACGGAATTGTGTGGTGGACGGGAGGTTCGTGCTCAAGGTGACAGATCACGGCCACGGGCGACTGCTGGAAGCGCAAAAGGTGTTACCTGAACCCCCCAGTGCAGAGGGTAAGAGTCCCCAGCTGCATCCCAGGCACTGGAGCACCCTAGCACCTGCATAGTTGCAAGTGCTTTTCCCTCCGCCCCTTCCTCGCACTCTTCCCTTTCCAGATCTACTGACACTTAGCAGCTACAGAAAAGGTCTGTGACTGTCTGGGGACGTGGGGGCCTGCTAGGGAGTGCCTGAGCTTTGGGTCTGTGGTTAAGTGGAGCTTTGCTGAGGGTTGGCGTTCTGGAGGCGGAGTCTTCCCTAGGCACGCCTTCCAGAGGGCAGGGTTTTCTCTGATTCTTTGAATCTCAAATAATCTCTGCACTGAGATATTTGAGGGTTGTGGGGTTAATTAGTATCAATGAGGGTGAGGGTCTAGCCTGTCTGGCCATCACAGCCTTTCTCGTTCCCGTCCTCTTCCCTGTTCTTAGATCAGCTATGGACAGCCCCAGAGCTGCTTCGGGACCCAGCCCTGGAGCGACGGGGAACTCTAGCTGGCGATGTCTTTAGCCTGGGCATCATCATGCAGGAGGTTGTGTGCCGCAGCACCCCTTACGCCATGCTGGAGCTAACGTCCGAGGGTAAGGTGGTTTGGGACCAGATAGGCACCCTGTGGTTAAAACAGCCAGGCCAGACCCAACGTGGCTCTTTAGTAAGGGGAAGTCCAGTGATGATAATCTTGTGGCTGTCTTAAAGCTGGGGTCTGAAGAGAGCAGTGGGAAAAGCCAAGCGTGAGGTAGGTATTTCAGGGCACAGATCTTAAGGGCTTCTGTGCTGTCCCTGGACCCACCCTGCTCTTCCACCACACAGACAGGTTCCTCTCTGACTCTCAGAGATCCTAGGAAGACAGAAGTGGACAAGCAGGGGTGCAGAGGACAGTCCCACTGGATTAAAATCCAAATTGCTCGTGGTCTACGGGAGTCTCATCCCAATCCTTATTTTTTCTTATGTTCAATAAAGATTACTTTGTGTCACCTCTTACTGATACTCAGAGTTCAGGGCCCTCTGGTTACGCCTAGAGATGCCCATCCGTGTTACACTCTCCCACAGATTAAGGCATTTATCATTTATTTATCTATTTACTTAGTTTGTGTGCAGTGTATGTATGCGTCCATGTGTGCAGACAGCTGTGTGTGCTCATGTGTGTGTGTGCAAATAGAGGTCAAAGGCCAATGTCAGGTGTCTTCCTCAACCATCCTCTTCCACTGAAGCCGGAAGTCACCAGTTGGCTCTACTGGTTGGCCATTGAGCTCTAGGGAGCCTCCTGTGTCTGCCTTCCCAGTGCTTACAGGAGTGTCTGCCTTTTAAAAACTGTGCCTGCTGAAGAGCCAACCCTCTGGGTTACATGGCAGGCTTACTGACTGAGCCATCTCCTAAGGCTTGGAAGTGTTCATTAAAAACAACAAACAAAAAGGAACCCTCTCTGGCTGAGAAGCGGCTCAACTGATAGCACACTTGCTTAGTGTGCACAAAGCCCTGAGTTCAATTCCCAGCACCCCATAAATCTGGGCATGGTGCTATAAGCCTGTGGTCCCAGTACTTGTGTGGGAAGTGGAAGCAGAAGGTCAGAAATCCAGGGTCATCCTTCAGGGTCATCCTCAACCACATAGCAAGTTAGAGACCAGCTTGGAATCATTAGACCCTCTTTCAATGCCCCATTTAGAGCAGGGCCAGAGGTGGTTTTGTTTGGGGATGCCCACTTCTCACAGTCTCCTCTTGCCTCTAGAAGTAATAGAGAGGGTGCGGAGCCCTCCTCCACTGTGTCGGCCCTTGGTGTCAATGGACCAGGCACCCATCGAGTGCATCCAGCTGATGACACAGTGCTGGGCAGAGCATCCAGAACTTCGACCCTCCATGGACCTCACCTTTGACCTGGTTAGGAGCTGGGATTGGGCAAGGACTAGGCTGGCCCCTGGGATCCCAGATTCTTGTCCAGCATCCTGTTTGCATACAAGCAGGCTGTCAGGCTGTTTGACCTCCTTGTCTCTCTCCTAAGGATTAACTTATAGACTGAGAATTTGGCAGGGAAGATTTAGAATGCAAATGAGAACTTGTGGAAGCCCTTGGAATGGGAGGGACTCTGGGTAGGACAAATATTTAATTCAAAGCAAATAACACTGAATGAGAACCAGCTGCGTCCTTGGTTTGTGCAGCAGAAAGACTCTTGGCTGAATTAGTCACTGTTAGTCCCAACTCAGAGCAGTTATCTCTGAGAACATGGTGGCCAGGAGTTTGGGGTTGCTTCATGAGTAGATGGCACTCAGACATTTAGTTCCAAGAGAGAGCACAGGAGGGCCATGGAAGCCAGTCTTAGGCAGTCTTTTTTTTTTTTTTCCCTCTAGCTTTCTTGTTAGTGTCACTTAAAAAAGTGTTGCAGTTTTTCTCATAACCCAACTAGCTCCCAAATAATTGAGACAGTACTATTAGCTTTATTTATTAACAGCTTTACGGCACAACAACTGAGCGATATTAATCACTTTAATCCTCTAATCTGGCTACCTCCCAGCCAAAATTCCTGAGATATTTGCAACTTAGTACTGAATCTGGCTCTCTCTGCTCCAGGTGTTTTCATGATGGCTCCTGGACCCTTTCTTCATCTGGAATACCCACCTCTTCTCACCCGACTCTACACCCCTCCAACTCCCTCACCCCCTATCTATCCACTTCCCCCACCCCCCACCCCCATCTGGGAGGAAGTCCAGCCCTATTCTCTCTTCTGCTCAGTCATTGGCTGATCAGCCTCTTTACTGACCAATTAGGGAATAATTGGGGAGCAATGTTTACACAGCATTGAGACAGGAGATTCTCAGAACAAGGATTGTAACCAGATATGAGGGCCCAGAAACCAGCATTTGAATAATACAAGATAATCATGATGCACAATGACACTGAGTCTATACTGTCTGCTCTCCTAGTTCAAGAGCATCAACAAGGGCCGGAAGATGAACATCATAGACTCCATGCTTCGGATGCTGGAGCAGTACTCCAGTAACCTGGAGGACCTGATCCGAGAGCGCACAGAGGAGCTGGAGCAGGAGAAGCAGAAGACAGACAGGCTGCTCACACAGATGCTGCCTCCGTGGGTGTCTAAGAGTGAGAGGCGTGGGAAGAGGGTGGCCAGACTGGGGCAGCCTCCAGGTGACCCCACTGTTCACCATTCCTAGATCTGTGGCTGAGGCCCTGAAGATGGGGACACCTGTGGAGCCTGAGTACTTTGAAGAGGTGACACTCTATTTCAGTGACATTGTGGGCTTTACCACCATTTCAGCCATGAGCGAGCCCATTGAGGTGGTAGACCTGCTTAACGACCTCTATACACTCTTCGATGCCATCATCGGTGCCCACGATGTCTACAAGGTGGAGCGAGCGAACAGGAGATAAAACCTCCTGCCTTTCAGTTTTGTTTTCTATGTATACCTGGGTGGCTTGAAACTTGCTGAGTAGACCAGGTTGGCCTCAGACTTGTAGCAATCCTGCCTCTGCTTCGTGAGCCCTGGGGTTATAGGCACGTGCCAGCACTCCTGGCTCTGTCTTTCATTTTAAATGAAGCAGTTCCTCCTGCCTAGGACACCAGCCTAGTTTTCCTCAGTCCTCCTGTCCCTGATCTCTTCCTTCAGGCCCAAATGCAACTCCCAACTCCCAGCTCTGCCTCCTGGAATATCTATCCTAACCCCTTAAGACATCCTGACACGTGTCACTGATCTGAGTACTGGGGGAGGGGTGCTCAGAACTGAACAGGCACAACCCCTTCCCCAGGTGGAAACAATTGGAGATGCATATATGGTGGCCTCCGGGCTGCCACAGAGGAACGGGCAGCGGCATGCTGCCGAGATTGCCAACATGTCACTGGACATCCTCAGTGCAGTCGGCTCCTTCCGCATGCGCCATATGCCAGAGGTACCAGTGCGCATCCGCATTGGTCTGCACTCAGGTAACTGCTCAGCCCACCCCACTTCCGGGCTCCAGATTTCAGCTACAGGAGGCAAAGTCTTGGCTGGGGTGGGGGTTGGGGAGGAGTTGCCTTGAAAAAAATACACTTAACAATGTTTGTTACTGGGAGAGCTGGTGGAGAGGATGGGTGCGAGGTCTTTCGAGGCCCTTCGTGCAGCCTACCTGCTGAGCGCTGCCAGCTTCAACCCATCTCCGCCTGTCTTCTGACCCAGCATATCTCCCCAGGCCCGTGCGTGGCCGGTGTGGTGGGCCTCACCATGCCTCGGTACTGCCTGTTTGGGGACACGGTCAACACTGCCTCACGAATGGAGTCCACTGGACTGCGTGAGTGTAACAAACAAAGAGAGCTGGGGCAGGTGGGGAGAGGCAGGCGAGAGGGGAGATAGCCCAGGATGGGGACATGAGAGGTGACTGCTGAGATTATAGTGTCCCATCACTACCTCAGCTTACCGCATCCATGTAAACATGAGCACTGTTCAGATTCTTCGCGCTCTGGACCAGGGCTTCCAGATGGAGTGTCGAGGCCGCACAGAGCTGAAGGTGAGTCTGGACCATACTCTGCCACTTGGTGGGTGTGTGTTGGGGGGGGGGGTCTGTGCAGATGTAGAGTCTCCCGGTCTCACCTAGACCTGACCTAAAGCTTCTCCATCCCTCACCCTGGTCTGTGTAAATCTCCCCTCTTTTGTCTTTCTCCAGGGCAAGGGTGTTGAGGACACGTACTGGCTTGTGGGCAGAGTCGGCTTTAACAAGCCCATTCCCAAACCACCTGATCTGCAGCCAGGGTGAGTGGTTGGCTTGAACCTGCTGTGAAAGCCGGAACCCGGTGCCTCCGTGGCGCCAGCCAATGGGCCCTTTGTGCCTTTGCCCTTTCTTCCTGCCTCCCACACCAAGTCTGGTCCTCATGTCTACAACCCAAGCCCTGACCTCCCTCACCCCTATTTCTCTTCCCTGAGGCTGCAGTTTCCTCTCCCTGCAGGGCCAGCAACCATGGCATCAGCCTGCAGGAGATTCCCCTAGAGAGACGCAAGAAGCTGGAGAAAGCTAGGCCAGGCCAGTTTACTGGGAAGTGAAGCCCTACTGGGGACAGGTACTGTGTCTTCACTCAGCCTCAGGAGTAGATTAAAAATATTATTGTGTTCTGTATATATTAATTAATGCTGGAAATTAATACAGCGGCAATTTATTCCTTAACCATCTTTCCCCCAAATAACCACACAGAGACCTTTTAATATTTCAACGCCTTAGGCCTCAGTTGGGCAGATTCTCAACTAACTCACCTAAGTTAACCCTACCACCTAGCCATATCCAGCTGCATGGATATACATTCCCGGCCTGGGAACAAGCCAGTCTCCTCCCATGTCTCCTGGTGATGTGACAGGGCTTTCCTTTTTCCCAAAGTTCCTTTCTCCCTCACAGGAAGCCCCACTTCCACTTCCTGCCCAGCTAATTGGCCATCAGATTTTTTTATTAAATCCAATCAAAGAATGTCTTAGGTAGGTGAGAAATGACAGAGACACAACCCCAATAGTCAGGGACCACTCACTTCTGTGGGGATAGAGCTGGGCTGGGCTCAGGCACCTCCTCACCAGATTAAAGACTAGGTATGAGTTGCCTAATGATGTCCCATGAAAGCCAAGTGCCCCTATTCCTCTATGATTCAGGGGGGAGAGGCTGATTCCTCAGCCCATAAAAGAAACTTCCCTTAGAAGTACCAGCATCAGGCATACTGGTTTGGCAGGTCTGGTGTGATCCCAGAACCAAATTTGTCCTGGCCCACCCCATCCCCTGAGCAGAAGCCAAGCATCTCAGAGGGGCCTCTCAGGTGTGTATTGCACAGGAAGACAGAATTCTTGGGAAATAGCATTTACCAGAGGTCAGTGTGAGGTTGCTTCTGCAGTTCTGTCAGAGCAGGTAGCCTTCATGTCTTCCTCTCTGAGGCAGCTTTTATTCCCTCAGGATTATTCTGCAAGGCCCTTCCTGAAGTTGCTGCTATACATGGGAGCAAGGCCCAAGGCTTCTGTCCAATTCTGCCTTCAAGGATTTTGGGTCAGGAGTCTGCTGCAGACCAGTTCTGTGACCCTGGGAAGATCTGAAGTGCTGTCCAGGCTCTTCTCGGTGGTAGAATGAGTGGGGCTAAGTGGTTTCCATCACCCTGTGGCCCTGACAGTGAGGTTTTAGAATGGCTGATCTTGGGATCAGGATTCTCTGGCACATACCACCCCCACCCCGTTCCAAGGACTCTGAGTTCACAGGAGGTTGTAGAGGTGCTCTACTCTCTAGGTCCTGTGAGACACCAAAAGTAAGGATCTGGGTTCAGAAACCCCAGGGGAAAGTGGAGGCCTCATGTTCTACCAGAGCAGGGGTCATCATGTAGCCTGGAAAGACCAGGGCTTCTGTTCACCCCAAGTCTCCATTACTCACTGGTCAGAAACTGGTTCCTTCTCCAATGGACAGAACCAAAGCGCTTGCCCAAGTGCAGAGAAAAGCTTGCTCTGGAGGAGGGAAACTCGCTGCACCCAAACTGCACCCAAACTTTGCTAACCAGAGTGGTAGATGAATAATTTACCCTGAGCTTAGCTGGGCGCTGGTAAATAGACCGTTGAAGAAAACAATTTCTGCTGAGATCTTTGCAACTAATGCCCACATCCAATACTGGCAAACCCCCAGCTGCAGTTTCCTTTGCGGAACTCTGAGGTGCCAGAGCCTGGGCTTTGGCATGTTTGACTCTGGCTGTCTTGAAGCTGTTAGCACCAGACACCCAGTAGGTGGTGAGTGTCCAGGACCTGGTGATGTGCAGAACTGGAGAGGTGTTAACAGAATCTGAAAGAGATTAAATGAAGCCCTCCCTATGGGGCATGCAGCTGGCAGGCCAGCAGCATTGGATCACTGTTAGACTCAGTCTCACTCCACACCCATGGAATCAAGTCTGCATGTTAAGGGGGCCCCTCAAAGTGTTACTGGCATGCATATATATATATATATATATATATATATATATATATATATATAAAATTTAAAATTTTAAAAATCAACTTAAAGTGGTATACTAAACATAGATAAACAGACAAATAAACAGACAGGTAGATAGAGGTACATGTGCATGCTTGGGGTCAGGGTCAGGTGTGGTAGCACACACATGACTTTAATGCCACCATTGAGCAGGCAGAAGCAGATGGATCTCTGAGTTTGAAGCCAGACTGGTATACACAGTGACTTCCAGGTCAGCCAGGGCTGCCATTAAGAACCTATCTAAACAAAACAACTATATATAGTTATGTATGTAATATAAGCTAGGGCTAGAGAGAGAGCTCAGTGGTTAAGAGCATACTTGTCGATCTTCCAAAGGATCCAGGTTTGATATCCAAGATGTACACAGTAGTCTATAACTCCAATTCCAGGGGATCTGACCCTCTCTTCTGGCTTCTGTGGGCAGCAGGCATTCACGTGATACACAGACCCACTCAGACAAAACACCTATACACATAAAATGAATAATTTTAAAGTAGATCTAAAAAGCTTTATTTAAAAAAAAAAAAAAGTGTATGTAGCCACCCCTAAGTATAAGGTACCAATTCAAGAACTTGGAAAGATGCTAAATCCCTTGGATCTCACGTCCCTTATAGAAGATGGAACTTTCTATATTGTACCTATGCACTTTATCCTGTGTGCTTTAAGTAATCCTAGATTATTTATAATGTATATGGTAGGGAATAATGACAGGAAAAACTGTCAGTACACGTTCTTTGCAGACACAGCCTTCAGACCTAACTGCACAGCACACAGTCCTGGTTGGCTGTGTTGACATAAAAACCACAGCTCTCATCTTAAAGGAAATGAGATTGCTTATTCTGGAACCATTTTGAATGACCATGGCCTGGAAACAGATTTCGGTTATTCCAGACTCCATATTTCAATGTGGAAGCAGTTACATTGGGGTTTTATGGTTTTACATAAAGAAGAAAGAAAGTCACAAATCAAGGCAAGTTTTAAATACATTGGTGGATATACCAGAGAGGTGCATACAGTGAGATGGGGGAAGCCTGTCTACAGCCAGAGATGCTGTTTGTGACACTCTTCCCTCTTGGATTGGCAGAAGCCAGTGTTCTGCTAAGTTAACAGCTTCTAGGGGGTTTTTATTTAGTATCACAAGGTGTTGGTTCCTATACAGAGTGGGGTAAGGAATGGCTAGCTAAAACTAGCCCAGGCCAGCCCAAGTTAAAGTAATTAACCTCTGACCTACAAAATTCCAGTCTGGGATTCCAATAGATCCATCAGTCTCTGAAGCCACAGCTTCTTTTCAGGAATTTTCCCTCACAGTTGAATCCGTGGATGTGGCATCAGAAAAATACAAAGAGCTAGCTGTCCTAGATTCTCCCTTTTCCTGAAGTCAAAAGCACCATGTGGGGCTTGTATCGCCCCTTGTCCACTGTCAGTTTAATCCAGGTCACCACCCTCCAGTTCTCAGGGTCCTTACTACTCCCCAGTAATGCAAGCACCCCTGCCTGCCACCTATAGACATTCCACCTAAGGTGCAAAGATCTTAGCTGTTTCTAGAGCTTGCTGGTTTTCTCCTCTTCTTCCTCTTCTTCCTTTTAGTACTGATGAATGGCTTCCTAATTGGGGAAAAAAATTTAAATACATGCAGCCCTTTCAGTTCTGGTTAGCTAAGTGGTGCTGCTAATAGGCTCTTTAGTGAAATTTTTTTTAAAAAAACATTAACTATGTTCATAAATGACAAGTTAGAGCTGAAAACAAAGATATAACGTGCATTTTACGTTGTTCAACATCTTCCATAACAGTTTTTCTCTGTACTTGGGTCCCAGGGTTGAAGGGTAGATTCCAAACCGCTGGCCTTACACCTGACTGGGAATTAGCTCTCCAAACTCCTCTTCCCCCCTGCCCATCCTGCCCATCCTGCCCATCCTGCCCTTTCTGCCTGGGGCCTGGAGTAGCTGCTAGTATGTAATTCAGGAAGTCTCAAGGAAGAGTCATGGGGTTAGGAGCTGGAGGACTAGCCTGGGCAGGCTGGGGCAGGGCAGCCAGGGCAGGATTAGAAGAGTGGTGAGCTGAGGTCCATCCAGACTGGTTGTGGTCTCAGATGCCTGGATGTGATAGGCTGGGAGAGCAGGCTCCAGAATTCACAGAGGCATTGAGAAAAAGAGAAGAAAAGTTGCATGGCTCCTCACAAGGCCTCTCTAGCCCTCACTCCCCTCCATTTCCTCCTCCGGCTCCTTTGCCCCCACTCACTTCTTCTCTCTCCTAGTCCTCCTTTGCCCATGTTTCTCCCCGCCTTTCTCTGCTATTTTTCTCTGTTTCCCCTATTTCTGAGGACACCCCACCCCAAGCCCTGCCAACCCCAGACTCTGATTACTAACTGCCAGTCTTACTGTCCTGACTCAAATATTCCCTGCCTCCCACTCTTGTCCCCAGACACAGGCAACTCACAGCCTGTGAAAGCACCTGCCGTGGTCACTGGGCACTCCACGGTTGCAGATGTGTTTATGCTACCTCAGCCAGCAGACCTGCCCCAGGAGCCCACACTTGGGACTGTTCTTATCTTTGGAATGGCTCTGTAGCTGGGACCCATCATAGCCAAAGCAGGGACTTTCCCCAGCTTCTGTGCGGGTTCCAAGGGGTGCCCCAGGGCTTACTGGCGCCTTCCTGTGTGCTGCTGTTTCAGCCTGGTCCCTGCTCTATCTGCCTATCTGGTGTAGACCCCAGGCACTCCCCTTTGGTGAAGTGGGGTGAGCTGCACCCAGGCTGGGACTTGTGACACAACCTCGTAGGGTCATCCGTGTTCATAGGAATCTTTTGGACTTTGTACCCAGCACACCAGGTGGTGTATTTTGGTGTCTGGGTCCTGGGATGGTGGTGTCTGAAATAAAGGTATTCGTCCTTCTGCTGTGTGGTGTGTGATGTTGTTAATCCCACCAGATGAGAGAGAATAAGACTCTACCACTGCCTTGTGAGTCGGATCAGAGAGCCGCACTGACTCTCCTTGTCCAATCAGAAGCAGCTACAAAGCAAGTTTACAGAAGGGAAACAATGAGCAGTTAAAAGAGAACAGAAAAATCTCAATAGTCATCGTCACGGATTAGAGAAGGTCATGGTTCTCAAAATCCAGTCATTGTGCTTGACTTAGGGGTTCTATTGCTGTGAAGAGACACAGTGACCACAGCAACTCTTTTTTTTTTTTTTTTTTTTTGGTTTTTCGAGACAGGGTTTTTCTGTATAGCCTTGGCTGCCCTGGAACTCACTCTGTAGACCAGGCTGGCCTCGAACTCAGAAATCCGCCTGCCTCTGCCTCCCAAGTGCTGGAATTAAAGGCGTGCGCCACCACCACCGGGCTCACAGCAACTCTTATAAAGGAAACCATTTCATTGGGGTTGGCTTACAGCTCAGAGGTCCCTTATCATCATGGAGGGAAGCATGGAGGTGTGCAGGCAGCCATGATACTGCAGTGTAGCTGAGGGTTCAACATCTGGATCACTAGGCATCAGGAAGAGAGTCACACTGGGCCTGGATTGAGTGTCTGAGACCTCAAAACCCACCCCCAGTAACATAACTCCTCAACATGGCCACACCTCCTTAACATGGCCACACCTCCTAACAGTGCTAGTCCTTGTGAGCCTATGGGACCATTTTCATTCAAAACCACCACAATGGTCAAGGTGGAGCAGGTCAGGTTTGTTTGTTTTACAAACAAGTCAATCAAGTTCCAGGAAACAGAAACTTAAAAACTTAACTTTTACAATAATTGGGAAGTATTAATAACAAAATGATTCCTGTCTTCAAAATGGAGTCAGGCAGGTTCCCCATTCCCTTCCTGAATTATGTGTTCCTGTAAAAATCCTGGACAGTGCATGGTTTTTAATAATGTTGTCAGACAGCAATGATGCTAGCCATGTTTATCTGATGAGTGATTATGTTGGTAACACATAGGAGGGTGCAGGGTCTGATTAGGATAGCCAGTAGAGATAATATTAGAAGGTAATTGAAGGGAGAGAACCCCATCTTGGCCATATCAGCTATTTAAATTCTGAGAGATTTTGTCTATATTTTTTAAACGTAGATCATCAATTTGTTGTCAATGGCACAAGAGAAATTAAAGATATTAAAACAGTACATGCTGGTAAACTGCTGATAATCAAGATTATATTTAAGCCAGAGGCCATCTCTGATAGCCTTATTTTATAGAATCCTTGTTTTCAGTTCTCCTATTTCTTGATTAATTTTGGCTAATATTTTTGCTGTAATATTAGCCGTTTTGTCAGTTAAACAGACAATTTTAGAGATTTTTCTTCATAACCCGACACCGAGCCCTGCCTGGGATGGACAGTAGAAACGCTGCGGGGCAGCGGCAGCCATGTTGGGTGGGGTCTCTAGGCTGAAGAATCATCATTAATAATTCCAGGAAAAGCTTTTGTGACTTAGTTAATTGATTGTAAAGATCTGCTGAGTGAAATGGGGATAACACATCCTATCCCACAAAAACCTTTGCGTCCTCCAGGGGAGACCAGGATAGGGATTATTCTCACGGAAAATGACCCATCCTAAGTGTTAGTTGTTAGAAGTCTGACCGCAGTTCAGAACAGACCACTCCAGACCACACGGTTCCAAGGGGGAGGAGGTTTATTCAGGAGATAGGGCAAAGGTGGGGAGAAGAAGGTGGAAAGATGAGAGAAGAGAAGAGAAGTAGAGGCCGGCCATGACCACGTGGAGAGAGAGGAAGGTGGGGGAGGGAACAGAGAGGCAAGAGGGTAAGAGAGAGAGTAAGAGAGTAAGAGATTAAGAGTAAGAGAGTAAGGAGGGGGACAAGCAGCCCCTTTTATAGTGGATCAGGCCTACCTGGCCTTTACAAGAAGAAGCTCCCAGGAACTCCCTAACTTGTTTCTTGGGGCTGGATTTGGGGTTTGAATTATGGTTGGTATGTGGGCCTGGGACAATAGTCTTTTTCTTGTTTTAGTTCATATCCCAAGTCAGTAACCTGGAGTGAGCAAATTGGGGTGTCTTAGGGTTTCCATTGCTGTGAACATACCCCATGACCAAGGCAACTCTTAAAAAGGACAACATTTAGTTGGGGCTGGCTAACAGGTTCTGCGGTTCAGTCCATTATCATCAAGATAGGAGAATGGCAGCATCTAGACAGGCCTGGTGCAGGAGGAGCTGAGAGTTCTACATCTTGACCTGAAGAGACCCTTGAGGCAGTCTGGTCCAGGTTAATTGTCCTGATGTTCTGGTTCAGGGTTGACTCTTTCAAATGCAAAGATGGGCTGACTTAATTTTGACAGCTGGATGGAGAAGAAGTGCATCTTTTAAGTTCCATACAGTGTAAACTCTGTGTTCTGGTGGTAATAGACTGAACAGGTGTAGGGTTTTTTTTTTTTTTTTTTTTTTTTTTTCAGTTTGTTATAAACGTTTTAATTTGTTCTTTAAATAGTAACTACTTTCCTTAAACACATCTCATATCCAAGAATGGGGACACAGTAAGCCCTGATTAAAGCAATGAAACCATATAAGCAGACACAGAAGTGGAAAAGAAGCTAGCTTTGAATAAGTCTTTATCACTGCATTATTGCTATGAAGCTTTGGTTCTCCTTCCAAATGCTTCTTTCTAGGTAGGGGAGCAGGAGAGGAATCCCATCCTCTGGAAAGGCAGCAGGTAGGAAACTTAAGCTCTGATGGTGAAGTGTACTTATTTGCAGTCCATTTGACCCATCAGAGGTGGATCCAAGTACTTCTCTGAAGCTTATAGGAATCTTTTTAAGGTTACAGAAAGAGATAAATTGTAGACATGTTAGCGTTGCCATTGTTTGTAGTCTGTACTGAAACCCACATTGTAGAAAGAGGCTGTAGACTCACATCTTGGTGTCATAGCAGAAGCTTGGGAAACAGTTTTTGGTTAAAAGCATGAACACTCCTTAAGGTGAGCTTGGGGAAGACAGAAGGCTCCACAGAAGGCTTCTGTCGAGCAGAAGGGGCAAAAGCTCACTTGATCTCCATTTTCAGTATGACTACAGACCGTGAAAGAGGGGCTTCTTCCCTCTATCCAGGAGACTGGGTGTATACAGATTTAGCACGATGAGAAACACTTTTAAGTCCATACTTAAAAGACTACCAGAGGAAATTGAAAATCTTGAACTTGTGACTGTGAGAGTGGATCATATAGTGGCTCTACCAGAGTTAGATTAATAACTTGTTAGAACTCCATTGATTTTCCTAGAGTCCCCAACAAAATGTCATCCAGTCAGCAAGAAGTACTCTAAAGAACACAATGTCCTCACTCCTGCTCCAACATCACGCCTTTCTAGTTCCTCATCTTTTTCCATTAATTAATTTATTTATTCACTTTACATCCTGGTCACTGCCCTCCCCCCAGTTCCTCATTTTTAATTAAACAAAAATGGAGGAATGTTAGCTTACAGGCAGGTCTAGGCTGCTCTGAGGGACCTAGCAACAGCTGACATCATCACCTGCTGCTATTTATTACCTGCCACTGGCGCTTCCAGGTGTACCAGATGTGGGCTGTGTATAAAAGGGCTGCCTACTATCTCAGCGCTCTCTCTCTATCTCTCTCTCTCCCCCAAGTTCTCTCCCTTATTCCAGAAAGAGAGGGTTCTGTGTTCCCTTCTCCATCCTCATGGCTCTGGTCCTGTCTGTCTGTCTGCCTGTCTACATGTCCACATATCTGCCTCTATCCCTTCTCCAGGCTCTCCCTACTCCCCCTTCCTCTCCCTCCTCCCCCTTCCTCTCCCTTCACCCAGTAAGTATCCTTTATACCAGATCTGTTGCATGGCTTGATTACTCAGGGCCACACCTTAGCATGGGCCTACCAGGTACTGCCTGCCATATTATATTTCTAACACTCTGCAAACACAACGAGCAGACTGGACAGAGGGAGACAGTCCTCACAGCTGCTATTGGAGCTTCCACATTTTGCTGGACTTGAGGCAAGATGTATCGGCACGAGTACCACAGGCTGGAAAAAAATTTTTTTTAATTTTGTTTTGTTTTGTGGGCTTTTTTGGTTTTTGTTTTGTTGGTTTGTTTTGATTTTTTTTGGGGGGGGGTCAGGTTGAATGGGGGGTGCTGTTCTCTGTAGGCCAAATATCTTAATATCTCAGAGGATTATGGAAGGCAGTAGAGGCTGTACCAATTTAACAAGAAAGAAAATAAGAGGACTGGAGAGATGGCTCCAAGGCTGCTCGATTCCAGCACTCATGTGAGGTAGCTCACCTCTACGTGCAACTGTGGCTCCAGGGAATCTAATGTCTCTGGCCTCCACAGATACCCGTGCTTATGGACACATACACATAATTAAAAACAAAATAAACCACCCAGGTGGTGGTGGCGCATACCTTTAGTCCATCACTCGGGAGGCAAAGGTGAGAGGATCCCTGTGAGTCTGAGGCCAGCCTGGTCTACAGAGCAAGTTCTAAGACAGCCAGAGCTACACAGAGAGATTCTGTCTGAACAAACAAACAAACAGCAAATAAAATCTTTAAAAACAAGCAGCAAGAGAGTTGTGTTTGTGAGAAATTTAAGGTGTATCAGTGTTGAAGCCCGAGCTGAAAATGTTGAGGCCCGAGCTGCCCCACTTTGGGCAGCTAAAAATGTTGCGGCCCTATCCACTCCACGCTTGGTGGCCACTGTTTCCCGGCCCAAGCTGCCGCTCCAGTCTGCGGGTCAGGGTTCAGTGAGAGAGAGAGTGAGGACGGACTGGAAGAATGGAGACCAGAGTGTGATTCAATCCCGTTTATTCTTCAGTCTCTCTTCCTAGTCCAAATCCCAAGTCTTGAGTTCCTAGTTCCTAGTTGTACTCCTCTTGTTCTCTTCCGAGTGTCTAATGTCTACTCCTACTCCTAGTGTCTGAATCTCTGTTACTCCAAATTGATCTCTAAGTTGTACTCTCTAAAGTGTCTGATTCTCTCTCCTCTCTTCTGTCTGCCTCTCGCCTTTATAATGTCTCACTTCTAAGCCATGCCCTTAGGTCTTGTCTCTAAAATCTGATCTCTAAGTCACACCTTTAAGTCACACACCTTTAATCTCACACACCCAGGGGAAAATCCTGGGTATCTAAAGCAAGATGTTATCAGAGTGTGCTCAGCTGTTGTAGGCTATTGTAATTCAAGTCTCATGTCAGGGTATATGGCTCAAGATGGCTGCAAAGCTGATAGCCGCTTTCTGCTAAAAGTCGGCTCCCAACATATCAGCAAGATGCAGACACAACAAAGTGACTCCACAGAGGACCAGCTGACCCAGCCATTGAAAATAACTGGTGTGGATGCTGAGAGTGTAACAAGGAAATGTCAGGACCTGGGGTGGGAATGGTTCATCATTTCTAAGCTGAAATAAAGCAGGTAAGGGTGCAATGCAGTCGGGTAGACCCGTGACAGCAGCATGCTGACACCTTTGGGAACAGAATGACTAATCCTTGATAAGGAAGTTGGTGTGGAGACACATCTCCCCTTTGGCTCCCAAGATGAGACTAGGCAATACCTATGATATTTGGGAACACAGCATCTGACAGGGCATGCAAATGTCTACATCCCAGAGACACACCCATTCCAACTAAAGATGTTTTGTCCCTCCCAGAAATGTCCCCTCTCATTGCCCACCCTCCAGACTGGTAGTCTTGCCCTGCTGATGGTTCTATGCCTGGTGAGTTCAAGATGCAGGAATAGTCTGAGCATTTAGACTCAGCTTTGGTGTGGCTGTCAAGGATGCTGTGTCATTTACAGAGACTTTCCTGCTTCGTGACCACTTGGCTTTTCTCTGTTAAGACCACGATCAAAACTGCAAGTCATGTGGTCTGTACAATAAGACTGTGAGTTTGAGTGGTAAGATGTGAATGTGAACATAATTTATATTTCCCAAGTTGCTATCTTCAAATGTTCAGCCTTGTAGGCCACCGACCCGACTCGGTAGGCCAAGACACGTGCGCGTGTCCCTGGCCAAGATGGTGCCTGCCTAGGCCTCTGGTAGTAACTACCAGTGCACTGCGCATGTGCAATTCAGTTTGGCTCCAACCCCTCCCGAACGGGGTATGCTAATTAAGTACCACATTCTGACCAATCATCCCCTCCTGGGCGGGGTATGCTAATGTGGTATGCTAATGAAGCACTGCAATTTGACCAATCGTGCACCTAGATGCACTTCCCCCCCCCCACCCCCCAGGGCTGAGGGTATATAAGCAGCCGTTTGTCATGTCTTCCTTGCTGGTCGAGTGGGTGCGACACAGCATGATTGAAAGCATCCACCTCCCTGCTCCTAGTCATGCCTGCCTGAGATCTATCCATCTGTCTCCCTGCTCCTAGTCATGCCTGCCTGACCTCAAAAAGAAATTTGTATCTTCTGACTTCATTTTTCTCCCACTCACTTTAGTCAGAAGATGAGGAGCATGAGAGGTGGCATCATGTGATCCTTAGACTCTTACTCCTCTTCACCAAAGCAAAAAAACAAACAAACAAACAAAAAAAAACTCAAAACAACAACAACAACAAAAAAAACCTGTCGGAGGCTTGAGTAGCCAGCAGTCGGGGAAATTTTCTAGTCTGCCTTTAGCTCAGATGCTGATGTCTCTAATCTCTCTCTTTGCACAGATGGAACACATGCAGGAAGTGAGTACTCCAGGAAGCAAAAAGTTGAAAAATTTGTGCGGTCTCTTATCTGCTCAAGTTTCTGCCTAGTATACCTACACAACTAGACTAGGATTCAAGGCAAGTGGGACACTGAGCCCAGCTTGAAGAGGTTCTTTAATAAAAGAAACACAGGTTAGGTATGCTGTTGTATGCCTTTAATCTTAACACCCAGGAGACAGAGGTAGGTGGATGGCTGTGAGTTTAAGGCCAGCCTGGTCTACATATCTAGCCAGACATACACAGGATCAGTGAAACCCTGTCTATCTATAAACAAACAAATAAACAACACTTTGAAAACTGGGCAACCTTTGAATATTTACATTTAAATTTTAATACTTTGCATGATTCCTTGAGGTTGGGTTTCATCCTTCTTCATCATTGAGGACCCTCAGATGAGACAGTACAGACCTGCCTGGGTGCAGCATCTCCTTCTGCACGCATGGCTACGAGGGAAGGCTGGGCAGATCCATTCTCAAGTCTAGCTTTGATTGGTCCTCTTTCATGAGCTGCAGCAGGAACTGTCCCCCAAGGCCCCAATTCTTAAACTTCAGCCAACTAGACTAGGGTAGCTTCTGTTTTCTTCTGGCCCTCTCTGTCCTGAAACTCCAACAGAGCCAGAAATGATGTGCCCACTTCCTGTCTCCACCCTAGATATCTTAGTTAGGGGTTTCTATTACTGAGATGAGACACTGTAACCAAAAGCATGATGGGAGGAAATGGCTTATTTGGCTTATGCTTCCACATCACAGTCCTTCAGTGATGGAAGTCAAGACAGGAACTCAAGTGGGGCAAGGAACCTGGAGGCAGGAGCTGATGCAGAGGCCATGAAATGGAGATGCTTACTGGCTTGTGCATCATGGCTTGCTCGGCCTGCTACAGCACCCAGGACCACCAGCCCAGGGACAGGACACTCACAATGGACTGGGCCCTCCCTTAACAAACCCTAATTAAGAAAATGCCTTACAGCTGGATCTATGAAGGCATTTTCTCAATTGAGGTCTCTTCCTTTCAGACACTCTAGCTTGTGCCAGCACACTAGATAAGTGCGTTTTCCTGAGAAGCCACTTACAGGATGAAGGGAATGCTGCCTCTCGCCTACTCCTCCTTCCCTCCCCCAGACCTAACCCTACCATGAAGACTGGGAAGGGAGGACACAGACTAGGACAGGGACAGTTCCAAAATGCTCAGAAGTCCTTGGCATAGCAGACCATGTAGGGTAGCCAGATTCTCTATAGAATGTGGAGTTCTCAGGACTTAATTGTTTTAGGTGTGGGTCCTTTTTCTAATTCTTTGGCCACAGGAAAAACTTAACTCAACACCTTATTATAGCAGAATTAATAGACAGTCAGCCTTCTTTACCTGTGGGATCAGCACCCTCAATCCATGTTGGGAGCCGACTTTTAGCAGAAAGCGGCTATCAGCTTTGCCGCCATCTTGAGCCATATACCCTGACATGAGACTTGTTTTACATCAGCCTACAACAGCTGAGCACACTCTGATAACATCTTGGTTTAGGTACCCAGGATCTTTCCTTGGGTGTGTGAGATTAAAGGTGTGTGACATAAGGGTGTGACTTAGAGATCAGATTTAGAGACAAGACCTAAGGGCATGACTTAAAGGCGTTACCAAAAGGCATGGCTTAGAAGTGAGACATATAAAGGAGAGAGAATCAGACACTTTAGAGAGTACAACTTGCAGAACAATTTGGAGTAACGGAGATTCAGACACTAGGAGTAGGAGTAGACATTAGACACTCGGAAGAGAACAACAAGGAGTACAGCTAGGAACTAGGAACTAGGAACTAGGAACTCAAGATTTGGGACTTGGACTAGGAAGAGAGACTGGAGAATAAATGGGATTGAATCACAGTCTGTCTGGTTTGCTTTCCTCGAATCCTCCTCACTCTCTCTCTCTCCTGCTGAACCCTGACGCGCAGACCGGAGTGGCAGCTTGGGCAGGGAAACAGTGGCTGCCAAGCGTGGAGTGGAGAGGGCCTCAACATTTTTGGCCACCCAAAGTGGGGGCAGCTCGGGCCCCAGCATTTTTGGCCGCCCAAATGTGGGCTAGTACGGTTCTCAACATTTTTGGCTCCCGAACGTGGGGCTAGTGCGGTTCCCAACAAATCCAGTCAAATACAACTGAGGAAAAAATGTTGATTTAAAAAAAAAACTTGCATACACATTCATACATACATACATACATACATACATACATACATACATGGATATGTACATACATACATATATGCATATACATGCATGCATACATAAATGCACACACACACATGTGTTTCAGCTGAAGGCATGTCTGTGCACCATGTGTGTGTGCCTGGTGCCAAGACATATGATTTCTTGGAACTGGAATTACAGATAGTTGAGAGTGTTTGATTACCTTGAGATCACCACATGGGTGTCAGTAATCAAACCCAGGTCCTCCACAAGAACAAGAATTTTTAGTGGCTAAGCATCTCTCCCACCCTGAAAGTGTAATATTCTTCATTTGTTTGTTAGTCCTAGAACATGTACTATAGACCAGACTGCTGTCTCAAACTCACAGAAATCCACCTGCCTCAGCATCCCAGGTGTTGGGATTAAAGATGTGCACCACCATAGTGGTAAATAGTTAATCTGCTCTGAGCTATACACACACACACACACACACACACACACACACACACACACACACACACCTTTTATATATTGATATCCCCAATAGCTGGACACTTCCATCTTCCCCACAGCTAGTACTCACTCACCTGTGGTATTTCTGAGTTAACACTTTCTAAATCCATATTTTATCATTGCTGCCTGTTTTCCTTCTGGGCTCCCATGGGGCTGCTTTCCCTTTGCACCTACATTTCAGCTGTCTCACCGAAAGACAAGACAGCCTTCTTCACAGCGTGGTCTGTCCTACACCTCTCTCATGGGAGAATCCCTTCTTCTCCCCCTCGTTTCTTGTCTGGGAACTAAAAGTCCTACCTCTTTCACTCTGCTCAGCCATTGGCCGATCTTTATTGACCTGTCAAAAAAAAAACAAAAAAAAACAAAAAAAAAACAACTATTGGCAAGAAACTGCAGGGTCATGTCCAATATGAAAAGGCTCTTTTCCCTCAGACATAAATTGAGCACAACCATAACAATTATGTAAATTATGAAATATGATATATAATTAACATCTGGTCTAGCATATTAGTCAATTTAGATAAAGTACTCTGCCATCTATCCTGACTTAGAGAGTTTGCAATTCTATACCTGAATTAATTTCTGACTTCAACTTGTATTACTATCTGAAAATCATCCTTTCAAATCTGTATCATCTTCTTCAATGCTAAACAACTTAAGTTTGATTATGAGATTATAACTAATCTCCAACTGTCTGAAATCCAAGGACAAATTAAATATTACCTGAATATATTGAAAGCACAGAAACATAGCTTCCAAAACTTAACCAAATTGTAGAGACAGCTGACTACCTGGACAATGCCCTATTCCTCAAAACACTGAAGCATCTGTCTTATGTTTTCTGGCCCAGCATCATATGACAGACCATAAATGAATCAGGAACTAGGAAGGACTAGCTTACTCTGTCTTGGCAGAGCTAAGCTTTTGACTATCCCACATCTTATATCATTTTTTGGACAGTATTTTTTGTCTGTAGATGAATTAGGGCAAATTTTTGTCCAGTGGCTACCTTGCCATAACTGGAGAAAATCCGTATGTAGGTTATGATGCAGTTTCTTCTTTGAACTGTGAAGGGGGTACTGTCAGGAGCAGACTTGTCTCTAGTCAAATGATCTTTAATAATGAATTAATATTAAATGTTATATTCTGTCAATTTATGATGTTTTTGAAGACTATATAAAGTATATCTAAACTGTTAAACCTTGAGTACTCTTAGATATTTCTAATTTCTAATTGAATATTGTAGAAAGCATCTTAATATTATTAGATCAAAATCTAATATAACCATGACTTTACTATCTTATCCTTAACTTGCCTTACTTAATCATCCTAAACAGTTTGTAATAGCAGCTATTAGAAGGACTGGGTCTAAGCCTTGCATTCTTAAATGAGTTGCATAGGCACAATGCCTATCTAAGAATAACAATATTAATTTCTAATTTTATTTCAATATAAGAAATTTATAGCAATGAAAACCTTTTTTTTTTTTTTTTTCCGAGACAGGGTTTCTCTGTGTAGCCCTGGCTGTCCTGGAACTCACTCTGTAGACCAGGCTGGCCTCGAACTCAGAAATCTGCCTGCCTCTGCCTCCCAAGTGCTGGGATTACAGGCATGCGCCACCACTGCCCGGCTAGCAATGAAAACCTTAAATCTGTATCAATCTATAAATTCTGTAAATATAAAACTATAACTTCAATTTGTATCAATTATAAAGATTTCTACCAATGTAAGATTGTGGCTATGCAATGTTTTGCTTAAGAATAAATTTAATAAACCATCCCGTGTATTTCCTCCCTGTTCAAAATTATGATCATTTCCAAATTATCCCTTAAAATGACAACCTATCTATAATTTATAAAAATAACCATAACCAGACACTGAAACCCAAGGGATTGGGATGACAACTGTCCACAACATCTTCCTGCTGAATAGGGGCCATAAAAAAAATTTAAAGGGTGAAGAGGGGTAGGAAAGTTAGAAAATTTGATTAGACTTAAGAAGGCTAGCTTTAATACCTGTTATACAGTCTCTGTATGCTTAGAAGGGGCTTGACTGAAGTTCTGACTGGATTTGTTTGAAAGGCTGGGTGAACCAAGTCCATTGGGAATCAGCAGCAGTTCCTGAAGCTCTTCTGGAAGCAAGTCTCTGGGTAGCCTCAGGAAGAAGGGGGCTGGAACAGCAGGTCATTTCAGTGTCCCTGTTGGACTTTAAGATCCAAACCAGGGGACATGCTCCCACAGAGACACACATGGACAGGGGATTCGCTGCAAAAACATGAGGTTTAATGATAATAACCAGTGCACTGGGGTTCCCTCGCACACAGGCAAGAGGAACCCGAGCCAAAGCTGGGAGCAGTTTTTATACAGAGTTCACGAGGGCAACCACAAAGGCTGACCTTCTCAGGTCCAGTCTCTAGGTGACTCAGATTCACACATTATTTTTATGACAATGAGTGTCTTCCATTTGCCCAAGTTTTCCATGTTAAGGGCCCAGCTTCCTGACCACCTTCCATCCTGGGCCCCTCTCCTGGAAAGTGTCTATGTGCTCTGTGCCTTTCCTCACCCACAGGTGGGTTCCCTCCCCTGTGGTCTGAGGAATGTTGTTAATCCAGCCAAGTGTCCTCTGACTAAGGAATGTGCTCCTCCTGGGATGTGTCCTGGGACAGTGGGATTCCTTCAATTTTAAGTTGGAACTGAGACCTGAAATCCTACATCCCCATGGGTGAATCTTGTCAGAGCCTCAAAATGTGTAACATAGGAATCTTACAACCAAAATTTTAGTAGTGTTAAGATATTTCTATAGATTGTGCAAGATGCATAAATCAGTTAAAGGTGAATTTTTGTTCCTTCTTTGAGCAGATGAAAGACTATCCTTTTTTATGAGTTAATTTGATTAATAAGCAACTGTAATAAATCATGCCATATGATATGCCATGTAAATCATATGAAGGATGGCACTATGAATCTTAAGGAATTCACAACCAACAAGATTTATTTTCTAATTTTAGCTGAAGTTTTGGCTAGAGACATTTTAGGTCTAAGCCAGTTATAGGGCTATTCCCATATCAAGGAATCAGAAGATCAAGTTGCCTGTCCTGTTTGATTTTCTCGATTTTTTCTTTCCTGTGGTCAAGATCTTCAGAGGGTCTTACCTCTGTGATATCTAATCCATACCACTCTGGAAGGAGTCCTAAGCCTTTTCTCCTTTCCTGACAACACAAATACAGAGCCTCTCTCCCAAAATAGTATGTTCTTGGTCCAGTAACTGGAAATCATCAAAGGTGTATATTGAATTAATTTAATAGCTTGACCTCTTTCCCAGAGGGATTTTAATATAACCACCAAACTCATAACCACACACATTTTGATAATTAAAACTGAAGACCCCCAAACTCGGGAGACCCTTCCTCAAGTCTCAGGAAATCACGACCACCCAAAAAATCACAAAAAAACGTACCTGGATGCAATCAGCAGAGGTTTATTAGGGAAGAGAGCTGGCAGCCAGCGGTCTGACTACATACTCCTGCAGGAGTAGAGTTCGACCCCACCCTCCAGTCTGAGGAGGGTTTTAAAGGGAAAAACCACAAACCAGGGGAGTGGGAAGGGGGTGAGGGGTTGCCAAGGATACATAACATAAGAATAGTGAAACATTCCAGAGAAACCCACCCTGAAAGGTTAATAGCCATGGAAATTACTCAGTACAATCATTTTTCTCAAAAATGTGGTTTTACCATATCACTGCCCTACCCTGTCAACTATCTATTAACTATTTCTCACTAGCTCCAGCCGTAGAGCCACAGCCCTGTCATTGTGTTTTTACCACCTGAATGACTTTCATTCTTTACAGCCAGTTCCTGAAACTGGCCTGGCTTGTTTCAGAGAAAAGTTTCCATGTCCCTAAAAGAACTTAAAAAGCATCTATATATGTATATATTCTATAAAAATGATTTTTATAATTTTTCATTCTTCAAAACAACTCAAAGTGCTGGTCTTTTGTCAAATTTCTGCTCCTGTGTGGGCAAGCAGTTTGACCTTGGCCGACCAACTCTCCCTAATAAACCTCTGCTGATTGCATCCAAGTACCGTGTCTTGCGATTTTTGGGTGCCTGTGATTTCCCGAGACTTGAGTAAGGGTCTCCCCAGTTTGGGGGTCTTCAAAAGTAATTAAGACAATCTAAAAAACGTTTTTTATCTGTTGAGATAGTGCTCCTGCACCATCTCCTGCCTTGACCTACATGAGATCAAGGCCTAAGTTATTTATTCATCTGTATACTTAAATTCTCCCTTCTGTGGACATTAATATCTCTGTGGATAAATATGTCCCCTATTTATATAAATTGAATTAACGTAAGTTTCTATTATCTGGCTGAGATTCGATTTTTCCACTTATCCCCTGCTCTTTGACCTGTAATTTAAGATCAAAAGCCTCAATTTATTCATCTATGTATTTAACTTCAATTAAATTCACTTCTACTTACTGTATAAACCTATTCTTAGGCTTCTAATTTGCCATACCAGGCTAAACAACCCCAGAATTCCCATGTAGACCATATTCAAAAAATTTGAGTATTTTCCCTGGCATAGACCTTTAAAACTTTTCTTTAAAGCTTTTTTTTTTTTTTTTTTTTTTTTTTTTTTCCCATTCCATCTATTCTCTTTCCTTGCCTTTATTTCCTACAATTGAGATCAAAGTCCTGGATTTCTTTATTCCATGTATATGTAAGAACATTTTAAACAATTACCATTACACTCCCTTCTAACCTTAAAAACAATTAAATCAAACTTTATTCATCTCTATTCTTTATTTACTGGTGGCAGGAGGCAGGCAGCTTCCTGTACAGCCTGTCTCTTTGCACAGCAGGGACTCCCAGACCTCTGAGCTTAAACTCTTGAGTTCCGGACTGCAGGAGAAATCCTCATGTGGCTCAGGAAATCTGCAGCCCACTAGGAAGCCAGTTCTCCCCAACTCCTGACCTTACATCACAGCACGTGTGTACTCCATCTGAGAATCTCTGAGTGATTTCTAAGTGAGTTTTGCCTATCACATTGTGCACCATCTGTAGCAGTAAATAGTTAATCCGCTTTGAGCTCCCAGTAGGTAACTGCACTTCTTGCCACCCATCAGAGTTCTCTGAATTCCTAAATGAAAAGGCAGGCAGGCAGGCAGGCAGGCAGACAGGCAGACACACAGACACAGACACACAGACACACACACACACACAGACACACATATACACACACACACACACCCCTCCAGTACTCCTGAGTTAACACTTTCTAAATTGATATCTTATCCTTGCTGCCTATCTCCCTCTAGGCAGCCCTCTCATGGGGCGCTTTCCCTTTGCACCTCCATTTCAGCCATCTCACCCTCCTGCTCCTTTACAGCATAGGCTCCTCTCCTCTCCAGGTGGAATCCCTTATTCTCCTCCCCTGTGTTGCTTGCTGGTGAATCCTAAAAGTCCCGCCTCTTTCACTCTGCCCAGCCATTGGCCACTGGCTCTTTATTGACCTGTCAAAAAACCAACCTTTGGCAGGGACATGCAACAGACATGGGAAATCCCATGTAAGCAGGAATCGAAACCCCCAACACACCACCACTGCCTGGCTGAAAGTGTTATATCATTGACAATCTGCTCCCTACTATCTAGTTAGGCCTGTGAGGTTTGTGTCTATACTAAACCCTGAATGTGAACAGACATGTTTGTGTGTGATTGTTCCTTGAGGACACAGTGTGACTACTATTTACATGGCATTGACATTGAAGTGCATATTACGAGTAATTAAGTGATGGCTTAAACTGTATGGGAGGAGGAGCATTGGTTCTATGCAAATCCAACATCACTTCCCATATCGGGTGTGAGCATCCTAGGGTTCTGGTGTGTGTGTGTGTCTGTGTGTGTGTGTGTGGTGGTGCGTGGGGGAGGGTTGTTCCAGAAACACTGGCAGCTACTGAAGGAGGATGAATGGGCTTCCCCTTCAGCATGAGGTGTTAACACACACAAGTACACACAAACACACTCAGAGAGACACACACACTTGTGCCACAGCAACTGTGTGGAAGTCAGAGGACAACTTGGAGAATTTAGTTCTCCAATTCCATTATGTGGGTCCTAGGGATGGAACTCAGGGTTTTAGACTTGGTGGCAAACACCTTTGTCCCTGAGCAATCTTGCCCACCCACATCATTGTAAAACGTCACATAAAACAGCTTTCCACACTACAAAGCTCTCATGGTCTTTTCATGTTGACCAAAAACTGGTCTGCTGCAGTAAGTGCAAGCTCGGCAGGAGGCTCTCCCACACCTTCCCCTTAAACCACCAAGTGAAGCAAATAAATGTCCACCCACCTTCTGCCTCTGCCTCAGCCCCATTCCCTTCATCAGTAACCAGTGCTCAGTCTCCAGCTGTCCCTCTGGGTCCTGAACACCTGATCAGAGCTGTTTGACTCCATCAAACAACCTGTCACCGCCATCACTGTCTGGTCTGACTTGAGGCCACACAGGGTCCATGCATGTTGCTTGCAGGGCCCTCCCCTTGGTCTCTAGGCTTGTCTCCTCTCAGCTCAGCCTCCACTCCAGGTCAGGTTAGCAAACAGAGGTCCCTCCCTTACTCTCTGCCTAATTTGGGGAATAGGAGGGCAATGGTGACCCCAAGTGCTCTAAGACCTCAGGACATTAAAGCTCACAGTCAAAGGCTCCAAATAGACTTCATCAGGAAACGAAGCTGAGGAAGGAAGTCTGCCAAACATTGTATCCTCAATACAGCTGATCATGGATTCTGGTCCTTAGAGGACAGGTCTAGACCAGATTTCCATCTTGGGAGAGTCCCCTAGGCTATGGTGGTATTGGAGTATGGGTAACACCCATGTGCATAAAAGTGGTTGAACTGGATGATCTAAGATTCTCCCCCAAATGGGAGCTGGTCCCAGAAACTGGTCCTCCCGGGACTCAGTGTTCCCTGAGATGGCCCAATAAAAGCCCTGTGCCAAACAGCTGTGATATTCCTTATCAAGTCAGAAACCAGGAAGGGGTCTACAAGTAGAGATTTGTGCTTTTGTGAAGATTGGAGAGATTTGAGCCAAATCACATGATGAAGGGAAGAAACCAGTGTTGAGGGAGAGACAGTGGATGGGGTTTCAGAGAAACACCGTTTTGTATCTAATGGGAACAGAGCAGAGTATAAGAAAGACTGTGCCTGGTGGGAGGGGGAAATCTTTGTAAAAGGTTTACAGCAGGATGGCTTGAGCCTAGGACTAGTAGTCCTGAGAAAACTCACTCTATAGTCTCCAGAACCAGTGAGTCAGGGGCCACTGTAACTCCATTTTCCAGCTGAGAACAGGGGCTCAGAGCAGTTGTATGACATGCCTCTGTTACAGGTTAGTTACTCAATGAGTGTCAGGGCTGTAATTGTCCTGAGATCATAGACTCTATAAAGAAGGGGCAGAACCTGACAGGATTAAATTCCCAAGGAAACACAAGTTGCCTGGGACAACAGTAGGCAAATGTCTTCCTCAAAGGTGGGGAGAGGAAAAGCTGTGTCTGCAAGTTGTTAGTGGGGGAGAAGCAGCCCGAGGAGCTCCTTTCCTGCCTGCTTGCCTGCAGCTGGATATGATGGAGACAATTTCTCAGTTGAGGCTTCTTCCTCTCTGCTGACTCTAGCTTGAGTCAAGGTGGCATAAAACTAGTCAGTAGAAACATGTATAAGAAAATCATGTGACTTGTTGGAAACAGTTGCAGATTTAGAGCAAGGCATGCTTATGTTTGCAGAGGCCTCCAGACATTTGGTTCTTATAGTGGTCAGAGAGTGGAAGGTGACTCAGACAGAGTTACCTGGGGCAATACAAGGGTAAAGGAAAAACATGTCAATGGTTCTGAACCTCCGGGTCATGACCCCTTTGGCAGACAAATGACCCTTCAATGAGGGATGAACTAATACCATTAGAAAACACAAAGGCTGGGCAGTAGTGGCACAAGCCTTTAATCCCAGCACTTGGGAGGCAGAGGCAGAGAGGCAGAGGCAGAGGCAGAGAGAGGCAGAGAGAGGCAGAGAGAGGCAGAGAGAGGCAGAGAGAGGCAGAGAGAGGCAGAGAGGCAGAGAGAGGCAGAGAGAGGCAGAGAGAGGCAGAGAGAGGCAGAGAGAGGCAGAGAGAGCCAGAGAGAGGCAGAGAGAGGCAGAGAGAGGCAGAGAGAGGCAGAGAGAGGCAGAGAGAGGCAGAGAGAGGCAGAGAGAGGCAGAGAGAGGCAGAGAGAGGCAGAGAGAGGCAGAGAGAGGCAGAGAGAGGCAGAGAGAGGCAGAGAGAGGCAGAGAGAGGCAGAGAGAGGCAGAGAGAGGCAGAGAGAGGCAGAGAGAGGCAGAGAGAGGCAGAGAGAGGCAGAGAGAGGCAGAGAGAGGCAGAGAGAGGCAGAGAGAGGCAGAGAGAGGCAGAGAGAGGCAGAGAGAGGCAGAGAGAGGCAGAGAGAGGCAGAGAGAGGCAGAGAGAGGCAGAGAGAGGCAGAGAGAGGCAGAGAGAGGCAGAGAGAGGCAGAGAGAGGCAGAGAGAGGCAGAGAGAGGCAGAGAGAGGCAGAGAGAGGCAGAGAGAGGCAGAGAGAGGCAGAGAGAGGCAGAGAGAGGCAGAGAGAGGCAGAGAGAGGCAGAGAGAGGCAGAGAGAGGCAGAGAGAGGCAGAGAGAGGCAGAGAGAGGCAGAGAGAGGCAGAGAGAGGCAGAGAGAGGCAGAGAGAGGCAGAGAGAGGCAGAGAGAGGCAGAGAGAGGCAGAGAGAGGCAGAGAGAGGCAGAGAGAGGCAGAGAGAGGCAGAGAGAGGCAGAGAGAGGCAGAGAGAGGCAGAGAGAGGCAGAGAGAGGCAGAGAGAGGCAGAGAGAGGCAGAGAGAGGCAGAGAGGCAGAGAGGCAGAGAGGCAGAGAGGCAGAGAGGCAGAGAGGCAGAGGCAGAGGCAGGCGGATTTCTGAATTCGAGGCCAGCCTGGTCTACAGAGTGAGTTCCAGGACAGCAGGGCTACACAGAGAAACCCTGTCTTGAAAAAACAAAACAGCCCGGCGGTGGTGGCGCACGCCTTTAATCCCAGCACTTGGGAGGCAGAGGCAGGCGGATTTCTGAGTTCGAGGCCAGCCTGGTCTACCGAGTGAGCTTCAGGACAGCCAAGGCTATACAGAGAAACCCTGTCTCGAAAAAACAAAAAAAAAAAAAAAAAAAAAAAAAAAAAAGAAAAAACAAAACAAAACAACAAAAAAGAAAACAGATATTATTCTATGCAATCCCCATCAAAATTCCAACTCAATCTTCATAGAGTTAGAAAGAGTAATTTGCAAATTCATCTGAATAACAGAAAACCCAGGATAGAGAAAACTATTCTCAACAATAAAAGAACTTCTGGGGAATCACCATCCCTGACCTCAAGCTGTACTACAGAGCAATAGTGATAAAAACTACATGGTATTGGTACCGAGACAGTCACATAGATCAACAGAACAGAATTGAAGACCCAGAAATGAACCCATATACCTATGGTCACAAAGGAACTAAAACCATTCTGTAGAAAAAAGACAGCATTTTCAACAAATGGTGCTGGTTCAACTGTCAGTCAGCATGTAGAAGAATGCAAATCAATGCATTCTTATCCCCTTGTACAAAGCTCAAGTCCAAGTGGATTAAAAACCTGCACATAAAACCAGATACACTGAAACTAATAGAAGAAAAAGTGGGGAAGAGCCTCAATCACATGGGCACAGAGGAAAAGTTCCTGAACAGAACACCAATGGCTTATGCTCTAAGATCAAGAATTGACAAATGGGACCTCATCAAATTGCAAAGTTTCTGTAAGGTAAAGGACACTGTCAATAGTTCAAAACGGCAACGAACAGATTGGGAAAAGATCTTTACCAATCCCACATTTGATAGAGGGCTAATATCCAATATGTACAAAGAACTCAAGAAGTAAGACTTCAGAGAACCAAAAAAAAAAAAAAAAAAAAAAAAAAAAAAAAAAAAAAAAAAACCTATTAAAACTGGGGTGCAGAGCTAAACAAAGAATTTTCAACTGAGGAATACCGAATGGCTGAAAAGCATCTAAAGAAATGTTCAACATCTTTAGTCATCAGGAAAATGCAAATCAAAATGACCCTGAGATTCTACCTCACATTAGTCAGAAGGACTAAGATCAAAAACTCAGGTGATAGCAGATGCTGGCGAGGATGTGGAGAAAGAGGAACACTCCTCCATTGTTGGTGGGATTGCAAACTGGTACAACCACTCTGGACATCAGTCTGGCAGTTCCTCAAAAAACTGGACATAGTATTACCTGAGGATCCAGCTATACTACTCCTGGGCATATACCCAGAAGATGCTCCAACATATAACAAGGACACATGCTCCACTATGTTCATAGCAGCCTTATTTATAATAGCCAGAAGCTGGCAGGAACCCAGATGTCCTTCAACAGAGGAATGGATACAGAAATGTGGTACATTTACACAATGGAGTATTACTCAGCTATTAAAAACAATGACTTCATGAAATTCTTTAGGCAAATGGATGGAACTAGAAAATATCATCCTGAGTGAGGTAACCCAATCACAAAAGAACACACATGACATGTACCCACTGAGAAGTGGATATTAGCCCCAAAGTTTGGAATACCCAAGATACAATTCATAGACCACATGAATCTCAAAAAGAAGGAAGACCAAAGGGCGGATACTTTGCTCCTTCTTAGAAGGGGGAACAAGATATCCATGGGAGGAGATACAGAGACAAAGCATGGAGCAGAGACCAAAGGAAAGGCCATCCAGATACTGCCCCACCTGAGAATCCATCCCATATACAGTTACCAAACCCAGGCACTATTGTGGATGCCAAGAAGTCCTTGCTAACAGGAACCTGACATAGCTGTCTTCTGAGAGGCTCTGCCAGATCCTGACAAATACAGAGCTGGATGCTCTCAGCCAACCATTGGACTGAGCAAGGAGTCCCCAATGGAGGAGTTAGAGAAAGGACTGAAGGAGCTGAAGAGGTTTTCAGCCCCATAGGAGGAACAACAATATCAACCAACCAGGACCCCCCCCCCACCCCCAGAGCTCCCAGGGACTAAACCACCAACCAAAGAGTACACATGGAGGGACTCATGGCCCCAGATGCATAGGTAGCAGATGATAGTCTTGTGGGGCATCAATGGGAGGAGAGGTCCTTGGTCCTGTGAAGGCTTGATGCCCCAGTGTAGGGGAATACCAGGACAGGGAAGTGGGAGTGAGTGGGTGGGGGGAGGGAACACCCTCTTAGAAGCAGAGGGAGGAGGGATAGGATAGTGGGTTTGCAGAGGGGAAACCCAGAAAGGAGATAACATTTGAAATGTAAATAAAGAAAATATCTAATAAAAAAAAAAGAAAACACAGATATTTAAACTATGATTCAAACTATCAAACTTAAAGCTATGAAGTAACAACAAAAATAATTTTAAGGTTGTGGGGTAACCATAGCATGAGGAAGTGTATTGAAAGGTTGCAGCATTAGGAAGGTTGAGAACCACTGCTGTAGGGTGTTGAACAGGATAGTTATGCATTCTCTAAGGATCCACCCCCACCCACTTGTGGTAGATAGAAATCTAAGCAAATGTTCCATGGGTGAATTATACTCACAGCCCAGTTTAAAAGCCATTCCTCTAAGAACCCACATTGAACTGCATTGGGAATGTTATGTTACAGGGGTTCTACCATCCATTCCAGTCTCCCACCACTTCTGAGAGACCCACACCACCCAACAGCACGCGGAATCTCTACCACGGCTACAGTGGGAACAGCTGCTTAGCAATTGCTATGTAGGCTCTCAACCACAGAGCTACCTGCAGCCAGGTAAGCTCCATCAAGTCTGTCTGCTCCAATCACCTGACGGCCCTGTCAGTCTAGCTAAGACAAGAAAGATTTTGCCTTAGGACAAGGGCAGAAGGCAGCCACATTCTTTGCTAAAATAATACAAAACCCATCTCTAGCGCAGTAGCTAATATTCTTCCTTCAGAAGCCTCTTGAGCTGGGCATGGGCAGTCCTTAGAGGCTCTCAGTACCACTGTCCTCAAAGATTCTACAAAAAGTCCCATTACACACCACTTATATCAACCACTTTTGCAGTCTAAAGTCTCCCATGTTTCCCCCCAAAACATCAGCACCAGCTGTGCCACAGCAATTCAAACCATCCTCATCCAAACCACAGAGAAGCACTGTGAAGACCACCAGGAGACCATGTGCGGGAGAGTACTCAAGGGCCCAGAGTTTAGTTTGAAGTTAGTTTGAAGTTTAGAGCCTCCTTCTTGGGGTCACGAGATGGAGGGATTGGTTATGAAGGAGGAAGCCTTAGTTGGTTCTCTATGTTCTTTTTTGTTATTTGTTTTGGTTCTGTTTTTCTGAAACAAGGTTTTTCTGTGTAACAGCCCTGGCTGTCCTGCAACTCACTCTGCAGACCAGACCTCATACTCACAGAGATCTGCCTGACTCTGCCTCCTGTGTACTGGCATTAAAGGCATGGACCACCAGACCCAGAGGTTCTCTATGTTCATTGGTACTTTAGGTCCTATATTCATTCTTCCTACTGCTCATGTTCCTTCCCATAATGCATCTGATTCCAATCACATGCATCCCCAATTCATCATAGGCATAAGATGGTAAATGGGGGGTTGGGGGGGTTGTCCCTGAAGTTTACTAGAAGAGAAAGTTTTACAAGCACCCCCAGGATCAGTTCAGGCCAGATCAGCCCTTCTAGTCCAGGTACTTTAAGGATACATTTGAATAGGAACTTGTCAAAATTTGATTATTCTGGGAAGGGCGGGGCGAGGGGAGTGGGGGGGGGGATTATTGTTCAGCGATGGGAGTGGTTGCAGCCTCAGACAGGTAGGAACTGAGTGGGCTCTGAGGTAGATGTGTTGTTTGGAGAGGGGTGTGTGTACATAACACATGCCCATAAAGAGACTACAATACCAAGTGCACTAATTGCAAACGCTGTGGATCAGCCCCAAACCTAATGGGAGTCTCAGGGCACTAACCTGTCTCCTGTGCTTGCCTGCCTCACTGCAATCCACAAACATTCAGTTTGGGGACCTGGGTTCTACCTATCAGCTCAAGGGATATGGGAGAAGAAGGACTATGTCCTCTTTGAGATTTTCTTGTTGATTGGTCCTCAGCTCCCATCATTCACAGGATTGCCCAGACCCCTCTCAGCAGGGGCTTTACCTACATCATACTGATGGAGGGACCTAGCTTGGCAGAAGCCACCACCACATCATGTCTTTGCCCAGACTAGTGATCCTTAGTGACTGTACCCATGTCTCAGCCTCTGGTCCTCCTGTGTTGGCACACCCCAGCTCCTTAGGGTGTCCTTGCTCCCTTTGTGACCACTGTCTGCCCTGTCATTGTCCCTTTACTGACTCTGTAAGCAGGCTGCTCCTTTGTTGTTCTTCCCAGAGTTAGTTTTGTCCCCTGGCATCCTTCCCCTTTGCCTTGAAAGCTTGTTTTCTGAATCCTTTTGTAAGAAGGACATTCACCACCCTCCCCAGCACTCTCAGTTCTAAAGATACCACTTCCTACATGGTCAAGTAGTTCACAGCTACACAATCTTTCCTTAAGATTTTGGCAGCAATCTTTAATCTCAGTAGCAGACTGATCTCTGTGAGAACAAGGCCAGCCTGGTCTACACAGCAGAATTCCAAGACAGCCAGGACTACAGAGAGAAAGTGTGTCTCAAAAAAAAAAAAAAAAAAAAAAAACAGAAAAAAAAAAAGAAATAAAAAAACAAAAAGATTTGAACACCCTAGAATGTTGATGAATTTTTCCTTAAATCTAAAGTAGAAACTATTAGTTCTTTGGAAAGTTAGTTATACAAAATGATGTTTTGCTGGGGCACACGGGTGAAAGGATGTCTTGCTAAAGCAGACACATGAAAAACTGTTTTCCTGGACCAGACAGGGGTGAAGGGATGTTTGGATATAGCAGACACGGGAACAGAATCTTGATGAAGGAGTTGAAATATGACCCCACAGGCAGTGGGAGGTGAGTACTGAGCATTGGTTTGTTATTCTTCACTAACAACATGCATGTATTAGTTCACCTTACATACCGTTGTTGAGCTCAACCTGTGATAACTCCAACATTGAGAGAAACTCCCCCAAGACTGCTTGTGAGATCCCAGCAGTGGTTTGCAGCTTCTGTGGCTTCCCCTCAGGCTGGTTGGTGAGCCTAGCGGTTTCTTCAGGATTGAACTACAGCTGCCTGGTGCCTTCTTGCTGAAGGGACTGGACTGTAGCTGCTGGTTCCTGCCTGGTGTCTGCCTGCCTAGAGGACTGATCTGCAGCTGCTGAGTCGTATTTGGTGTTTGCTACAGGGCTGAATTGCTGCCCAAGAAGATCAAGCTCACCACCAAAGAACTATTGCTGAACAGGTCCACTTCCCCCATATCCTAATAACTTTTCTCTTCCACTAACCCTGTTAGGTGGTGGGCAAGAGGAGACATTGAACCTTTACTAAAAGTAGGTTGCAAAAAATTTATGCCTACATGAATCTGCTTTACTAACTCAGGTCTCTTAAATTTAGCTATCAGAGAACATGCAGTCTAGATCTTAGTCTGGGAATAGCTACCCTACACCTGTCAAAGGGAACCACCCATTCCCATTTCCAGTCAGGTAACCAGGTAGAGTGACCGCCCCTGCCTACGCAGATGCACTGCTGTCGCCTTAAAACCACTTAAGACCACAGGCTCCTCAGCCTTCTGTCCATGTTGGTTGGTGCAGAGCTGACCCTGTAACCAACATAAAACCATGGACCTTAAGGGTGAAGTCAACTCTACAGGAGTCACAAAGAATAGACAGAAAGCCATCAATCCTGTGGTCCTCTTGGGGCAGCTCAAAGCTGAAGTGGCAGAGATTAGAACTGTCTTGTTCAACTTAGACAAGCATGAATCAGCAGCTGGAGTCCATCTCCCTCCCCTCAGCAGGTTGGCTTGTATGAGGAGCCAAGGCAGAGAGGAGTGCACATTGGACAAACTGTCACACACTTACCTCTGCTGCTTGGGCGGCAGCCTGTTGCTGTGCTGCAGATGTAATTGAGGGTGATGTTGACAGCTACTTGGACTTGTGTTTTACTTGTCACCAGTGGGCTGTGCTCTCGTCCCTGTTGGTCTCACTCAGGTGTACCCTTTAGGAATGCTCTCCTCTTCCTGCATCTGTGACCTTCTCTTCTTCCAAGTAGCATGAAGATGCTTCAGGAACACTTGGTGGCAGCTCACATTAGAGGCACATGCTATACCTTTGATCTGGAATGTCCCTTCAAGGTCCATATCTTAAAGCCCTGTTCCTGAGCCCAATGCTTTGAGAGGTATTAGAATTCTGATTAGCTGGGGACAGGTGGAGAGAAATTAGGCTGGGGAAAATACTTCTGAGGGCACACTGAGCCTCAGACCCTTCCTGTCTCTCTTGGCTCACTGGCTGTCATTAGGTAAAAACAGGAAACCCCTGCCAGGCACTCCTGCCAGGGTGTGTGGCACTGGTACAGACCCAAAGGAACAGAGCTGCATGACAGGCACTGAAGCATCTGAACCCATGACTGAGTGAGAACCTTCCTAATACCTCTGATAGTTCCTCAGATTAGAGACTCACACACCAGAGAAACTTTTAAAATCACTAATGTCAGGGACTCCAGAAATGGCTCAACGGTTAGGAGTATTGGCTGCTCTTCCAGAGGACCTGGGTTCAATTCCCAGCACCTATATGACAACTCTGTAACTCCAGTTTTCAGGTGTCTGACACTCGTACAAAGACGTACATTTAGCAAAACACTAATTAATGCACATAAAATAAAAATAAATAAAACATTCTAAAATCAGTAATGTAATATCTGAGGCTACTGAATAGGGTAAGGACCTAGGTACTGATTTTTTTTAATGTTGTATTTAATCTAGGTGGGCCCAAGTTTCTAAATGGACTCTACAATATCTGGCTTTTTAAAAATGTACTTTTGCCTGCATAATATATGGTCATTCCATGCATTTCTGGTCCCTGTGGAAACAAGAAAAGGGTACTGGATCCTCTGAAGCTGGAGTTACCCAGATGGTTGTGTGCCACGGTGTGGGTGCTGGGAACTGGATCCGGGTCCTCTGCAAGACATGTTCTTAACTGCTGAGCTGTCCTCCCAGTCCCTTTATGGATACTAAGGATCAAACTCAGGTAGTCAGGCTTGTATGCCAAGTGTTTTTACCTGGTGAGCCATCTCCCACATCCTGTTCGCTAATTTTTAATAATTTTATAAGCTTACAACAAAAGTAAGAGTGATACAAAAAATGAAATTGAGAGCAAATGTTTTACTAGGACTCTCCTGTCCTTGTTTACTTGTCACCTATGAATTCGGCCAGAAGAACTAAACGTTCTGTCTCTCAAGCGACTCCCGGAATCAGTACAAGGTACCTGCTCCTTGATGTTCGTGAGGGCTTGGTTCCAGGGCCTCTGCAAATATCCAAACATGCAAATTCTGAAGTCCCTTTATGTAAATACAGTGTTTGTGTAGAAATCTCATACAGATCCCATATACTTTACATCACCTCTTAATTCCTTGCAATGTCGGGAACCAAGCAAAGGCTATGCAAATACTAGTTATGACATATCGTGTAGGAAATAATGGCTGTAAAATTAGTCTGTACATGTTCAGGTCAGATGAGCCACTGTGGTCTTAACCTCCTGCCTGCCATTCCTAGGTTGGTTGAATCCCAGAACGCACAACCCAACTCACAGGCAGGAGACTGGACAAAGAAAATAATAAAAGGTGACAGGGCGTGGTTACTGGTGGAACTAGTCAGGGATTACAGATCCAGAACTGCAACAGGACAAAAACTAGAAGACTTCACAGAAGGATGGACTTCTGCTCTGACCCTAAGAGCCATTAAAATGGCAGTCAATCATTCTTCCTTATTTGGATCAAGAGGCTGAGTCCAGTTTTCTTCTTGGATACAGTGCTGGGCTGTAATTGGCTTTAGCCTATAAAATACTTCTGAAGCAATTCTGCCAGAGAGAACGGCCCTGCCAGCCCCCAGAGCCAGTGAAGTCATTTCAGATATGCCTGAGGCAGCCTGTCACTGGTGGGAATGCCAGCTGACACTTCATGGAGCCCTACCCAAATTGCAAAATCATGAGCAAATCAACAAATTCTTTCCATTTTAACCTGTTGTGTATATGAGTTGTTTATTCAAGCTACACCTTATGAGAGATATGAAGTCCTGGTATTTTATTTAGAAGCTGTAAGCCTAGACTGGCAGAATTTGAGCTATTTTTACAGCCCAGCCCTATGGCTCATGTTACTTGCTGCTTGAGTCTTGCCTAGGCTGCCTTTCTGCTCCATCAGCCTGTCCTCAGGAAGCATTACTACTGGCCACATGCATGGCCTATCCCCTCTCCTGGTATCCTCCCCTCTCTGTCTCCTTTCTCCTTCATCCCTGATCTCTACAGGGATCCCTCACTCCATCCTCAAGTCCTCCCTTTCTCTCTCTTCTGCCCAATCACAGGCCTTTTATAAACCAATGAATTTAAATTGTGGAGCAAGATTCAAATAACAAAGGCTGGTATATGAGGGATTTGTTGTCTTTGGGGTACAGCATTTAGCATTTCAATACATAGCACCAGACAAACCCACAGAGGGTGGGCAGCCATCCAGGCAAGGCATGGCCAGCAGTTTTCACAGAGGATGGGCAGCTATGACTCTCCCCCAGAGTAAGCTGTGTTCATCTCCCTCCAGCAGGAAATATGCAGGTAATGGATATTGTTCACCTAGCCTGGGGTTAACACAGCAGATAGGTGTGGCTGAGAAAGGGACAATGACAGTAGCTACAGCAACCAAGGTTGCCACCCACTGAGCTTGCTACACAGGAGGAAATAGCAGTGACAACAGCCTACAGCCTGTCAGGGCAGGACATGACCACAGGGCCTGGCCTGCTGTTAAACAATCCTAACCAAACCTCTCAGGAGTGGAGAGAGCCAGGCAGCCCCATCCCTAGAGCAGTGGTCTCAGCCTTCCTAATGCTGTGCCCCTTTAATACAGTTCCTCAGGTTGTGCTGACCTCCTTCTATACATCATCATTGCTACTTCATAACTGTAATTTTGCTACTGTTATGAATCATAACGTAAATATCTGTGTTTCTGATGACTCCTGTGAAAGGGTCCTTCTACCCGAAAGCAGTGGCAACCCACATGTTGAGAGCTGCTGCCCCCGAGGAAGCAGGCTGGTTCGCAGGAAAGGCTATGGAGCATGGAGAGTCCACTAGTGTAATGCCTGCCATCCGGGCCACTGAACCAGCACTGCTCTTTAGAAGAAATAACTGACACAGGCAATAGAAGCTTTCGGGCTCCTTGGGCCTGGCTAACCTTTAGCATCGTCCTTAGGTGCTCCCTTCTGAGCTCAACTGAGCCTTGGCCTGGAACCCACAGCAATGAGCCCACAGAGACCTGTAAGAAGGCTTCATCAAATGAGGGTCTTAATGCTAATCTCTGAGTATCTTAGAAACAGTTCTTAAAGGTCTTGACATGAAAGACAACAGGGTTGTCCCAAAGCCATATGCTTTCATATCAGTCCCCAGGGTAGGCTACCTCCCTACAAGTTGTTAGTAGTAAACCTCTGTGGCCCCACAAATTATAAAAGTTATTTGACCGCTGCTGTTGGCTGCAGGCCATAACTAGAGTAATATCCCATCACTTAAAATGTTAGATCACATCTTTAATCCCAGCACTCCAGAGGCAGAGGCAATTGGATCTCCGAGTTGGAGGCCAGCCTGGTCTAAAGGAGTTGTTTTAGGACAGGGCTGGAGAGATGGCTTAGCGGGTAAGAGCACCAGTTTCTCTTCCGGAGTTCCTGAGTTCAATTCCCAGCAAACACGTGATGGCTCACAACCATCTATAATGAGATCTGATGCCCTCTTCTAGTGTGTCTGAAGACAGCCACAGTGTACTCATATAAATAAAATAATCTTTAAAAACAAAACCCAATGGAGAGAATTCACATATGCTACTCCAAGTCAAGATAAAAATCCTGTAACTGGGGAGTGATGGCAATCAAAGTGCTGTTGTTTGGTTAATGGGTGTGATGAACCTGCCAATCTGCCCACTGATTATTCTTGCATACAGCCATAGATCAATATCAGCCCCAATCTGTTAGGGAAGGAAACTTCCTTTGGAAATGATGGGTTTAATTTTGGAGGTAGGAAGTGGTTTTTCCAGACAGTTTCTTTGCCTGCCCCGGCCCCTGCTTGTGCCCATACCCGTGACCCGTGACCCTTGACCCGTGACCCTCACCCTGCCCCTTGATTGCTGGGACTAAAGGCATACACTACTACCATTTGGCCAAAATGATGGCTTCTGGGAACAAATGACCACTGTGGTAGCACAGTGACTGGTGTTTCACCAAAGATGGACATCTAAGTCACTTCCCTCCAAGGCTCAGGGAACCTTGTGCTGCAAGAGGGAGCAGACAGAGTGGAAGAGAGGGGAGTGAAAGGGAGTGTTGTGTAGCAGTTTTCTCTGAGTTCAAACAGTCCATCCTGGAGGGAAAGAGAGGCTCAGGATTTGAGATTTAAACAACTTTAGATCCTGGAGAGCTGAAATTTAGAAGATTTACCAGGCTCTTTCCAAGGATGTAAAGACCAGGACTGACCAGGAAGGACTCTGTAGCATGGTGAGTCCCCTTCAGTCCTGCAGAGAGCTCCAGGGATCCACCTTCCTGAGCTGTTACCCTCACTGGGGTGGTCTCTGATGCTGCAGCCTTTAAGTGTGCACTCCTGTAATTAGCCCCTCACCCACAGTCCTTTACATTACTTCAATCTGATTCAACAGATTGGACATGGTGGTATCTCTGATCTGTTTTTAGTTTACTATATGGGATGAGTAGATATCTGTTCTCATCTCCCCAGAAACGATGTGACACAGCAGTGTGTGTGTGTAAGGGGGGAGCAGGCTTAGACTTTTCAAAACCCACTTTAATCAGGATTCTTAAGTGACTTAACCTCTCTCCAGCCTGCCACCCACCAGAGGTAAGGAAAGGTTAATAGGACAAGGAGGATGTGGACCTGCTTAGAAACAGATCTCTGGGACCATTCCAGTCTTAGTTGTCAGGAGAGCAGCAGTTCAGTTCACACCAGTCAGAGTCAGCAGTGGTAGCTCACAACATCATTCACAACTCTGCAATGGCAGTTCAGTCCAGAAGAAACCCCAAGGCTCTGCCAATTGACCCGAGTCCACAGAAGTGGCCAGAAGCAGGTGGAGAATCAGAAGTTCTTTGGTGCATTTCTCTATGTGACGTCATGATAAATAATGATCAGCAATGAAGAAAGGTGAATCAGTGCCACAGGATTGTCAGCAAAACTGAACAAAGACCAGCAAAGAGTGGCAAGGCGAACCAATGCCACAGCATAGTCCACTGTCAGTTGGGTGATACCTATACCCTTTCCAAAGATCAAGTGTTCTCTCAAGGGTCTGCTCTAGCAAAACATCACATGCCCCCACACTTCCAGGCAACTTCCAGAACAACACAGTGTGAATGTTCTCAGTAAAACATCCTCCCATGTGTCTGCCTCAGCCATATATTCTCTCATAAGATTGTTTCCAGAAAAACATCACATGACACAACTGAGTCTCCAAAGACACCAATAATTTCTACTTCCTCTGTGTGTGTGTGAGAGAGAGAGAGACAGACAGACAGACAGACAGAGACAGAGACAGAGAGATCATCATTACTTTCACTGTAACCATGTCAGCCTAGCATGTTGTCACCATAACTCTTCTCTGGGTCAGCACATCAGTCCCCAGAGCCGTGGGGAGAGAACATCAAACTTAGAAGCCAACATGAAGGTTTCACTTCTTTATAGTAACAAAACAGCTGATGTAACACACACTGAACAATCTTTGTTGTTTCTACCTCCTTTGAAAAACTTTGAAATTTTTGAGCAACTTGGAGCATCTGCCCCATTCCAGCCATATTCTGTTATCCAGAGGCTCACATGCATCCCTGTGCCATGACTTCCAGGTAGACACCCTTAGTGACAACTATACTTGGATGTCTCAAAGACACAGCAAAGGGGATTTCCATATTACAACCCCCAAATCTGCTGTTTCCCTCAAGGGTAAACTCTGTCTCGGTCTTCCTTCTGACATCTCTCTCACTCACTCCAGTTCTGCCTTCTTTTCTCCAGTGACCTCAGGGCCCTTGCACACACAATTCCACAATAGGAAACCAGCTGCCCAGACATACCCCTTAAAAATATACATTGAATATTTTGATAATTGAGATTTTTCACATATGCACACCATGTATTTAATCATATCTACCCATCCCCTACAACTCTCCTTGACTTTTCCTCACGTCCCTCCCAACTTCATGTCCTCTTCCCTTTAATAAACACTAAGTGCAATCACTGCTGTCCATAAACACACACCTCAGCTCACCTCTCCCCTCCTCTGGGTTCTCTGAGGCCCTTTCTCCCCACCCCAACAACTCAGGCTCTCACATTAGCAAAGTCTGAAATCTTCCCCAGCATTCACTGTCATCTAAAACTCTAATACATGCACAGAGCATCTGAATGTCTTTTCCCCCTTGTGCTTGACCTTAGCAAAGAGGCAGGCAAAGCTGGAGTCTTGCCTGGACCTGTGGTGGCAGCATCTAATAGTCCTGGCCAGGGATGGCTCTCAAAATCAGTTGTTAAAAAAAGTGAGAAGAGTTATAGGAACAGGGAAGTGGATCCTCACACACATTTAAAGCTAAGACAGCACATAAATAAACTTAATACTTGTACCCCACTTCCCAGTTGGGCGTGGAACTCACCCTGGGGACTGGAGTCATCTCCCTGTCTCAGTGCCACCCACTGTCATTCCAGGTTTCAGTCTGTCGACCCACCTACTCTTTGCCCTGAATTCTATAGCTCTTGCAGGTGGCAAAGAAGCTGACCAGGAACCCAGCGGGTGGCAAACACGGTTTTTCCTTAACCTGGGTTGGTGGGCGGGGCATCCCTGAGGTTAAGCCACCCAGCCAGGTACTCCAGCTTTCAGTAGAGAGCCAGACTGGCCAGGAGGATGGCTAAATTCAGGCTGAGAGTATCCACCGGGGAGGCCTGTGGAGCTGGCACATGGGACAAAGTGTCTGTCAGCATCGTGGGAACCCACGGAGAGAGCCCCTTAGTACCTCTGGACCATCTGGGCAAGGAGTTCAACGCTGGTGCTGTGAGTTTTGGGGGAGCAGGCAATGGTGACTGTGGGGAAGGTAGCCAGAGGATTGTCCTCAGCATACTAAACAGCCTTTCCTAGGAAGAAGACTTCGAGGTGACACTCCCCCACGACGTTGGCGCTGTACTGATGCTGCGAGTACACAAGGCACCCCCGGAGGCGCCCCTCCCTCTGCTGTCTCTCCCTCCTGATGCCTGGTTCTGCTGCTGGTTCCAGCTGGAGTGGCTACCTGGGGCTGCACTTCGCTTCCCCTGTTATCAGTGGCTGGAAGGGGCAGGGGAGCTGGTGCTGAGAGAGGGAGCAGGTGAGGGGGTGGGGGCTGGAACTGGCTGAGGCTGCGGGAGGCGCACAGCAGGGTAAGGTACCTAGGCTTGGAGAGTGGAGAGGTGAACTGGTGTGGACACCAGGAAGGGGCAGAAGAAGAAGGAGGGGGCTGGCAGAAGCAGAGGTGATGGCAGTCAGCTTGCAATGGAAGAAATGTACGCGGGGTGAGGGGACTGGAGGATAGACAGTAGCCAGAGGGAGAATGTCTGAAGCCAGCGATCAGGAGAGTATCTTTTCCATCCACCCCCACCTCCACCCCGGTAGCCAAGGTGTCCTGGCAAGACCACCACCCTGTACTGCAGGATCAGCGCCAGAAGGAGCTGGAGACCAGGCAGAAGATGTACAGGTGAGGAGGGAGATAGTGACCCCTGCCGGAGGACTCACTAATGGGATGGGAAGCAGCCAAATCAAGGACTAACCCCAGGGACAGCAGTGTTAGCATAGCAGATTTGCAGGACCTCTGTCTCTGTCCTGGGCGCTGAGCAGAGAGACTTGCATCTTACCAAGCCTTTCAGCTGACTCTGCCACTCACTGAAGTTTGAAACCCCCTGCTGAAACAACCCTGCCCTGAGACTTATGCCTTCTCCAGCTCACTCTGTGGTGGTGTTGCTTTTGCCTCTCCTTTTATCTCACTGGAGGGGTTGTTGCTTTCCCCCATAAATAGAGGCAGAACTCAGGGCATCTAAGGGGGACCTTGAAACATCCCTAGGCCACAGAGACACTCTCAGACAGGGGTGCCTTCTCTTCTGCCTTGCCTGCTCAGCATTGAGAGTCAGAGCAGAGAGCTTCCTACATGCTGAGCTCACAGGGGTAAAGTCAGCAACTGTACTCAGATGGACATTTTCAAAACCGCCTGGTGCCCTTAGTCTTGGTTGCTTTCCAAATCCTGGGCCCCCTGCTTTTGCCCTAGGTCTCTGGACACTGAGCAAGCACAGGCTCCTTTGGTTCCTGGTGATTTAATTTCTGTCATGAAAGCCATGACACTAAATCTCACAGCAGCAGACAGAGGAGAGGGGCAGGTGTTGAAATCTATGTCCTTGGTGATGCAGGGCCAGTCTAGATCCTAAGAAAAGGAGCTGGGAGGTCTTCTCTCTTTGATTGTGTTTTCTTCTCAGTTTGAATTGTTAGGAAAACAAAAGAGAATGATTAAGAATGGGGTTGGTAAGACCTGGGAGTCTAATTCTGCATTCAGGGCTGTGGGCTTCTTCTTCAGCACTGTGTTTAATATAAAAGACAAAAGTAGGGCTCTGTCTGTAGCCTAGTGGGTAGAGCATGTAACCAGTAAATCCTTAAAGATGATCACGAGCACCACATGTACCAGATCGCATAAGACATACCTATAATCTCATCATTTTTGAGATGGAGGCAGGGGGATCGGGAATTCAAGATCACCAATAGCTGTGAAGTGAACTGGAGGCTCAGTTTAGTTGAGACCCAGCCCCCCCCCACCACCAAGAAAATAAAAGCACTCAAAACATGAATGCTAAGCCCTGCCTAAATGTGTGTGGTTAGCATTGTTCCCTGTCTGTTCTCTCTGCCTGGACCCTCTGCAGTTATGATTAAAGTGAGACTTCAGACTCCAGCACTGGCATCTTCTGGGTGCCAGTCAGGGAAGGCAAGCACTCAGGCCCTCCTCATACCTACTAAGTGAGAATCTGCCTCCTACCAAGATTCCCCAGATGAAGCCAGCGCTGGGTTGCTTGAGACAAAGAGTTTGGCCACCATCTGGTGGCAGGACACTTAAATTGCAAACTGTCCTTTGACATCAAAGGCTCAAATATAAAACATGTTTCATTACTAAATTGTTTGTTGGATACTGGTTATTGAATCTAAGTCCGTTGCATTCTGAGTGAACACACATTGCTGATTTATATCCCTGGCCCTCTTAATTTTATTATTTTCATTATTTTTTTTTAAAAATGTGTGCCAGGCAGTGGTGCTTTAATCCCCAGCACTCTGGAGGCAAGAGGTAGACTAATCTCTGAGTCTGAGACTAGCCTGGTCTACTGAGCCAGTTCCAGGATAGCCAGGGCTACAAAAAGAAACCCTGTCTCAAAAATCCAAAACAAAACCACAGAAAAAGAAACCACCCTGTAATTATATTTTTTTAAATTGTGTGTCTGCATGTACACAATCATGGTTTGCATGTGGAGGTCAAATACATGTTAGGCTTGATGATGGGCAGTAACTTTTTAATGTTTATGTTTTACTTTTTTTAGTTTTATTTTTTAAGAGTATATTTTATACACAAGAGCTCTATTTGTATATATACTTGCATGCCAAAAGAGGGCATTAGATCCCATTACAGATGGTCATGAGCCACCATGTGGCTGCTGGGAATTGAACTCAGGACCTCTAGAAGAGCAGACAGTGCTCTAACCACGGAGCCATCTCTCCAGTCCTTTAGGTTTACTTTTTATACTGGAGATTGAACCAAGGGCCTTGTGCATCCCAGGCAGGTGCTCTACTGCTGAGCCATGTTCCCAGCCTTTTAAAATTTGTTTTGATTAGAAAAAGGGTCTAACTGTGTTGGCCTCAACTCTAAAAGGCTATTTTTTAAATGACACAAGCACCAAATGTTAAGTTCCTTCCTTCCCTCCCTCCTTCCCCTCTGCTTTTCTGGATTCCCACTCTTCCTAGGTCCCAGACCCAACATTCACATGCTTAAGACACCCCAGGGCTTTGGCTCAGCTCCAACCTCAAATTCCTCCAGTTGACCCTAGTTGGGTCAGGTGCTTAGAAGTCTCCCTGTGGGGACATGTAGCTTCCACCAACCCAGTGAGCACAGGGGAAGGGAGGGTCTCAGGAAAGCCCCTGCTGGCAGAAGGAGCTAGCTGTGGCCAGGGTCCCCTGGGGCAGGGATTCTTCTGTCTCAATCGAGGGCTCCTAAGGCTGCTGCTGCTGATTCACCTGTCCCCCTTCCAGCTGGAAGACATACATCGAAGGCTGGCCTCACTGCCTTGACCACGAGACTGTGAAAGACTTGGACCTCAACATCAAGTATTCTGCGATGAAAAACGCCAAATTCTTCTTTAAAGCCCACTCTGCGTGAGTGTCTTAGTCGGGGTTTCTATTCCTGCATAAAACATCATGACCAAGAAGTAAGTTGGGGAGGAAAGGGTGTATTCAGCTTACACTTTCAACATTGCTGTTCATCACCAACACAAGTCAGGACTGAAAATCAAGCAGGTCACTAAGCAGGAGCTGATGCAGAGGCCAAGGAGGGATGTTACTTACCGACTTGCTTCCCCTGGCTTGCTCAGCTTGCTTTCTTATAGAACCCAGGACTACCAGCCCAGGGATGACATCACCTGCAATGGGCCTTCTTATTTTTGATCACTAATTGAGAAAATGCCTTACAGCTGGCTCTCATGGAGGCATTTTCTCAAGGCAGGCTTCTTTCTCTAGGATAACTCCAGCTTGTGTCAAGTTGACACACAAAACCAGCCAGTGCAATTGACCCCTTGTCAACTTGACACACAAACACATCACTAGTAAGCCTCAACACTTACTTTCTTATTCATCCCCATGATCTAAATAACTTTAAAATCCCACAGTGTTTAAAATTTTTTACATATTAAAATTTCAAACCCTTTAAAATATCCAATATCTTTTAAAATTCCAAGTCTTTTTACAATTTAAACTCTCTTAACTGTGGGCGCACTAAAACACTTCCTTCCTTCCAGAGGCAAAAATATCAGGGCACAGTCTCAATCTAAAGTAAAATCAAACTCCAACCATCTAATGTCTCAGAACCACTCACAATCTTCTGGGCTACTCCAAGGTCTTGGGTCACTTCTCCAGCTCTGTCCTTTGTAGCACACACCTTGTCTTCTAGGCTCCAACTGTTTGTACTCCACTGCTGCTGCTGTTCTTGGTGGTCATCTCATGGTACTGGCATCTCCAAAACACTGGGGTCTTCTGCTGCAACTAGGCTTCATCAATATCCTCTCATAAGCCCTCTTCATGAAGCCAAGCCTCAACTCCTTTGCATGACTCCTTCAGTCCTGGACCATCAACTGCAAATGAGGCTGCACCTTCACCAATGGCCTTCCATGGCCTCTCACAGTGCCAAGCCTCAGCTGTTCTTCATGACCCCTTCATGCCTTCAAAACCAGTACCACCTGGGTGACTCTTACATATTACCAAGTCCAGCCGCAGCACAAAGTACAACCTTGGCTATCTCTGGAAGACAACCTTTGTGCTTTCAGAAAACACTTCCCAGAAGATTTCACCTGAGTGATGCTGGTCTCTTGTTTTTGGTTTTTTCGAGACAGGGTTTCTCTGTGTAGTCTTGGCTGTCCTGAAACTCACTCTGTAGACCAGGCTGGCCTCGAACCCCGAAATCCACCTGTCTCTGCCTCCCAAGTGCTGGGATTAAGGGTGTGCGCCACCACTGCCTGGCTGCTGGTCTCTTGTTAATCATTACTAATTTCTTAGGTCCAGCTAACCAGCATCTACAGTTCCAATAATGCAAAGGTTTCACATTAGTAGTTCTAGAATCTTGTTAATCACAGCTGATTCTTCAGCCCCAGCTAACCAAAACCACAGAAATCTTCACAGTCAAAATAGCAAGAGCCCTGATAAGAGTCTTTAATCTTCCCTCTGAAATCTCACAAGCCAGGTGTCCATCTTCTGCACTGTTCTCAACATTATCTTCCAAGCTCCTACAGAACATCCCACAGAGCTCTTAACATCCCAATGACTCTTCTAGCACAAAGTTAAAAAGTTCTTCCACAATCCTCCCCAAAACATGGTGAGGTTGCCACAGGAACATCTCATTCCTGGTACCAATTTCTCTTAGGGTTTCTATGCCTGCACAAACAGCATGACCAAGAAGCAAGTTGGGGAGCAAAGGGTTTATTCAGCTTACACAGTGAGGATGCCTCCCTGTCATTGCCCACAGTCCTACACTCTCTCTTCTCCTCAGTTCCTTACTTCACTTATAGAATTCACTCAGCCCTGCCTAAGGAATAGTGTCCTGTCCTACAGGACAGTGGCTACCTTGGGGCACTGACTACCTCAGAGAGATAGAGGAGGGTCTCCTGGGGCCTAGTACCTTATCTCATACTTCACATCTTCCATCAGGATTGCAGAGCTGAAATTCAAAGGGCTCCTGGACCGCACGGGACTCTGGAGGAGTCTGAGGGAGATGAGAAGGATGTTTAACTTCCATAAGACTCCAGCAGCAGGTGAGCCACTGTGGCCAGGATACTAAGTTCTCTCTGGGATATCAGTTCCCATCTCTGCCAGGAGGCTCGAACAAAATCCATTAAGTAGTTAACTATGAGCAACAATTCACCTTGTGACTTCAGCCAGGCTCCTTGCCCTTCCTTCTAGACTTAGTTCCCCTAGACACAAAAGAGGTGATAGGCAGAGGGAACCCTTGACCTAGTCCATCTGTTATCCATAAACTATGGTCGGGGCTGTGGACTCAGGCCTCACAGTGAAATCAGGATGTGGTTTTGAATAAGACTTAAAATCATATCATTACTGTTCCTTGGCTTGTTCACTTCAGAATTAGGTGACAGAGGTACCCACCCTAGTATTCAGCATATCCCGGGAAGCTCTAACAGGGGTTCAGTGGGTGTTAACACTGAGGATGAGTTATAGGGCCAAAAAATTCTTTAAGGATTGAGAACAGGAAAGATGAAGGTCATGAAGACAGAAGAATGGGGCTTTCCTAAGGACAGTCTGGGGCTAGGGGATAGGGGCTAGCCACCAGCTGGGAATGATTCTAAATGTGCTCGGTGGGGGAGGGGGTTGGAGGCAAAAGGCCTGCAGGATTATCAGCCATGGGGCTCTAGCTAAGGACAGCAGTTGGTAGCCTCATCAAGGCTGTGGCTATGTAGGGATGAAGTGGACAGATGGGCAGAGAGACCACGGATGGAGAGGAGAAGGAATTTGCTACCGAGGGAGATTCTAGGCTCTGCCATGAACAGTCAGCTGGACAACTTGCCATTCTATGGGATGGCAGGAAGGAAGCAGAGGCTGACCTAGAGAAGACCCCACAGTTATCTTGCATTTGAGGCTAGTGAGCCACACAGGCTAGCATCAGATGGCATGATAGTATAGACAGCATGATGATGGGCTGAGATGAAGATTTGATCTTTGGTAACCAAATCCAACGGGTCAGGGGAGGTAGCTCTCAGAAATGAATAGGTACCCAGTAGGGACAAAACACAATTCCCTCATGCAAGTAAGGAGGAGACCTGTGGGAGCCTCTGTGACTGGTCCCCTCTTCCCTTTCCCTTCCCCCTCTGCAGAGTATGTGTTTGCACACTGGCAGGAAGATGCCTTCTTCGCCTCCCAGTTCCTAAATGGCCTCAACCCAGTCCTGATTCGCCGCTGCCACAGCCTCCCAAAGAACTTCCCTGTCACTGATGAAATGGTGGCCCCAGTGCTAGGCCCTGGGACCAGTCTGCAGGCTGAGTTGGAGGTAGGTGGAGCCCAGACTGTAAGCTCTGTAAACCCTACCCTAGATTCTTCAGGCCCATCCCCCTACTTGAGACAGAGTGGTCAACTATGCTTTGCATGCCAAGAACCAACTCTCAGAATGCACTTCTGGGTAACCCTGGGTCTTCTTCCTGCTACCTGCCCTTGCTTCAGGAAGCCAGGTGCAGTCATGGCTCCCTTTTCTCCTGCAGAAGGGCTCCCTGTTCTTGGTGGACCATGGCATTCTTTCTGGAGTCCAAACCAATGTCATCAATGGAAAGCCTCAGTTCTCTGCAGCCCCAATGACCCTATTATACCAGAGCTCAGGGTCCGGACCCCTGCTCCCCATCGCCGTCCAGGTCTGTAAGAAGGCAGGGGACAGGGGCAATGGCAAAGTACAGGGTACCACTGAGTGGTTGACAGATACTGACACTGGCTGCCTCCCTGCTGGCCTTGCCCACCAGCTCAAACAGACTCCTGGGCCAGACAACCCCATCTTCCTGCCCAGCGATGACAAGTGGGACTGGCTACTGGCCAAGACCTGGGTGCGCAATGCTGAGTTTTCCATCCATGAGCCTGTCACGCATCTTCTGCAGGCCCACCTGATTCCAGAAGTGTTTGCCTTGGCCACACTGCGCCAGCTGCCCCAATGTCACCCTCTCTTCAAGGTCAGTGGCTCAACAAGTTGGCTCAAGCCAGACATGGTAGCACACACCTTTTAATCCTAGCATTTGGAGGGCTGAGGCAGAAGGATCACAATGACTCTGGGACCTACCTGGTCTACATAGCACAATTCCAGGAGAGCCAGGGATACTACACAGAGACCCTTTCTCAAAACACGTAAGGTGTCATTCATATATATATATATATATATTCTCCAATCCCATAGATTGCTTGGATTTTGCCGTGTGTCCTGTGGTGCCTCTTCTAAGTGGCCTTTGCTCAGTTGGCCTTATCCTCCCAGGCTTGGATGCAGGGCTCCCATTCTGACAGAAGAACACAGAGTAAGGCCATATCCAGGGCCCAAGAGAATGTCTAAGCATGCATAAATCAGAGAGTGTAAGGCTCCCTGGGAGGGGAAGCCCTGCCTTCTCAGAGAAATGTTAGCTTGGTGGAAGTAACAAATGCGACACTCCATCCTCAAGTCCTCCCTTTCTCTCTCTTCTGCCCAATCACAGGCCTTTTATAAACCAATGAATTTAAATTGTGGAGCAAGATTCAAATAACAAAGGCTGGTATATGAGGGATTTGTTGTCTTTGGGGTACAGCATTTAGCATTTCAATACATAGCACCAGACAAACCCACAGAGGGTGGGCAGCCATCCAGGCAAGGCATGGCCAGCAGTTTTCACAGAGGATGGGCAGCTATGACTCTCCCCCAGAGTAAGCTGTGTTCATCTCCCTCCAGCAGGAAATATGCAGGTAATGGATATTGTTCACCTAGCCTGGGGTTAACACAGCAGATAGGTGTGGCTGAGAAAGGGACAATGACAGTAGCTACAGCAACCAAGGTTGCCACCCACTGAGCTTGCTACACAGGAGGAAATAGCAGTGACAACAGCCTACAGCCTGTCAGGGCAGGACATGACCACAGGGCCTGGCCTGCTGTTAAACAATCCTAACCAAACCTCTCAGGAGTGGAGAGAGCCAGGCAGCCCCATCCCTAGAGCAGTGGTCTCAGCCTTCCTAATGCTGTGCCCCTTTAATACAGTTCCTCAGGTTGTGCTGACCTCCTTCTATACATCATCATTGCTACTTCATAACTGTAATTTTGCTACTGTTATGAATCATAACGTAAATATCTGTGTTTCTGATGACTCCTGTGAAAGGGTCCTTCTACCCGAAAGCAGTGGCAACCCACATGTTGAGAGCTGCTGCCCCCGAGGAAGCAGGCTGGTTCGCAGGAAAGGCTATGGAGCATGGAGAGTCCACTAGTGTAATGCCTGCCATCCGGGCCACTGAACCAGCACTGCTCTTTAGAAGAAATAACTGACACAGGCAATAGAAGCTTTCGGGCTCCTTGGGCCTGGCTAACCTTTAGCATCGTCCTTAGGTGCTCCCTTCTGAGCTCAACTGAGCCTTGGCCTGGAACCCACAGCAATGAGCCCACAGAGACCTGTAAGAAGGCTTCATCAAATGAGGGTCTTAATGCTAATCTCTGAGTATCTTAGAAACAGTTCTTAAAGGTCTTGACATGAAAGACAACAGGGTTGTCCCAAAGCCATATGCTTTCATATCAGTCCCCAGGGTAGGCTACCTCCCTACAAGTTGTTAGTAGTAAACCTCTGTGGCCCCACAAATTATAAAAGTTATTTGACCGCTGCTGTTGGCTGCAGGCCATAACTAGAGTAATATCCCATCACTTAAAATGTTAGATCACATCTTTAATCCCAGCACTCCAGAGGCAGAGGCAATTGGATCTCCGAGTTGGAGGCCAGCCTGGTCTAAAGGAGTTGTTTTAGGACAGGGCTGGAGAGATGGCTTAGCGGGTAAGAGCACCAGTTTCTCTTCCGGAGTTCCTGAGTTCAATTCCCAGCAAACACGTGGTGGCTCACAACCATCTATAATGAGATCTGATGCCCTCTTCTAGTGTGTCTGAAGACAGCCACAGTGTACTCATATAAATAAAATAATCTTTAAAAACAAAACCCAATGGAGAGAATTCACATATGCTACTCCAAGTCAAGATAAAAATCCTGTAACTGGGGAGTGATGGCAATCAAAGTGCTGTTGTTTGGTTAATGGGTGTGATGAACCTGCCAATCTGCCCACTGATTATTCTTGCATACAGCCATAGATCAATATCAGCCCCAATCTGTTAGGGAAGGAAACTTCCTTTGGAAATGATGGGTTTAATTTTGGAGGTAGGAAGTGGTTTTTTCCAGACAGTTTCTTTGCCTGCCCCGGCCCCTGCTTGTGCCCATACCCGTGACCCATGACCCGTGACCCTTGACCCGTGACCCTCACCCTGCCCCTTGATTGCTGGGACTAAAGGCATACACTACTACCATTTGGCCAAAATGATGGCTTCTGGGAACAAATGACCACTGTGGTAGCACAGTGACTGGTGTTTCACCAAAGATGGACATCTAAGTCACTTCCCTCCAAGGCTCAGGGAACCTTGTGCTGCAAGAGGGAGCAGACAGAGTGGAAGAGAGGGGAGTGGGAGGGAGTGTTGTGTAGCAGTTTTCTCTGAGTTCAAACAGTCCATCCTGGAGGGAAAGAGAGGCTGAGGATTTGAGATTTAAACAACTTTAGATCCTGGAGAGCTGAAATTTAGAAGATTTACCAGGCTCTTTCCAAGGATGTAAAGACCAGGACTGACCAGGAAGGACTCTGTAGCATGGTGAGTCCCCTTCAGTCCTGCAGAGAGCTCCAGGGATCCACCTTCCTGAGCTGTTACCCTCACTGGGGTGGTCTCTGATGCTGCAGCCTTTAAGTGTGCACTCCTGTAATTAGCCCCTCACCCACAGTCCTTTACATTACTTCAATCTGATTCAACAGATTGGACATGGTGGTATCTCTGATCTCTGATCTGTTTTTAGTTCACTATATGGGATGAGTAGATATCTGTTCTCATCTCCCTAGAAACGATGTGACACAGCAGTGTGTGTGTGTAAGGGGGGAGCAGGCTTAGACTTTTCAAAACCCACTTTAATCAGGATTCTTAAGTGACTTAACCTCTCTCCAGCCTGCCACCCACCAGAGGTAAGGAAAGGTTAATAGGACAAGGAGGATGTGGACCTGCTTAGAAACAGATCTCTGGGACCATTCCAGTCTTAGTTGTCAGGAGAGCAGCAGTTCAGTTCACACCAGTCAGAGTCAGCAGTGGTAGCTCACAACATCATTCACAACTCTGCAATGGCAGTTCAGTCCAGAAGAAACCCCAAGGCTCTGCCAATTGACCCGAGTCCACAGAAGTGGCCAGAAGCAGGTGGAGAATCAGAAGTTCTTTGGTGCATTTCTCTATGTGACGTCATGATAAATAATGATCAGCAATGAAGGAAGGTGAATCAGTGCCACAGGATTGTCAGCAAAACTGAACAAAGACCAGCAAAGAGTGGCAAGGCGAACCAATGCCACAGCATAGTCCACTGTCAGTTGGGTGATACCTATACCCTTTCCAAAGATCAAGTGTTCTCTCAAGGGTCTGCTCTAGCAAAACATCACGTGCCCCCACACTTCCAGGCAACTTCCAGAACAACACAGTGTGGATGTTCTCAGTAAAACATCCTCCCATGTGTCTGCCTCAGCCATATATTCTCTCATAAGATTGTTTCCAGAAAAACATCACATGACACAACTGAGTCTCCAAAGACACCAATAATTTCTACTTCCTCTGTGTGTGTGTGAGAGAGAGAGAGACAGACAGACAGACAGACAGAGACAGAGACAGAGAGATCATCATTACTTTCACTGTAACCATGTCAGCCTAGCATGTTGTCACCATAACTCTTCTCTGGGTCAGCACATCAGTCCCCAGAGCCGTGGGGGGAGAACATCAAACTTAGAAGCCAACATGAAGGTTTCACTTCTTTATAGTAACAAAACAGCTGATGTAACACACACTGAACAATCTTTGTTGTTTCTACCTCCTTTGAAAAACTTTGAAATTTTTGAGCAACTTGGAGCATCTGCCCCATTCCAGCCATATTCTGTTATCCAGAGGCTCACATGCATCCCTGTGCCATGACTTCCAGGTAGACACCCTTAGTGACAACTATACTTGGATGTCTCAAAGACACAGCAAAGGGGATTTCCATATTACAACCCCCAAATCTGCTGTTTCCCTCAAGGGTAAACTCTGTCTCGGTCTTCCTTCTGACATCTCTCTCACTCACTCCAGTTCTGCCTTCTTTTCTCCAGTGACCTCAGGGCCCTTGCACACACAATTCCACAATAGGAAACCAGCTGCCCAGACATACCCCTTAAAAATATACATTGAATATTTTGATAATTGAGATTTTTCACATATGCACACCATGTATTTAATCATATCTACCCATCCCCTACAACTCTCCTTGACTTTTCCTCACGTCCCTCCCAACTTCATGTCCTCTTCCCTTTAATAAACACTAAGTGCAATCACTGCTGTCCATAAACACACACCTCAGCTCACCTCTCCCCTCCTCTGGGTTCTCTGAGGCCCTTTCTCCCCACCCCAACAACTCAGGCTCTCACATTAGCAAAGTCTGAAATCTTCCCCAGCATTCACTGTCATCTAAAACTCTAATACATGCACAGAGCATCTGAATGTCTTTTCCCCCTTGTGCTTGACCTTAGCAAAGAGGCAGGCAAAGCTGGAGTCTTGCCTGGACCTGTGGTGGCAGCATCTAATAGTCCTGGCCAGGGATGGCTCTCAAAATCAGTTGTTAAAAAAAGTGAGAAGAGTTATAGGAACAGGGAAGTGGATCCTCACACACATTTAAAGCTAAGACAGCACATAAATAAACTTAATACTTGTACCCCACTTCCCAGTTGGGCGTGGAACTCACCCTGGGGACTGGAGTCATCTCCCTGTCTCAGTGCCACCCACTGTCATTCCAGGTTTCAGTCTGTCGACCCACCTATTCTTTGCCCTGAATTCTATAGCTCTTGCAGGTGGCAAAGAAGCTGACCAGGAACCCAGCGGGTGGCAAACAGGGTTTTTCCTTAACCTGGGTTGGTGGGCGGGGCATCCCTGAGGTTAAGCCACCCAGCCAGGTACTCCAGCTTGCAGTAGAGAGCCAGACTGGCCAGGAGGATGGCTAAATTCAGGCTGAGAGTATCCACTGGCGAGGCCTGTGGAGCTGGCACATGGGACAAAGTGTCTGTCAGCATCGTGGGAACCCACGGAGAGAGCCCCTTAGTACCTCTGGACCATCTGGGCAAGGAGTTCAACGCTGGTGCTGTGAGTTTTGGGGGAGCAGGCAATGGTGACTGTGGGGAAGGTAGCCAGAGGATCGTCCTCAGCATACTAAACAGCCTTTCCTAGGAAGAAGACTTCGAGGTGACACTCCCCCACGACGTTGGCGCTGTACTGATGCTGCGAGTACACAAGGCACCCCCGGAGGCGCCCCTCCCTCTGCTGTCTCTCCCTCCTGATGCCTGGTTCTGCTGCTGGTTCCAGCTGGAGTGGCTACCTGGGGCTGCACTTCGCTTCCCCTGTTATCAGTGGCTGGAAGGGGCAGGGGAGCTGGTGCTGAGAGAGGGAGCAGGTGAGGGGGTGGGGGCTGGAACTGGCTGAGGCTGCGGGAGGCGCACAGCAGGGTAAGGTACCTAGGCTTGGGGAGTGGAGAGGTGAACTGGTGTGGACACCAGGAAGGGGCAGAAGAAGAAGGAGGGGGCTGGCAGAAGCAGAGGTGATGGCAGTCAGCTTGCAATGGAAGAAATGTACGCGGGGTGAGGGGACTGGAGGATAGACAGTAGCCAGAGGGAGAATGTCTGAAGCCAGCGATCAGGAGAGTATCTTTTCCATCCACCCCCACCTCCACCCCGGTAGCCAAGGTGTCCTGGCAAGACCACCACCCTGTACTGCAGGATCAGCGCCAGAAGGAGCTGGAGACCAGGCAGAAGATGTACAGGTGAGGAGGGAGATAGTGACCCCTGCCGGAGGACTCACTAATGGGATGGGAAGCAGCCAAATCAAGGACTAACCCCAGGGACAGCAGTGTTAGCATAGCAGATTTGCAGGACCTCTGTCTCTGTCCTGGGCGCTGAGCAGAGAGACTTGCATCTTACCAAGCCTTTCAGCTGACTCTGCCACTCACTGAAGTTTGAAACCCCCTGCTGAAACAACCCTGCCCTGAGACTTATGCCTTCTCCAGCTCACTCTGTGGTGGTGTTGCTTTTGCCTCTCCTTTTATCTCACTGGAGGGGTTGTTGCTTTCCCCCATAAATAGAGGCAGAACTCAGGGCATCTAAGGGGGACCTTGAAACATCCCTAGGCCACAGAGACACTCTCAGACAGGGGTGCCTTCTCTTCTGCCTTGCCTGCTCAGCATTGAGAGTCAGAGCAGAGAGCTTCCTACATGCTGAGCTCACAGGGGTAAAATCAGCAACTGTACTCAGATGGACATTTTCAAAACCGCCTGGTGCCCTTAGTCTTGGTTGCTTTCCAAATCCTGGGCCCCCTGCTTTTGCCCTAGGTCTCTGGACACTGAGCAAGCACAGGCTCCTTTGGTTCCTGGTGATTTGATTTCTGTCATGAAAGCCATGACACTAAATCTCACAGCAGCAGACAGAGGAGAGGGGCAGGTGTTGAAATCTATATCCTTGGTGATGCAGGACCAGTCTAGATCCTAAGAAAAGGAGCTGGGAGGTCTTCTCTCTTTGATTGTGTTTTCTTCTCAGTTTGAATTGTTAGGAAAACAAAAGAGAATGATTAAGAATGGGGTTGGTAAGACCTGGGAGTCTAATTCTGCATTCAGGGCTGTGGGCTTCTTCTTCAGCACTGTGTTTAATATAAAAGACAAAAGTAGGGCTCTGTCTGTAGCCTAGTGGGTAGAGCATGTAACCAATAAATCCTTAAAGATGATCACGAGCACCACATGTACCAGATCGCATAAGACATACCTATAATCTCATCATTTTTGAGATGGAGGCAGGGGGATCAGGAATTCAAGATCACCAATAGCTGTGAAGTGAACTGGAGGCTCAGTTTAGTTGAGACCCAGCCCCCCACCACCACCAAGAAAATAAAAGCACTCAAAACATGAATGCTAAGCCCTGCCTAAATGTGTGTGGTTAGCATTGTTCCCTGTCTGTTCTCTCTGCCTGGACCCTCTGCAGTTATGATTAAAGTGAGACTTCAGACTCCAGCACTGGCATCTTCTGGGTGCCAGTCAGGGAAGGCAAGCACTCAGGCCCTCCTCATACCTACTAAGTGAGAATCTGCCTCCTACCAAGATTCCCCAGATGAAGCCAGCGCTGGGTTGCTTGAGACAAAGAGTTTGGCCACCATCTGGTGGCAGGACACTTAAATTGCAAACTGTCCTTTGACATCAAAGGCTCAAATATAAAACATGTTTCATTACTAAATTGTTTGTTGGATACTGGTTATTGAATCTAAGTCCGTTGCATTCTGAGTGAACACACATTGCTGTTTTATATCCCTGGCCCTCTTAATTTTATTATTTTCATTATTTTTTTTTTAAAAATGTGTGCCAGGCAGTGGTGCTTTAATCCCCAGCACTCTGGAGGCAAGAGGTAGACTAATCTCTGAGTCTGAGACTAGCCTGGTCTACTGAGCCAGTTCCAGGATAGCCAGGGCTACAAAAAGAAACCCTGTCTCAAAAATCCAAAACAAAACCACAGAAAAAGAAACCACCCTGTAATTATATTTTTTTAAATTGTGTGTCTGCATGTACACAATCATGGTTTGCATGTGGAGGTCAAATACATGTTAGGCTTGATGATGGGCAGTAACTTTTTAATGTTTATGTTTTACTTTTTTTAGTTTTATTTTTTAAGAGTATATTTTATACACAAGAGCTCTATTTGTATATATACTTGCATGCCAAAAGAGGGCATTAGATCCCATTACAGATGGTCATGAGCCACCATGTGGCTGCTGGGAATTGAACTCAGGACCTCTAGAAGAGCAGACAGTGCTCTAACCACGGAGCCATCTCTCCAGTCCTTTAGGTTTACTTTTTATACTGGAGATTGAACCAAGGGCCTTGTGCATCCCAGGCAGGTGCTCTACTGCTGAGCCATGTTCCCAGCCTTTTAAAATTTGTTTTGATTAGAAAAAGGGTCTAACTGTGTTGGCCTCAACTCTAAAAGGCTATTTTTTAAATGACACAAGCACCAAATGTTAAGTTCCTTCCTTCCCTCCCTCCTTCCCCTCTGCTTTTCTGGATTCCCACTCTTCCTAGGTCCCAGACCCAACATTCACATACTTAAGACACCCCAGGGCTTTGGCTCAGCTCCAACCTCAAATTCCTCCAGTTGACCCTAGTTGGGTCAGGTGCTTAGAAGTCTCCCTGTGGGGACATGTAGCTTCCACCAACCCAGTGAGCACAGGGGAAGGGAGGGTCTCAGGAAAGCCCCTGCTGGCAGAAGGAGCTAGCTGTGGCCAGGGTCCCCTGGGGCAGGGATTCTTCTGTCTCAATCGAGGGCTCCTAAGGCTGCTGCTGCTGATTCACCTGTCCCCCTTCCAGCTGGAAGACATACATCGAAGGCTGGCCTCACTGCCTTGACCACGAGACTGTGAAAGACTTGGACCTCAACATCAAGTATTCTGCGATGAAAAACGCCAAATTCTTCTTTAAAGCCCACTCTGCGTGAGTGTCTTAGTCAGGGTTTCTATTCCTGCATAAAACATCATGACCAAGAAGTAAGTTGGGGAGGAAAGGGTGTATTCAGCTTACACTTTCAACATTGCTGTTCATCACCAACACAAGTCAGGACTGAAAATCAAGCAGGTCACTAAGCAGGAGCTGATGCAGAGGCCAAGGAGGGATGTTACTTACCGACTTGCTTCCCCTGGCTTGCTCAGCTTGCTTTCTTATAGAACCCAGGACTACCAGCCCAGGGATGACATCACCCGCAATGGGCCTTCTTATTTTTGATCACTAATTGAGAAAATGCCTTACAGCTGGCTCTCATGGAGGCATTTTCTCAAGGCAGGCTTCTTTCTCTAGGATAACTCCAGCTTGTGTCAAGTTGACACACAAAACCAGCCAGTGCAATTGACCCCTTGTCAACTTGACACACAAACACATCACTAGTAAGCCTCAACACTTACTTTCTTATTCATCCCCATGATCTAAATAACTTTAAAATCCCACAGTGTTTAAAATTTTTTACATATTAAAATTTCAAACCCTTTAAAATATCCAATATCTTTTAAAATTCCAAGTCTTTTTACAATTTAAACTCTCTTAACTGTGGGCGCACTAAAACACTTCCTTCCTTCCAGAGGCAAAAATATCAGGGCACAGTCTCAATCTAAAGTAAAATCAAACTCCAACCATCTAATGTCTCAGAACCACTCACAATCTTCTGGGCTACTCCAAGGTCTTGGGTCACTTCTCCAGCTCTGTCCTTTGTAGCACACACCTTGTCTTCTAGGCTCCAACTGTTTGTACTCCACTGCTGCTGCTGTTCTTGGTGGTCATCTCATGGTACTGGCATCTCCAAAACACTGGGGTCTTCTGCTGCAACTAGGCTTCATCAATATCCTCTCATAAGCCCTCTTCATGAAGCCAAGCCTCAACTCCTTTGCATGACTCCTTCAGTCCTGGACCATCAACTGCAAATGAGGCTGCACCTTCACCAATGGCCTTCCATGGCCTCTCACAGTGCCAAGCCTCAGCTGTTCTTCATGACCCCTTCATGCCTTCAAAACCAGTACCACCTGGGTGACTCTTACATATTACCAAGTCCAGCTGCAGCACAAAGTACAACCTTGGCTATCTCTGGAAGACAACCTTTGTGCTTTCAGAAAACACTTCCCAGAAGATTTCACCTGAGTGATGCTGGTCTCTTGTTTTTGGTTTTTTCGAGACAGGGTTTCTCTGTGTAGTCTTGGCTGTCCTGAAACTCACTCTGTAGACCAGGCTGGCCTCGAACCCCGAAATCCACCTGTCTCTGCCTCCCAAGTGCTGGGATTAAGGGTGTGCGCCACCACTGCCTGGCTGCTGGTCTCTTGTTAATCATTACTAATTTCTTAGGTCCAGCTAACCAGCATCTACAGTTCCAATAATGCAAAGGTTTCGCATTAGTAGTTCTAGAATCTTGTTAATCACAGCTGATTCTTCAGCCCCAGCTAACCAAAACCACAGAAATCTTCACAGTCAAAATAGCAAGAGCCCTGATAAGAGTCTTTAATCTTCCCTCTGAAATCTCACAAGCCAGGTGTCCATCTTCTGCACTGTTCTCAACATTATCTTCCAAGCTCCTACAGAACATCCCACAGAGCTCTTAACATCCCAATGACTCTTCTAGCACAAAGTTACAAAGTTCTTCCACAATCCTCCCCAAAACATGGTGAGGTTGCCACAGGAACATCTCATTCCTGGTACCAATTTCTCTTAGGGTTTCTATGCCTGCACAAACAGCATGACCAAGAAGCAAGTTGGGGAGCAAAGGGTTTATTCAGCTTACACAGTGAGGATGCCTCCCTGTCATTGCCCACAGTCCTACACTCTCTCTTCTCCTCAGTTCCTTACTTCACTTATAGAATTCACTCAGCCCTGCCTAAGGAATAGTGTCCTGTCCTACAGGACAGTGGCTACCTTGGGGCACTGACTACCTCAGAGAGATAGAGGAGGGTCTCCTGGGGCCTAGTACCTTATCTCATACTTCACATCTTCCATCAGGATTGCAGAGCTGAAATTCAAAGGGCTCCTGGACCGCACGGGACTCTGGAGGAGTCTGAGGGAGATGAGAAGGATGTTTAACTTCCATAAGACTCCAGCAGCAGGTGAGCCACTGTGGCCAGGATCCTAAGTTCTCTCTGGGATATCAGTTCCCATCTCTGCCAGGAGGCTCGAACAAAATCCATTAAGTAGTTAACTGTGAGCAACAATTCACCTTGTGACTTCAGCCAAGCTCCTTGTCCTTCCTTCTAGACTTAGTTCCCCTAGACACAAAAGAGGTGATAGGCAGAGGGAACCCTTGACCTAGTCCATCTGTTATCCATAAACTATGGTCGGGGCTGTGGACTCAGGCCTCACAGTGAAATCACGATGTGGTTTTGAATAAGACTTAAAATCATATCATTACTGTTCCTTGGCTTGTTCACTTCAGAATTAGGTGACAGAGGTACCCACCCTAGTATTCAGCATATCCCGGGAAGCTCTAACAGGGGTTCAGTGGGTGTTAACACTGAGGATGAGTTATAGGGCCAAAAAATTCTTTAAGGATTGAGAACAGGAAAGATGAAGGTCATGAAGACAGAAGAATGGGGCTTTCCTAAGGACAGTCTGGGGCTAGGGGATAGGGGCTAGCCACCAGCTGGGAATGATTCTAAATGTGCTCGGTGGGGGAGGGGGTTGGAGGCAAAAGGCCTGCAGGATTATCAGCCATGGGGCTCTAGCTGAGGACAGCAGTTGGTAGCCTCATCAAGGCTGTGGCTATGTAGGGATGAAGTGGACAGATGGGCAGAGAGACCACGGATGGAGAGGAGAAGGAATTTGCTACCGAGGGAGATTCTAGGCTCTGCCATGAACAGTCAGCTGGACAACTTGCCATTCTATGGGATGGCAGGAAGGAAGCAGAGGCTGACCTAGAGAAGACCCCACAGTTATCTTGCATTTGAGGCTAGTGAGCCACACAGGCTAGCATCAGATGGCATGATAGTATAGACAGCATGATGATGGGCTGAGATGAAGATTTGATCTTTGGTAACCAAATCCAACGGGTCAGGGGAGGTAGCTCTCAGAAATGAATAGGTACCCAGTAGGGACAAAACACAATTCCCTCATGCAAGTAAGGAGGAGACCTGTGGGAGCCTCTGTGACTGGTCCCCTCTTCCCTTTCCCTTCCCCCTCTGCAGAGTATGTGTTTGCACACTGGCAGGAAGATGCCTTCTTCGCCTCCCAGTTCCTAAATGGCCTCAACCCAGTCCTGATTCGCCGCTGCCACAGCCTCCCAAAGAACTTCCCTGTCACTGATGAAATGGTGGCCCCAGTGCTAGGCCCTGGGGCCAGTCTGCAGGCTGAGTTGGAGGTAGGTGGAGCCCAGACTGTAAGCTCTGTAAACCCTACCCTAGATTCTTCAGGCCCATCCCCCTACTTGAGACAGAGTGGTCAACTATGCTTTGCATGCCAAGAACCAACTCTCAGAATGCACTTCTGGGTAACCCTGGGTCTTCTTCCTGCTACCTGCCCTTGCTTCAGGAAGCCAGGTGCAGTCATGGCTCCCTTTTCTCCTGCAGAAGGGCTCCCTGTTCTTGGTGGACCATGGCATTCTTTCTGGAGTCCAAACCAATGTCATCAATGGAAAGCCTCAGTTCTCTGCAGCCCCAATGACCCTATTATACCAGAGCTCAGGGTCCGGACCCCTGCTCCCCATCGCCGTCCAGGTCTGTAAGAAGGCAGGGGACAGGGGCAATGGCAAAGTACAGGGTACCACTGAGTGGTTGACAGATACTGACACTGGCTGCCTCCCTGCTGGCCTTGCCCACCAGCTCAAACAGACTCCTGGGCCAGACAACCCCATCTTCCTGCCCAGCGATGACAAGTGGGACTGGCTACTGGCCAAGACCTGGGTGCGCAATGCTGAGTTTTCTATCCATGAGGCTGTCACACATCTGTTCCATGCCCACCTGATTCCAGAAGTGTTTGCCTTGGCCACACTGCGCCAGCTGCCCCAATGTCACCCTCTCTTCAAGGTCAGTGGCTCAACAAGTTGGCTCAAGCCAGACATGGTAGCACACACCTTTTAATCCTAGCATTTGGAGGGCGGAGGCAGAAGGATCACAATGACTCTGGGACCTACCTGGTCTACATAGCACAATTCCAGGAGAGCCAGGGATACTACACAGAGACCCTTTCTCAAAACACGTAAGGTGTCATTCATATATATATATATATATATTCTCCAATCCCATAGATTGCTTGGATTTTGCCGTGTCCTATGGTGCCTCTTCTAAGTGGCCTTTGCTCAGTTGGCCTTATCCTCCCAGGCTTGGATGCAGGGCTCCCATTCTGACAGAAGAACACAGAGTAAGGCCATATCCAGGGCCCAAGAGAATGTCTAAGCATGCATAAATCAGAGAGTGTAAGGCTCCCTGGGAGGGGAAGCCCTGCCTTCTCAGAGAAATGTTAGCTTGGTGGAAGTAACAAATGCGACCCTTGAAGGCCAAGGGGCCTGCTCTATGCTCTTCACTCTGGGTCATCTGACTGACTTGCAGCACCTGCTTCTCTGAGGTGCACTGTGAGGAACAGCTCCACATGGCCAGGCCCCAGCCCAGCTGTTCATGGTGCTCTGCCTGCCACAGGGATGGGAAATCCCAGGATGTTCCCAAGGTTCTCAGTTGACAAAATGATCTGGTCAGAGGGAAGAAAAGGCCTGCTGGAAAGCCTTAGGCAAGATGCTATGGGGCCTAGCCTTCTTCACTGGGCAGGGAACGCTGTCACAAACTGCACCCTCCTGTCCTTGCTGACTCCTTCTGTGTGACTCACAGGGTGAGTGGTTTGTGGGGACAGGTTTGGGCTCCCCAGCTTTGCCATCTCCTTCCAGCTGTTGATTCCTCACATTCGGTACACATTGTACATTAACACACTCGCCCGTGAGCTGCTCATTGCCCCTGGGAAGGTGGTCGACAAGGTAGGAGCTGCCTTTGGAGGGTTGGGCTCTCTTCAGTCTGAAGAAGATGGAGATCTGGGGTGGGTGTGACCCCTGTTACCCTAGTACCTCTGCTGCCCCTGCTTTTGAAGCCAGAAGTTCTCTCCCTCAGTCCACAGGCCTTGGCATTGGAGGATTCTCTGAGCTGATAAAGAGAAACATGGAGCAGCTGAACTATTCTGTCCTGTGTTTCCCTGAAGATATCCGAGCCCGAGACATGGAAGACATCCCAGGCTACTATTACCGAGATGATGGGATGCAGATCTGGGGGGCAATAAAGAGGTGAGGGAACCATTACCAGGAAGCCACTTGGGCAGAAAGCCTGGGCAGGAGATGGGGTGCACTGGAGAGGTTCACAACAGGTGGGCTTATGTGGGTTACCCTGGGCAAGGGTGGTTCTCACAGAGGAGTTTGGAGTCAGGGAATAAATCCAGGTATTCCTTGTAGCTTCGTCTCTGAGATAGTCAGCATCTACTACCCAAGTGATGCATCTGTCAGAGATGACCAAGAGCTCCAGGCCTGGGTGAGGGAGATCTTCTCTGAGGGCTTCCTCAGCCGAGAAAGCTCAGGTACAGGCACCTTAGCCCTTGGGCATGGCATCACCCTAGCCTCTCTGTCAGGTCTTCAGTTCCCCAGGATGCCTGACCCCAGCCCAGTTCTTCCAACAGGTATGCCCTCCTTGTTGGATACCCAGGAAGCCCTGGTCCAGTATGTCACCATGGTGATATTCACCTGCTCAGCCAAGCATGCAGCTGTCAGTGCAGGCCAGGTAAAGAAAGGTCAGGCCTACAGCCATTGTGATAGAGCTCCAGAGTCTTGGTCTCATTTTATCTTCTCTGCCTTCAGTTTGACTCTTGTGCTTGGATGCCCAATCTGCCACCTACCATGCAGCTGCCACCACCGACTTCCAAAGGCCAGGCTCGGCCTGAGAGTTTCATAGCCACGCTCCCAGCAGTCAATGCCACATGTTATCACATCATTGCCCTCTGGCTACTAAGCAAGGAGCCTGGAGACCGTGTAAGTAGGGAGCTGAGAGTCAGGCCACACTAGGCTGGATAAGAAAGGATCTATTGTTTACACTCCCTGGCCCAAACTCAACCCTGATCCCCACCACACACATACACACACACCTCACTAAATCTTCCCAGTGACCTTTTAGCTCTTGATACATGACTTTCAATCATCTTCAGGTGATGATCAAGTATCCAACTCACGTTCATCAGTGATGGAAGCGTGGGACTAAATGCTCCTTTAAATCTTCATATGAAACAGTCTAATTGCTGACAGTTCACTGTCATTTAGGAAAAGGCTTAGGGTAGAGACACGGTGAGGCTCAACCAAGGACTGTGTAAGGTGACTGGGCCCAGGGACAAACTGTGGGTATAGCCAGCCGTGGTGGGTTGCAGCTGCTCAGAAGATGGAGACCTCAGCACCTCAACCTTGTGATTGGTCCCCAGAGGCCTCTGGGCCACTATCCAGATGAACACTTCACAGAGGATGCCCCACGGAGAAGCGTGGCTGCCTTCCAGAGAAAGCTCATCCAGATCTCCAAGGGCATCAGGAAGAGGAACCAAAGCCTGGCACTGCCCTACACCTACCTAGATCCTCCCCTCATTGAGAACAGTGTCTCCATCTAAAATAATGCACAAGCCGGTCGGTCCCATGTGACATATAGAACTCTTGACCATGCCTCTCCAGGCTACGTGTCACAGAGAGAAAGTAGTCTTTCAAAATAATACAGGTCACCACATGCTTCTCCCCGACAACCAAGCCCCATCTTACTCACCCCTGAAACACACACACACGGCCCTAATAAAATAAAAACAGACAAACCTAAACTCCTACAGAACACGGGATCTCACACCAGAGAGTCATCAAAATGTTTGGAGCCCCTGAGCTTTAGCTCTGAAGGACTTTGCTAGTTGCTTTGCTGTGTATGCCACTAACCATGGACTGTAACAGAAGCACTGAACCCAGGTCTATGGCTCACATCCAATGAGATCTCACAGTCACCTGACACAAAGGCAGACTTCTCAGCAACACAGGAAGTAGATCAACCCAAAGTCTACCACAGAGGTGGTCCATCATGACCTATGACCTCACACTGAAATTGTTCAGCTCTGAGAAGGGATTCCTAGAGTCAGGCACAAAGAGAAGGACAGGGTGAAGGCATGGCTCTGTGCAGAAGAACACTGCTGCTCTTCCAGAAGACCAGGGTAGCTTACAGCCATGTGGTCATTCTAATTCCAGAGACCTCTTGTGGCCATGAGGACTCCAGGCATGCTGGGAAAACACCAATATATATAAAAATTATGGTTTTAAAGAGAGACGTATATACTACCATTTATAGTTTACCTGTTCTCCAACGCTTCCCCTTAAGTGTAAACCAGGCCTCATTTCCAGAGAATTAGAAAATATTAACAAACTTCTAATGCCATGCCATCTAAAGTACTTCTTCATTATACAATCCCAATATTTCATGTACACTCTTGTCTTAGGTTTTTACTGCGGTGAAAAGATAATATAAATAAGGCAACTCTTATTAGGACAACATTTAATTGGGGCTGGCTTACAGGTTCAGAGGTTCAGTCCATTATCAAGGCAGCAGCATGGCAGCATCCAGGCCGGCATGATGCAGGTAGAGCTGAGTGTTCTACATCTTTATCTGAAGGCTGCTAGTGGTAGACTGACTCCCATGTAGCTAGGATGAGGGTCTTAAACCCACACCCACAGTGACAGACCTACTTCAAGAAGGCCACACCTCCTAATAGTGCCACTCCCTGGACCAAGGTTATATAAATCATCACTTTCTACTCCCTTGTCCCCATAGGCTTGTTCAAACATATGAGTCTATGGGGGCCATACCTAAACATAGCATAATGCAAAAACTAGTTAGTCCAACTTCAAATGTCCCCATAGTCTATAGCAGTCTCAACAATATTAAAAGTTCAAAGTTCAAAGACTCTTCTGAGATTCATCCAATCACTTAACTGTAATCCCCAAAGCAAGACAGGAAACCAGCTGGGTAAACTCCAAACTCCAAATCTCTATGATTGAGGTCAAAGTGGTCTTCAGATCTCCAACTCCTTTTTTATCTTTGTTGACTGTAACAAACTTCTTTTTCCTGGGCTGGTTCCACTCCCTGTTAGCAGCTTTCCTCAGCAGATAGCCCACAGCTCTGGAATCTCAAACATCTTGGGGTCTCTAAGGCAACTTCAATGTTACAGCTTCTTGTTTCAATGTCTGGGATCCACACATGATCTTCTGGGCTTCTCCAAAGGGCTGGCATCACTTCTCCAGCTCTGTCCTCTGTAGCACTCTAAGCTCAGGTTGATCCACTCCACTGCTGCTGCTGTTCTTGGTGATCATCCCATGGTACTGGCATCTCCATTACACTGGGGTCTTCTGTTGTAACTGGGCTTCACGGATAGCCTCTCATAGGCTCTCTTCATGGTACCAAGCCTCAAACCCTTTGCATGACCCATCAATCCTGGGCCATCAACTACAACTTAGACTGCACCTTCTCCAATGGCCTTCCATGGCCTCTCTGAGTGCCATGCCTCAGTTGCTCTTTATGACCCAATCCAATCCAATCCAATCCAATCCATGAATCCAATAGACACAAGCAGAAGAAATGGCAGTGTGGCCAGGCAGTAGTGGTGTACACTTTTAATCCCAACACTTTGAAGGTTAAGGCAGGAGGATCTCTGTGAGTTTGAGGCCAGCCAGCCAGGGATACACAGGGATACCTTGTCTGAAAAAACAAACAAACAAACAAAATATTAAATCCATTTGTAAAAAGGAGAAACACCAAGAGAGTTGTGCTTGTGAGAAATTTAAGGTGTATCAGCAAGATGCAGACACAACAAAGTGACTCCACAGAGGACCAGCTGACCCAGCCATTGGGAATAACTGGTGTGGATGCTGGAAACATAACAAGAAAATGTCAGGACCTGGGGTGGGAATGGCTTGTCATTTCTAAGTTGAAATAAAGCAGGTAAGGGTGCAATGCAGTCGGGTAGACCCCTGACAGCAGCATGCTGACACCTTTGGAAACAGAATGACTAATCCTTGACAAGGAAGTTGGTGTGGAGACACATCTCCCCTTTGGCTCCCAAGATGAGACTAGGCAATACCTATGATATTTGGGAACACAGCATCTGACAGGGCATGCAAATGTCTACATCCCAGAGACACACCCATTCCAACTAAAGATGTTTGGTCCCTCCCAGAAATGTCCCCTCTCACTGTCCACCCTCCAGACTGGTAGTCTTGCCCTGCTGATGGTTCTATGCCTGGTGAGTTCAAGATGCAGGAATAGTCTGAGCATTTAGACTCAGCTTTGGTGTGGCTGTCAAGGATACTGTGTCATTTACAGAGACTTTCCTGCTTTGTGACCACTTGGCTTTTCTTTGTTAAGACCACGATCAAAACTGCAAGTCCTGGTCCTTGCAGTAAGACCATGGGAAGGTTTGAGTGGTGAGATATGACCATACTTTATTTTCCACAAGTTGCCTTCAAATGTTCAGCCTACTTGAGATCATGCATCCTCCTGCTCCTAGTCCTGCCTGCCAGGGACCTGAGGGAGAAATTAGTAGCCCCTAATTTCATTTTTGTCCCACTGTGGTTGCTTAGTAAGAAGAAGAAAATCATGAGGTGGCATCATGTGATCTCTAGAACCTTGCTTCTCGTCTCTAAAGCGGAAAAAAACACAGCAGATGCTTGACTGGCCAGCAGTTGGGGAAAATTTCTAGTCTGCCTTTGGCTCAGTTGCTGATGTTTCTAAGTGTCTGTCCTTGCCCAGATTGGACAAATGCAAGAAGTGAGTGCTCCAAGAAAGTAAAAATTTGAAATCGCATGGTCTCTTGTATGCTTAAGTTCCTGCCTGGACCCCTGCACAGTTATGCCGGGATTCAAGGCAAGTGGACCATCACACCCAACTTGAAGATGGTCTTTAATAAAAGAAACACTGGCTGGGTGTGATGGTGCATGCCTTTAATTGTAACATTCAGGAGATCAAGGCAGGTGGATCTCTGCAAGTTCAAGGCCAGCTTGCTATAAACATCCAGGCCAGCTAGAGATAAGCATCGAGGCCCTGGCTATACACACACACACACATACATACATACGCAAGTAACATCTTGAAAACTGGGCAACCTTCCAACATTTACATTGAATTTTGTACTTCCTGCGATTCCTTGGGGTTGGGTTTCATCCTTCTTCATTACTGGGAACCCTCAGATGAGACAGTACAGAACTGCCTGGGTGCAGCATGCATGGCTGCCAGGGAAGCCTGGGCAGAACCAGTTTCAAGTCAGACTCTGATTGGTCCTCTTTCACGAGCTGCTGCAGGAACTATTCCCAAGCCCCACTTCTTAGACTTCAGCCAACTAGACTAGGATGCCCTCTTTTCAAGCCCTCTGTGCCCTGGAACAACTCCAGGGAGGCAGAAATGATGTACCCACTTTCTGTGATGGAAGATGCCTCCACCCTAGATATCTTAGTTAGGGGTTTCTATTACTGAGATGAGACACTGTAACCAAAAGCATGATGGGAGGAAATGGCTTATTTGGCTTATGCTTCCACATCACAGTCCTTCAGTGATGGAAGTCAAGACAGGAACTCAAGTGGGGCAAGGAACCTGGAGGCAGGAGCTGATGCAGAGGCCATGAAATGGAGATGCTTACTGGCTTGTGCATCATGGCTTGCTCGGCCTGCTACAGCACCCAGGACCACCAGCCCAGGGACAGGACACTCACAATGGACTGGGCCCTCCCTTAACAAACCCTAATTAAGAAAATGCCTTACAGCTGGATCTATGAAGGCATTTTTCTCAATTGAGGTCTCTTCCTTTCAGACACTCTAGCTTGTGCCAAGCACACTAGATAAGTGCGTTTTCCTGAGAAGCCACTTACAGGATGAAGGGAATGCTGCCTCTCGCCTACTCCTCCTTCCCTCCCCCAGACCTAACCCTACCATGAAGACTGGGAAGGGAGGACACAGACTAGGACAGGGACAGTTCCAAAATGCTCAGAAGTCCTTGGCATAGCAGACCATGTAGGGTAGCCAGATTCTCTATAGAATGTGGAGTTCTCAGGACTTAATTGTTTTAGGTGTGGGTCCTTTTTCTAATTCTTTGGCCACAGGAAAAACTTAACACCTTATTATAGCAGAAGTAATAGACAGTCAGCCTTCTTTAGCTGTAGGATCAGCACCCTCAATCCAGTCAAATACAACTGAGGAAAAATGTTGGTTTTTTAAAAATGTGTATGCATATGCATCCATACATATGCATACACATACATACATGCATATAAATATATATGTATACATATGTACGTGTGTGTGTGAGACTGGTGTCAGAGACTTCTGATCCCTTGGAATTAGAATTACAGAGAGCTGAGAGTCACCACATGGGTGCTGGTACTCAAACCCAGGTCCTCTGCAAGAACAAGAATTTTAAATTGATAAGCACCTCTCCAGTCCTGAAAGTGTTATATTCTTTTTTTTTGCTTGTTGGTTTGGGGTTTTGTTCTTTTGTTCCTGTCGTTCCTGTTGTTGTTGTTGGATTTCTCTCGTGTAGCCCTGCCTGTCCTAGAACTTGCACTGTAGACCAGGCTGGCCTCAAACTCACAGTGATCCACCTCCCTCTACCTCCCAAGTGCTGTGATTAAAAGATGTGCACCGTCACCGCCTGGCTGAAAGTGTTATATCATTGACAATCTGCTCCCTACTATCTAGTTAGGCCTGTGAGGTTTGTGTCTATACTAAACCCTGAATGTGAACAGACATGTTTGTGTGTGATTGTTCCTTGAGGACACAGTGTGACTACTATTTACATGGCATTGACATTGAAGTGCATATTACGAGTAATTAAGTGATGGCTTAAACTGTATGGGAGGAGGAGCATTGGTTCTATGCAAATCCAACATCACTTCCCATATCGGGTGTGAGCATCCTAGGGTTCTGGTGTGTGTGTGTGTGTGTGTGTGTGTGTGTGTGTGTGTGGTGGTGCGTGGGGGAGGGTTGTTCCAGAAACACTGGCAGCTACTGAAGGACGATGAATGGGCTACCCCTTCAGCATGACTTGTTAACACACACAAGCACACACAGACACACTCAGAGAGACACACACACTTGTGCCACAGCAACTGTGTGGAAGTCAGAGGACAACTTGGAGAATTTAGTTCTCCATTCCATTATGTGGGTCCTAGGGATGGAACTCAGGGTTTTAGACTTGGTGGCAAACACCTTTGTCCCTGAGCAATCTTGCCCACCCACATCATTGTAAAATGTCACATAAAACAGCTTTCCACACTACAAAGCTCTCATGGTCTTTTCATGTTGACCAAAAACTGGTCTGCTGGAGTAAAGTGCAAGCTCGGCAGGAGGCTCTCCCACACCTTCCCCTTAAACCACCAAGTGAAGCAAATAAATGTCCACCCACCTTCTGCCTCTGCCTCAGCCCCATTCCCTTCATCAGTAACCAGTGCTCAGTCTCCAGCTGTCTCTCTGGGTCCTGAACACCTGATCAGAGCTGTTTGACTCCATCAAACAACCTGTCACCGCCATCACTGTCTGGTCTGACTTGAGGCCACACAGGGTCCATGCATGTTGCTTGCAGGGCCCTCCCCTTGGTCTCTAGGCTTGTCTCCTCTCAGCTCAGCCTCCACTCCAGGTCAGGTTAGCAAACAGAGGTCCCTCCCTTACTCTCTGCCTAATTTGGGGAATAGGAGGGCAATGGTGACCCCAAGTGCTCTAAGACCTCAGGACATTAAAGCTCACAGTCAAAGGCTCCAAATAGACTTCATCAGGAAACGAAGCTGAGGAAGGAAGTCTGCCAAACAGTGTATCCTCAATACAGCTGATCATGGATTCTGGTCCTTAGAGGACAGGTCTAGACCAGATTTCCATCTTGGGAGAGTCCCCTAGGCTATGGTGGTATTGGAGTATGGGTAACACCCATGTGCATAAAAGTGGTTGAACTGGATGATCTAAGATTCTCCCCCAAATGGGAGCTGGTCCCAGAAACTGGTCCTCCCGGGACTCAGTGTTCCCTGAGATGGCCCAATAAAAGCCCTGTGCCAAACAGCTGTGATATTCCTTATCAAGTCAGAAACCAGGAAGGGGTCTACAAGTAGAGATTTGTGCTTTTGTGAAGATTGGAGAGATTTGAGCCAAATCACATGATGAAGGGAAGAAACCAGTGTTGAGGGAGAGACAGTGGATGGGGTTTCAGAGAAACACCGTTTTGTATCTAATGGGAACAGAGCAGAGTATAAGAAAGACTGTGCCTGGTGGGAGGGGGAAATCTTTGTAAAAGGTTTACAGCAGGATGGCTTGAGCCTAGGACTAGTAGTCCTGAGAAAACTCACTCTATAGTCTCCAGAACCAGTGAGTCAGGGGCCACTGTAACTCCATTTTCCAGCTGAGAACAGGGGCTCAGAGCAGTTGTATGACATGCCTCTGTTACAGGTTAGTTACTCAATGAGTGTCAGGGCTGTAATTGTCCTGAGATCATAGACTCTATAAAGAAGGGGCAGAACCTGACAGGATTAAATTCCCAAGGAAACACAAGTTGCCTGGGACAACAGTAGGCAAATGTCTTCCTCAAAGGTGGGGAGAGGAAAAGCTGTGTCTGCAAGTTGTTAGTGGGGGAGAAGCAGCCCGAGGAGCTCCTTTCCTGCCTGCTTGCCTGCAGCTGGATATGATGGAGACAATTTCTCAGTTGAGGCTTCTTCCTCTCTGCTGACTCTAGCTTGAGTCAAGGTGGCATAAAACTAGTCAGTAGAAACATGTATAAGAAAATCATGTGACTTGTTGGAAACAGTTGCAGATTTAGAGCAAGGCATGCTTATGTTTGCAGAGGCCTCCAGACATTTGGTTCTTATAGTGGTCAGAGAGTGGAAGGTGACTCAGACAGAGTTACCTGGGGCAATACAAGGGTAAAGGAAAAACATGTCAATGGTTCTGAACCTCCGGGTCATGACCCCTTTGGCAGACAAATGACCCTTCAATGAGGGATGAACTAATACCATTAGAAAACACAAAGGCTGGGCAGTGGTGGTGTATGCCTTTAATCCCAGCACTTGGGAGGCAGAGGCAGAGGCAGAGGCAGAGGCAGAGGCAGAGGCAGAGGCAGAGGCAGAGGCAGAGGCAGAGGCAGAGGCAGAGGCAGAGGCAGAGGCAGAGGCAGAGGCAGAGGCAGAGGCAGAGGCAGGCGGATTTCTGAATTCGAGGCTAGCCTGGTCTACAGAGTGAGTTCCAGGACAGCAGGGCTACACAGAGAAACCGTGTCTTGAAAAAACAAAACAAAACAACAACAACAAAAAAAAAAGAAAACAGATATTATTCTATGCAATCCCCATCAAAATTCCAACTCAATCTTCATAGAGTTAGAAAGAGTAATTTGCAAATTCATCTGAATAACAGAAAACCCAGGATAGAGAAAACTATTCTCAACAATAAAAGAACTTCTGGGGAATCACCATCCCTGACCTCAAGCTGTACTACAGAGCAATAGTGATAAAAACTACATGGTATTGGTACCGAGACAGTCACATAGATCAACAGAACAGAATTGAAGACCCAGAAATGAACCCATACACCTATGGTCACAAAGGAACTAAAACCATTCTGTAGAAAAAAGACAGCATTTTCAACAAATGGTGCTGGTTCAACTGTCAGTCAGCATGTAGAAGAATGCAAATCAATGCATTCTTATCCCCTTGTACAAAGCTCAAGTCCAAGTGGATTAAAAACCTGCACATAAAACCCGATACACTGAAACTAATAGAAGAAAAAGTGGGGAAGAGCCTCAATCACATGGGCACAGAGGAAAAGTTCCTGAACAGAACACCAATGGCTTATGCTCTAAGATCAAGAATTGACAAATGGGACCTCATCAAATTGCAAAGTTTCTGTAAGGTAAAGGACACTGTCAATAGTTCAAAACGGCAACGAACAGATTGGGAAAAGATCTTTACCAATCCCACATTTGATAGAGGGCTAATATCCAATATGTACAAAGAACTCAAGAAGTAAGACTTCAGAGAACCAAAAAAAAAAAAAAACCTATTAAAACTGGGGTGCAGAGCTAAACAAAGAATTTTCAACTGAGGAATACTGAATGGCTGAAAAGCATCTAAAGAAATGTTCAACATCTTCAGTCATCAGGAAAATGCAAATCAAAATGACCCTGAGATTCTACCTCACATTAGTCAGAAGGACTAAGATCAAAAACTCAGGTGATAGCAGATGCTGGCGAGGATGTGGAGAAAGAGGAACACTCCTCCATTGTTGGTGGGATTGCAAACTGGTACAACCACTCTGGACATCAGTCTGGCAGTTCCTCAAAAAACTGGACATAGTATTACCTGAGGATCCAGCTATACTACTCCTGGGCATATACCCAGAAGATGCTCCAACATATAACAAGAACACATGCTCCACTATGTTCATAGCAGCCTTATTTATAATAGCCAGAAGCTGGAAAGAACCCAGATGTCCTTCAACAGAGGAATGGATACAGAAATGTGGTACATTTACACAATGGAGTATTACTCAGCTATTAAAAACAATGACTTCATGAAATTCTTTAGGCAAATGGATGGAACTAGAAAATATCATCCTGAGTGAGGTAACCCAATCACAAAAGAACACACATGACATGTACCCACTGAGAAGTGGATATTAGCCCCAAAGTTTGGAATACCCAAGATACAATTCATAGACCACATGAATCTCAAAAAGAAGGAAGACCAAAGGGCAGATACTTTGCTCCTTCTTAGAAGGGGGAACAAGATATCCATGGGAGGAGATACAGAGACAAAGCATGGAGCAGAGACCAAAGGAAAGGCCATCCAGATACTGCCCCACCTGAGAATCCATCCCATATACAGTTACCAAACCCAGGCACTATTGTGGATGCCAAGAAGTCCTTGCTAACAGGAACCTGACATAGCTGTCTTCTGAGAGGCTCTGCCAGATCCTGACAAATACAGAGCTGGATGCTCTCAGCCAACCATTGGACTGAGCAAGGAGTCCCCAATGGAGGAGTTAGAGAAAGGACTGAAGGAGCTGAAGAGGTTTTCAGCCCCATAGGAGGAACAACAATATCAACCAACCAGGACCCCCACCCCCACCCCCAGAGCTCCCAGGGACTAAACCACCAACCAAAGAGTACACATGGAGGGACTCATGGCCCCAGATGCATAGGTAGCAGATGATAGTCTTGTGGGGCATCAATGGGAGGAGAGGTCCTTGGTCCTGTGAAGGCTTGATGCCCCAGTGTAGGGGAATACCAGGACAGGGAAGTGGGAGTGAGTGGGTGGGGGGAGGGAACACCCTCTTAGAAGCAGAGGGAGGAGGGATAGGATAGTGGGTTTGCAGAGGGGAAACCCAGAAAGGAGATAACATTTGAAATGTAAATAAAGAAAATATCTAATAAAAAAAAAGAAAACACAGATATTTAAACTATGATTCAAACTATCAAACTTAAAGCTATGAAGTAACAACAAAAATAATTTTAAGGTTGTGGGGTAACCATAGCATGAGGAAGTGTATTGAAAGGTTGCAGCATTAGGAAGGTTGAGAACCACTGCTGTAGGGTGTTGAACAGGATAGTTATGCATTCTCTAAGGATCCACCCCCACCCACTTGTGGTAGATAGAAATCTAAGCAAATGTTCCATGGGTGAATTATACTCACAGCCCAGTTTAAAAGCCATTCCTCTAAGAACCCACATTGAACTGCATTGGGAATGTTATGTTACAGGGGTTCTACCATCCATTCCAGTCTCCCACCACTTCTGAGAGACCCACACCACCCAACAGCACGCGGAATCTCTACCACGGCTACAGTGAGAACAGCTGCTTAGCAATTGCTATGTAGGCTCTCAACCACAGAGCTACCTGCAGCCAGGTAAGCTCCATCAAGTCTGTCTGCTCCAATCACCTGAGGGCCCTGTCAGTCTAGCTAAGACAAGAAAGATTTTGCCTTAGGACAAGGGCAGAAGGCAGCCACATTCTTTGCTAAAATAATACAAAACCCATCTCTAGCGCAGTAGCTAATATTCTTCCTTCAGAAGCCTCTTGAGCTGGGCATGGGCAGTCCTTAGAGGCTCTCAGTACCACTGTCCTCAAAGATTCTACAAAAAGTCCCATTACACACCACTTATATCAACCACTTTTGCAGTCTAAAGTCTCCCATGTTTCCCCCCAAAACATCAGCACCAGCTGTGCCACAGCAATTCAAACCATCCTCATCCAAACCACAGAGAAGCACTGTGAAGACCACCAGGAGACCATGTGCGGGAGAGTACTCAAGGGCCCAGAGTTTAGTTTGAAGTTAGTTTGAAGTTTAGAGCCTCCTTCTTGGGGTCACGAGATGGAGGGATTGGTTATGAAGGAGGAAGCCTTAGTTGGTTCTCTATGTTCTTTTTTGTTATTTGTTTTGGTTCTGTTTTTCTGAAACAAGGTTTTTCTGTGTAACAGCCCTGGCTGTCCTGCAACTCACTCTGCAGACCAGACCTCATACTCACAGAGATCTGCCTGACTCTGCCTCCTGTGTACTGGCATTAAAGGCATGGACCACCAGACCCAGAGGTTCTCTATGTTCATTGGTACTTTAGGTCCTATATTCATTCTTCCTACTGCTCATGTTCCTTCCCATAATGCATCTGATTCCAATCACATGCATCCCCAATTCATCATAGGCATAAGATGGTAAATGGGGGGTTGGGGGGGTTGTCCCTGAAGTTTACTAGAAGAGAAAGTTTTACAAGCACCCCCAGGATCAGTTCAGGCCAGATCAGCCCTTCTAGTCCAGGTACTTTAAGGATACATTTGAATAGGAACTTGTCAAAATTTGATTATTCTGGGAAGGGCGGGGCGAGGGGAGTGGGGGGGGGATTATTG